>NC_080111.1:6410000-6768750 GCF_950005125.1 Chionomys nivalis | reverse complement strand
TGAAGAACAGAGAGGGAGAACAAGGAAAGAAATACCTTGAAAGAGGGAGCCATTATGGGGTTAGCCAGAAACCAGGCACTAGGGAAATTACCAGGAATCCACAAAAACAACCCCAGCTGAAAATCTAAGCAATAGTGGAAATGGTGCCTAAACTGCCCTTTCCCTGTAATCAGATTGATGAATACTTTAATTGTCATTATAGAACCTTCATCCAGTAACTGATGGAAGCAGATGCAGAGATCCACAGCTAAGCACTGGGCAGAACTCCTGGAGTCCAGTCTTAGAGAGGGGGGAGTGATTTGATAAGCAAAGGAGTAAAGATCATGATGGGGAAACCCACAGAAACAGCTGCCCTGAGCTAGTGGGAGCTCACTGACTCTGGGCTGACAGCTAGGGAACCTGCATAGGACCAAACTAGGCCATCTGAATACTGGGGACAGCTGTGTGTCTCGGGCAGTTTGTGGGGCCACTAGCAGTGGGACCAGTATTTATCCCTAGTGCATGAAATGGCTCTTTTGAGGCCATTCCCTCTGGAGGGATACCATAATCAGCCTAGATACGGGGAAAGGGGCTGGGACTTGCCTCAATGTCACATGACAGATTTTGTTGACTCCCCCATGGGAGGTCTCACCCTCTCTGAGGAGTGGATGGGGGAGTGGGGAGAAATTGGGAGAAGTCGGTAATGGGAGGGAGAGGGAACTGGGATTGGTATGTAAAATAAGATTGTTTAAAAAAGAATCAGAGCATTACTTCCAGATCCCTCACTCCTGTACTGTCTGAAATATTGTTTTACTTGGGCCTTTATGAAATATAACTGGCCAATACCACTACAGCAGAAAGTAGTTTGTCTAAGGCAAGCATGATGGTTTGTTATCTCAGTCATGAAAATTACTTGCTGAGCAGATTGCACATCTGCACAGACTCGGAATACAAATGACCCAAATGTCACTTCTTAACTGATGCCACCATTTTATGAGCTTTCCAGCAAACCATTCATAACATCCATTTTTGTGGTTCATCTCAGTCACTGGATTTCCTGAACGTTTTTCTTAGAAAAAAAAAAAGAATTTTCTTCATTTTTTATTGCATATGTATAGGGGAATAAGCTTAAGTTTAAACAAATGAAAGACCTTAGTGTCACATGATCAGTTGTATGTAAAAACATAGGTCGAAAAGTCAATCAAATGCCATGCAGAACACGGGCTACTTTCCAAGTCCCCAGTGCTCTTCTCTGTTAAAAGGAAAACTTCTGAGCAAAAGGAGGCCAGAGGTCACTACATACTCTAATGTGTGAATTCCAAGAAACCTAGTGAAGTTCATTCTTCTAGAATTATCAATAGAGTAAATGTTGTACTGAGTTGAAAACAGTTTTCTTTGTGGCTCTCTTGTCTACTTGTGGTGACATGTCAAGATCATTAAGACTGCCTTTGTTTGCTTTCTACTGCGGTGATAAAACAGAGGCCACGCCGGATGACTCCGATGGCTCAGGATCCAGGCATTTTTCGTTCCTCTTCTGACTTTTCTCCCCAATGGAAAGAAAGCTGAAAGGTGAACTAAAAAAACCCCTTCCTCCTGAAGTCTGTTTTGGTCGGTGATTTGTCATAGCAATAAAAAACAATCATAATAATAGAAAGCAAACTGAGTAAGAAATTGTTCCCAGAGTGGGGATACTGGCATGACAGACACGACTATGTTGTATTGCGGACGATTGTGGAAGTGCTTGGAAATTTGGGTTTCAAAAGTTCCTGAATGCTCAAAGCTTAATGGGTTGTTCTGGGAGAGCTTGGGAGATAAGTGTGCCGGGAGAAATGGAGACACTGGAAGCCTGGGTTGTGAAGGGATGCTAAGAATTGTGATATATTTGAATTAAAAATCTGTGGTTTCTTGTCAGTTGGGGCGGAAGGATACTCTGAGATTAACAAGAGATCAGCACTACTGAAGGGAAATCTTTGCTTTAAAGGGACCATTGATGGTGGTTAGCTGGGACAGAAGAGTCAGTCCTGCTTAATAACGGAAAGCTGGAGAGATGGCTCAGAGGTTAAGAGCATTGCCTGCTCTTCCAAAGGTCCTGCGTTCAATTCCCAGCAACCACATGGTGGCTCACAATCATCTGTAAAGAGGTCTAGTGCCCTCTTCTGGCCAGCAGGCATACACACAGAGAGAATATTGTATACATAATAAATAAATAAATAATTTTTTTTTTTTTTTTTTTTTTTTTTTTTAAAAAAAAACAGTCTTCTGGAAAGTCTTCAGGTCCGCACACAGAAACTGTGGTCCAGAGACGGGCAAGACCACATCTCAAGCTGGCAGGCAAACTTGGTAATGTGTAAGAGTCTCCCGGGTGGCAGTGATGTTGGTGACATGAAAAGTGCAGGGTTCAAAGGGTCGTGGAGGAAGCTGGGCTTGGTGTCATGAGAGGTCACTGGTTAAGGTACAGCCTGGGGGTAATTGAACCTCTAGAACTGAAGGGGTGGTAGAGAGACACTGAGGTTTGCTATCGTGTAGCAAGACTGGAATCCCTAAAGTATAACGTAAGGCCAAGAAGCCATTCATAAAAGTACAGCGTGAGCTATAGTGAAGACGCCAGCGTATTGGAGATGATGGGACCACCAGGGACAGTAATAGAACCTAAGCTAGGAGAGAGGCGAAAGGAAGAACATCACAGAGCGTGGCTAGCAGTGATGGAGAGCTTGAGGAATCAGACCCGAGGCTCACTGGGTTTTTCTTTTTCTTTTCTCTTTCGTTATTTCATTTTGTAGCCACAGATATCTGCACCTCACTTTTTAGCCCAGGATGACCTCTGCCTTGTCGTTTTCCTTCTGCCTCAATTTTCAAAGATTATGGGTGTTGTTATCACACTTGGAGTGATAAAATTGTTTAACATTCATTGTAGTGATGCAATTCTCTGCCGCGCACCGCCACCCCATGTCTGCCCTCTGTGCGCTGGCACCCAGTTCGCGAGCTTCCGGCAAGGGGGCTGGAGGTTAAAATACACAAACACACAGAGACAGAGAGACAGCGACATGGGTCATCCTTGAATTCCCCAAGAATGCCCCCTTTATTGTGTTCAGGGGCAGATTATACAGAGATAGCCACGCCCCAGCCAAACCCACCAGAAACCACTCTCCTGCCATCAGGAACTCCTGAAGGTCTAGTGCTCAGAGCAGCTGTAGGCACTCAGATCAGGGGAAAACAAGAAATTCAGGATCTGGGGTCTCACTGCTCCCAACAATTCTCCATCTACTAAAGCTTATAAAAATGTGCACATTAAATTAATAAATTATATGTTGTATGAATAGCCAAGTTATGTAAAGTAGATACAACCGTTTTTCTAGTTATGTTACCTAAAAATATTTTACCGAATAAGATTTGTTTTAAGTATGTGTTGATACCCTAATAGTTTTAGTCCTTTAATTGTTTCCCTGAATACAAAAACTTTACTTAATTTTTTTCATAGAAAAATGGCCACAAGTGTAACGAGTGATGCAGGAAAACCCATGTCCACAGAGTGAACCTGAAGCAACTCTCAAATTTATTTCTGTCTATCACAAATTCTATCCATTTGCTTCTAACTTTCAAACTCAATTGTGTATGTCAGATAAATATGTCAGCTGACAATTGGTTTCTGGCTTGGTCACTCTGCTTTGAACAACCAAAAAAAGCCAAAAGAAACATGTCAAGATATTTTTTCTTTCTTTTTTCATTCTGCATAAAAAATAGACAACATGGTTACAATGGTTTGTAAAAAAAAAAAAAAAAGGACTTAGGTTTTTACTTTTTTTTTTTTTTGGTTTTTCGAGACAGGGTTTCTCTGTGGCTTTGGAGCCTGTCCTGGAACTAGCTCTTGTAGACCAGGCTGGTCTCGAACTCACAGAGATTCACCTGCCTCTGCCTCCCAAGTGCTGAGTTTTTTACATTTTCAAGAGACTGGGAAGTTAAAAGCCAATGGTTGTAGCCCAACTAATAAAAACCCAGAGATGGATATTGGGGTTCAACATAGAGGTCAGAAAAGCAAAACAACCAGCCACTTGCTCTTACCTCTACCTCAGTCTGAAATGGCGATCCTGCTTTCCAGGAATAAATCCTCAGAATGATATTGACTGAGATCTGTCTCCTGCCATCTTATATTCCTCTCTAGTGCTGGGATTAAAGGCGTGCACCAGTACCACCCAGTTTCTATGGCAGACTAGTGTGGCTACTGGGATTAAAGGTGTGTGTCACCACTGCCTGGTCTATAAGGCTGATCAGGGTGGCTGTTTTATTCTCTCATCATTAGGCAAGCTTTATTTGTTAAAATACAGATGAAATATCACTATAAATGGTGCTGGTACTGCCAGTGTCTGATGGGAGGCCACATTCTGATGACTCTTATTGTCTATGTGTCACTTGATACAGATAGTGAATGAACTCACTGGCTTTTCCTTTATAAGATGACAAGTCCAATTAACAAAGGATGCTGATTCCTTTCATGAGTTAATTAGATCTCCACAGATCCACTTAATATGATCACCTTGCAAAGTTAGGATTTTGATGTACAATTTTTGGGGTGGATACACAAAACGATATTGATAGAATGTACGATATCATCTTTGGCTTTTATTGCTGTGAAGAGATACCATGACCATGGCATCTCTTATAAAAGAAAGCCTTCAATTTGGGGCTGTCTCATAGTTCAAAAATTTAGTCGTTGTCACCATGCCCAAAGGAGAAGTGGTCCTGGAGAAGGAGCAGAGAGCTCTATATCCAGGTTGGCAAACAGCAGGAAGAGAGACACACCCTAGGTCTGGCTTGAGCATTTGAACTTAAACGCCTACCCCAGTGACACACTTCCTCAAACTAGTCCACACCTTCGGATAATGCCACTTTTTATGAGCCTACGGGTATCATTTTTATTCAAACCACCATAGGTATATCTGAAGGAAGGATTTAGCATTTTCTGATGTGGACTGTTTTAGGTAGCATCCTCTTGCTGTGAAGAGACCCCGTGACTATGACAACCCCTATAAAGGGAAACATTTAATTGGGGCTTGCTTTCAGTTTCATAGGTCTAGTTCATTGTCATCATGGTGGAGAACTTGGTAGCATGCAGACAGACAGGATGGTGCAGTAGCTGCTGAGAGTTCTGCATCCAGACCCATAGGCAGCAAGAAGAGACAGAGTGAGCCACTGGGCCTGGTTTGGGATTTGAAACTTTAAAGGCCATCCCCCAGTGTCACACTTCCCTCAATAAGGTCACACCTACTCCATAATACTCTCAAATAGTGCTACTCCCTATGAGCGTATGGGGGCCATTTTCGTTCAACCCTCCCCAGTCCAATCTCCGGCCTCCATAGGCTTGTAGCCATATGATACAAAATCATATGATATAAAATCAGAAGTCTGACTAGTCTACCACAGTTTCAATACTGTTTGAAAGTCCAAAGTTCAAAATCTCTCCTGAAACTTACAACAATGTCTTCCTTGTAACCCCCTGTAACATCAAAATGAAAGAGCAGGCTGGATACATCTAACGTACGATGACACAGAACATACATTATCTTTCCAAAAGGGAGGGAAAAGGAGCATGGTGAGGAAATGCTGGACCAAAGCAAAACTGAAAACCAGGAGGGCAAACTCCAAACTCTGCAACTCCATGTGTGACGTCTAAGTGCTCTTCGGATCTCCACCTCCTTCCAGCGTTATTGGCTGTAACACACGTCTTTCTTTTGAGACAGCCTGTTAGCAGCTCTCCTCAGCAGGCGTCCCATGGCTCCAACGTGTCCGACATCTGAAAGTCTCTAACAACATCGAGGCTATCCCTGACAGAAGCCTAGCCTCAGTGACTTTTCTTAGCCTTGGAGGGAATCTTTATATCCCATTTCTCATATCTTTGACTCTAAAACCAGAACCACATGGCTGGAGCTGCTAAGTTCTGCCACTTGTTGAGACTGGAATTTGTTCCCCTTGTTCAAATAAATTTTGATCAACTTTCTGTTTTTGATGATTTCCTTCACTGATTTTTTTCTTTAATTCCTTTTCTTATGTTGGAAGCTTAGTTGGGTTGGGTTTTGCTCTGAGGTCTCCACCCTCATTGCTACATTTAGTATTGGACTTTAACTTTTTATCTCCCTGAACACTGCTCTTATCTCTGCTGAATTTCCTGGTGATCCTTTTCTCTTCAAATTGTACATTTTGTATTTTCTTGCTCAGTTTGCTGCTTTTCATCATAGATCTGTCTAAGAGTAGCCATGTATCAAAGTTAAATCTAGGGTGTCTTGAACTCTCTTCTACCAATGCCATTAATCTCAAACTCTTCCATTTAGCACCAAGACAATTTTTGAACAAGAACAGAAAGCAGCCACATTCTTCACCAGAATATCACAACAGTCTCTTGGCTACATACTAATGTTCTTCTCTGAAACAGCTTGAGCCAGGTTCGCACAGTTCAAATCACTCTTAGTACCAGTGTCTTCCACACTCCAACCCGTTAAGTCTAAGATTAAAATATTCAACTCATATTCTAATCCAAAGTATCAAAAATCCACACTCTATCAACAAACAGCATGTCAGGCCTGTCATAGTGTTTCCCTGTCCCCTAAAGGGGCTGGAAATCTAGTAGCACTATTTAAAAGGATTAGAACTGTAGGGATAAGCCCCACCCATTGGGGGCGTGTTCACCTTGGGCTAATGTTTACTGATAAATCTGCGGGGTGTGATCCCAGCAGCCCCTTTTTGCTCTGCCTTTCCTGTTCTCCGCGGGAACCTGTGGTCCTGTAAGTCTATTTCCTTATTAAAGCTGTATATATTTTTATAATCTTTCTGCATTCATTTATGCCGCCACATAGAACCTGTAAACTTGTTGAAGTAGGTGTGGCTTTTTGGAGGAAGTGTGTTACTAGGGGTTGGGTTTCAGAAGCCCAAGCCAGGCCCAGTGACTCTCTCTTCCTGCTGACTGCATAGCCTGAAGTAGAACTTCAGTTAGTTTTCCAGCACCATGTCTGCCTGCATGCTGTCCTGTTCCCAGCCATGAGGATGATGAACTGAGCCTCTGATACTGTAAGCAAGCCCGAATTAACTGCTTTCCTTTATGAGAGCTGCTGTGGTCACGGTGTCTCTTCACAGTAATAGCGTGGTGATTAAGACATGCTAATTCTGATACAAAGTTTGATGGTAGATTTCCAATTTATTTAAAGGGAAATCTTTTTAAAAATAATTTTAAAAAGCCAAAAGTGAAAAAAATTTAACATTAATAGTCAATTTTGTTTTGTACATTAAAATAAATTATCAAAATACATGCTTTATAGCACAATGGCTATAATTTCCTGTGATTTTCATCAGTTTTTCTGCAAGAGAGAGCGAGATATAGATCAAGTTTTGAAAGGTAAGATAAATTATAAAACATCTCACATAGAACCAGATTATAATATCAACCTTTGGGCATTAACAAGAATATTATATTGTGTTAATTTTTTCTTTAAAGACTGGACACTTATTCCTCCAAGCACAGAGTAGTTGTATTCAAAGTAATTTAATTTGCCTTTATATTTGATGAAGACTATTATGTGGGTGAAAATTAAAATGTCAGAAAAAGTTCTTTCCAATATTAAAAAATGTGACATTAGCTATAGCCTCATTGGCACAGATTTATATTCTGCAAATGAAATATTTAACTTCCATCATAGATCTACTCCAATCGTATCTTGTGTGACCATAATATTGGAGGTGGTGACATTCGTTGAACAGAGTAGATAGAGAAAAAAATAAGTTCTCTTAGAGTACAGCTCTTCAGAATGAGAAGTTATGAGGCTACAGAGAAAGGGTTAACAAGGAAATGATTTGAAAGGGTGATTATCACACTCTGTATTTGTGTTTTTTTGTATCAGTGGGTGTGCAAACTGTTGCTTATATCTGTTCTCCATACCTAGGCAGGAGTTAGGAAAAATTACAAAACTAACAGTATTGTTATCTGTCCTGCATTCCAGTAGAATATTACCTGTGAACCCAGCCTTATAAAAGATAGGTGAGTTGTTTGTTTTATCTTAGTATAGGGAAGTTTTAGAACATTTTAGCAATTGTCACTTGTAAGTGAATGAAATACACTCCACTTCTGTGTGTAGCCTACAATGACTCAACTAATTTATGTAAAAATAACTAAGCCTAATTAGCATGTATTCCTTATAGATTGGATGGCTCTATATAATTCCACATAATTTTTTTATGCTTGGTTATTGTTAATTTTGGTGTTTAAAAGCTTGCCACAAATGCAGAGTTGTTTGAATACATCACTAGTGTGCCAGTGTTCCTTAAAGAGTAAATGAAAAGTTATGGCATAGACCGCTCATTCATTCCCTGGCTGCTTAGACCCTTGCTTATCTTGGTATTTACACATGAATTTCATCACACACATAAACACAGAAAAAACTACATTCATGGTTATTTGTGCACAAATATAGTCCATGTTAGAACATAGCAAAATATTGTAATGTTTCAAATTATAATGCTGTGCATTTTGGCATTTTTCTCTTAGTCTTATGCACATACAGTCATATGCACATAAAGTCGTATGCACATAAAGCGTTTATGTCTGTGTTGCTATATCATTAACTGTCACTGCTATATGATTTTTTGCTTTCATATATGTTTGAATTTCATTTTCTTGTAGACCAATTACACAATGAGACTTCCATGTATTTGAAATTTATTATCGTATGCATGCTATACATATCTGTATAGATGTTTGTTGTTCCATATATATGTGTGTATATATAAATGTCCCTCATATATATATGGAGGAGACACACACACAAACATATAACGTGTGTGTTCTCTAGGTTACATGTGTGGTGTGAGTATTTGTATATTGAGGAGACAATTACACACACATATATAGCAGCACATATATATGCTATACTTTATGTGGGTAAGGGAGGCACAGAATATATACATACATATGCATGAGGCAGAAGTCAGAAGACAGGGTTGTGTAGTGGGTTCCCCCTTTCAGCTTTATGTGGCATCTAGGCGTTAAGCTCTACTCATGAGTCTTGTGTAGCAGAAAACTTTTCCAGCTGTGCCATCTCAGTGACCCTAGATATCCATCTCTTTATATATAGTTAAGAACAATTACATCTATATTTGATATGTTTGTAACCAATTTTATTTTCAGATAGTTCTTTAAGTCAATTAAAAACACTGTGTTATGAAAGTTTCAATAAATCATTTTTATTTGTGTGTCATGCTTAAGAAACTCGTGAATATTAGAATTTGAGTTCCCTTCTGCTTTCTCCCAGTAATCATAACACCATGAATACTTTCCACCAGTTTTCCTTTGTTGTATTTTAAAAATCATTTTCTAAGGATAGATTTCCAGAAATGGAATTACTAAATAGAAGAAAACAAGTGTCTTGAGGATTTCTATTTCTCAATATAAACTGCTGTCAGAAAAGATCAAACTAAAATTATTTTTCAAGAATTCCACATGAAGACATGATTGCATGCACCTTGCCTATCCTCTGATGACTATTTTTGAAGTCAAATATAATGCAAATGGAAATGCTGACAATTGTTAGTCAAAACATATTTATTGATATTTTCTTTGCATTAGTAATGTAAGTGATGGTTTATTATGCATCTTACCCCATTTGCAACATGTGTGTTTATATAATTTTCTAATTTAATCCCACCACATTTTCTGTTTTTAAAGAGGCAGGGCTCTCCACTCTTCTGTGACTCATCTGATCATGCAGATGGTGCCAACCATGAAATGATTTGTTTTCCTGAGTTGAATTGATGATTTTTCAGTGAAAAAAAACTCAGGGAAATGAATTCTAAGTGATGTGACTTGTCCAATTCCCAGAAGCATAATGATTTCAGAAGGAAGAGTTATTTTGGGTTATAGATTATTTTCAAAAGCAAAATATTTATATAACTCAAAAAGTCAGTTTTCACACAAATTTACTTTTCTCTGTTATAGAAAGAGTCCAGTTGTGAAATTGCCTCATATTTTTTCACCATTGACATTTCAATATCCTTTTATTTCTTTTGAATCTTTTTTTCTCTTCTCTTTAGCACATGCAAACCAACAAACACTGGGTCCAAACCAAATTTCTAAAGATATTTACTTAGTGATTTTTCTCTCCCTCTTCTCCAAGCTGAATAACAGCAGCTTAGAAAAGCCCACACATGTGGGCTGCTTCTCCACATTCTGACTTGGCATTCAGCCTTCTTCATTCCTGAGGCTCTTGTCTTTCTCCCCGTCTCACAGTGCCCCGTGTCTACAGAGTACAGTTTCTCCTTAGTCACACCCACTATTTCTGTAGGTGTTTGCTCACAGGTGGAACTACATTTTATGAATATATTGATGTTAAATTTGAGGTGTGTTAGACCTAGTTATTGACTAACGTAGCATCTTTTCATTTTTTTTAGCCATGAAACCTATTGTTGTATAACCTTAGGACCTTCTCTGAGTCCAGCATTATGAGGATTGCGTGGTATAATTAAAGAAGAAAGTTAGAACATTGCACAAACAGGCAGGGAGCATCCTCTAAGTAGTTGGGATCAAACATCGTTGAAACCCTGCCAGTAATTTGCTTGAGAATCTGTGTTTTAGAGGGGAAATAGCAAAAAATATATTTTAGAATGTGGAATAAAACTGACAGGTAGCTTGTTTAATGAAATATGGTCAAATTATGGTTGCTAACCTAACAGAATAATTGCTTGCTTTGTAGCTATTTTTCTATACACATTAATAGTCCCAGTACACTGGTTCTATACAGTGGTAGGCTGACTCTGAAGAGGTACAGACATGACCTGGGGGCTAACATCTAAGAACACCTGAAGAATGACTATAGAACATGAAGCCAAGTTGGAGACCCTTTCCTAACCAAGGCCTGCACACCTCTGATTCCAGCTTTGAGAATTAGATGGGAAGAGGCTTGACTATGGTGTTCATATGTGTCCCTAAGTCCCACTTAACCTTTGGTTGTTCCTATGTATCCCAGGTCTTACCTTCCTTTTGGGTGTTCCTGTGTATCCCAGGTCCCACATCCCTTTGGTTGGGCATATGTCTCCCAGGTCCCATCTCCCTTTGGGTGGTGTTCATATTCCCCCAAGGTTCCACTTCCCTAAGAACCATCTTAGTAAATAGCAGATACCCATCCCCCTTCCTTTTGGAGCATCTCTGAGTGTGCTCTGTGAATGTGACCCAGGCCGTTCCTAAAATTGTGTTCTCTCTGCCCAGTTCTCTATTCTTTCTTTTATATGTGGCCGAGAATCCCAACAGCAGAGATAGCTGCAGAGCTTCGGTGACCTATTACACACTGAAATGCCAGCCCTCATCTAGAAAACGGAAATGGGCAAACATCATTAAGGGAACTTCATCTCAAAGCTTTCCGCATTTTCTTCACAGCCTTTTCTAAACATTTCTATATGTGTTCTCATCTTTGCTAGAAAATGGGGTGAGGATTAATTAGAAATTTGCAGTGTGTGGGTGATTTTACCCTTAATCCTTGTATTGTACAATGGTAATTTTCAATGCAAATATGAAAGTATTTTACTCATATTTAAAAATCACTGAAGTTGCCTAAAGCATTTTTTTCCTAAGCTGAGTGTTTGTGTGTCTATTAAATATATCTTCTGAAGCAAATCCCTGATGTGCTAGTGTTAGGAAGTTGAGCTTTTGGGGAGCTATTAAGTCATGGAATGCATCCTTCAACCACTGCTTTAGTAACTTTAGGGTGAGAGCCCTGTGTGGTGTCTCCTACTTGTTGAAAGGTTGAAGTAGAGTTGGGAAATGAGTTAAAAAGCCATCATTGGGTCAATAATAACACTCTGTAAAATGAGAAAAGAAAAGAATGCCAAAAGGCAGAGTGGGGGTATACTTACTCCCTGCAAAAGGAACACAGCAGGGAGGTATTGTGTATGCGGTGGAGGACCCTCACCACACAGGGAAGAACTGGTCACATAGTGGAGGACCCGTAGTTCACAGAAAGGTCTTGGTCACACAGTGGAGGACCTCAGCTTACAAGACTTACCAGTCCCTTTACCTTGTACTCCCTAGACATACGAAATGTGAAAATTGGGTTATGTTATTTATAAATGACTTAGCGTATATTATTTTATTGGCTGGTTTGAGCAGGTTAGGACCACTTCTCAGCTGTCTTCCCAATGAATATCTATTCATCCCTTTTGCTCTCCCTGCAAACCTTCTTATACTTATGCACAAGCAGTGTGTCCCAGCATCACAGGAGAATAAGGAGGTCATTTTTACAGTCATGGTTTAGGAAGCATTGAGAACTTACTGTCGTTGCTCAGGAAAAATTTTAATGACTGTGATTCTAAAGCAAAGGCTGTTTCATCGGAGAACATCAATACTAGTTTTTGTTTTTGTTTTTTTTTAAATTCTATGCTAACACATATTAGTAGCCATTTAAGATACCCAACTTATTTTTGATTTGGCATATTTAGGTATTATGAGCAATCACAGAAACAGTATTTTTTGTCAAAGAAATCCAGTTTATGAATAGAAATTTTAATTATTTATGGGTTAGATAAGCAGAACTTGAACTTATTCTATGAGGTAGTATGTTTGTGAAGTACCTTTAAAAGTCCCCAAAATAATGAGCTCTGTAGGGGATAATTTGTCACTGACGGTATGAATCAGAAAGCAATGTGTTTGCAGTTTCTAAACTGCATACTTCATTTTCAGGTATGTTCCTCTTCTATATTACCTGTGCTGTAGTTCATTAACTGTAAATACAAAGATATTTATCAAAAGCATTACCATAACAGCTTTACCAGAGCAAAACCCGAAGAACAGAGTTTCTTGGGAAATACTCCAGATTACATTATTTTGGAGAAATGGTACTCTCTTAATTATATTGAAGATGTCAATAAAACACAAAGATCCCCAGGTTATACATCCATAGTGCTTGTTATTGAATGAATGAATTAATTCATACTCGCAAACTTTTATTATTGCTAGGTTGAGTAGAGCCATTTAATTTCACTAAAATTAAAAACTATGCCTCCTGCAGGTTATTGTGAGAAATGGTTTTTAGGAAACATCTTGTAGCAAACTCACTTCCTATTAGATGATCCCGAGCACACCGAACCCTCTGGTGCTTTCTTCTCCATGTGCTTGAACGTTCATGATGACTTCCACCACCCACATAATGATTTACTTCCCAAGGCACTCATCTCTCAGTGGAACCAGTTCTAACTAGTGATTTTGCTTCCTATTTATTGAAACAACACAGTACAGGAACATTTCCAAGAGATGATTATTTGGTTCTTATATACTTCTTTGTTCAGCAGTCATGTTGGTTTTATTTAGACTTCCTTAGCTTGGAATCCTTTATTCTTGCCGAGAATTACTCTGCTCAGTGCTACGTTTTGGTCTCTGAACATTCAAACTGCTTCCATAAGTCATACCAATTTCTATTAGATGACCTTGTGGCAAAAGGTTATTGCCAGCGAATAGAAAGATGAAATCTGCTTAAAATACCCACTTTTCTATTTTTGATGAATCTTGGTTCTTAGCTATGTATAATGATACAAATGGACATATTCATGGTTGGGGAAATGGAACCAAATTCAAGCTATTAAGGTGGACTTATAAGAAAGTATCTTTTAAAGCTCCATTTATGGCAGGTCCGAATTGAATGAAATGACTTATTTAAGATACATTGAACAGGCCATAAAAGTTTTGATTCAGTGACATAGAAAAGGTCACATTGACTGTTAGGAAGGAACGAGGAAATGGAGAGCAACATTACTGAGTTTGAGTCGGGCTGAGAGCCAAGATCCAGTGTGCTTCTTCATCTGCATCGTGACCTATAGACAAAACCCCATGCTATAGAACAATGGATGCGGTATGAGAAGTTGTTCAACTGTGTGTAAATATAGTGCCAGTTCAAAATACAGACTATCTTATAAACTGTGCTGACTTATGAACTGTGCTCTGAGTAGTCCATCAGTGGCTGTCTCTGGACAGAAAAGCTGAGTACCTAGTAGTCCTTGAACCCAGGAGACTGGATGTCTCAGCAGTCCAATCTGGTGCTGGAGTGTTGGAAGATTCCAAGAGAGCTTCTGACCTTCAATGTATTTGGGAATCCTGAAGAAGTATGTTCTAATACCAGGGAACGAATAATGCCCCAGCAACAGAGTAGATGAACTTGCCTGGAAGAGTCAGGACAAGCAGGCAAAAGGCAAAATCTCTTTTTCTTGTGTACTTTCATCTGGGATGTCAACAGAAGATGTGGCCCAAATATAGAATGTATCTGCTTTGAAAATTATGATTAAGAAACCCTTCAGTGAAGTGCAAGGTTTGTGTTTCTGTTGATTCCAGATGCAGGTAAATTGACAACTTAGATAGTCATCACTTTGGGGAAGAACATCTTTCCCTTGACCACACTCTGTTTCTTTCTCTGTTTCTTGGCCTCCGGGATGTGAATTGCTCTATTCTGGTATGTTCTCCCATGATGTACTGACATTTCTGGATTCATAAATCTGAAAACTATCTCTCCTTCCATACATTTTCCTTTTATGTATTAGTCATATAATCACCGTGACTAAAAAAGCCATTAGCATAATTTTAAGGTTATATATTTGTGTCCAGTAGTTTCTGCATGAAAACAAGATTGTTACATGATGACATAAAGAGACATAACAAGACACAGTTAACTAGAGTGGGACAAACCTCTAATTACAGGTTTTTGACAGGCAAAGACAAGTTTAGTGTCTGCCTGCACTAAAGGCTTGCCTCAGTGACTGAAGGAAATCCTATCTCAAAAAAAAAAAAATCAGGCCGTATAGCTTAGTTACAGAACTTACTTAGAATATATGATGCTATAACTCTATCAGTACCACTCTCAGTAAATTATAGAAATAGGTGCTTATTTTTGTACATATGGTTAAAATAATATTGGGCATTATATATTCTTGGACGCCAGATCTCTGAATTTTATGTCATTATTAGCTAAAATAGGATTTTAGGAAAGTTTTCAGTATATGAGTCATACATTAGTGGGACCATGTTTCTTCATCATATTATTGTAACATTCAAATTTTAAAACTTGAAAGTCTTAAAATTCAGATATGTCCAACCTGTGTTTTGTGGGCTGCTTGAAGCCAAGAGTAGCTCTGAATATGAACAATCAAACAAAAAAACAAAAACTAGCTTAAAATTATGGTTTTTTGCAATCTTTTAGAATTAACTGTGTAATTTTAAGAACTTAAATTTCTTTCCTATACTGTACATTTTGTTATATTATTTCTTCTCCCCAATACTTCTTATCCACCCAACCTCTGTACTCACCCCAAATCATTCTTTCTTTTTTTCTCTCTCTGCCTCTTTTCTCTGAAAAACCATGAAAAACAAAGTATATAAAAAACTAAAACTGAAAATCAAAACAAACATTAAAAAAAAGAAGAAACTAGAAAGAAAAATACCTACCAAACCAAACAAAAAGCACACAAAAACATTAAATGTGTTTTGTGTTGAGCCACCACTCCTGGGCATGGGGCTTACTCTGGAGTGTGGTTGATAGGCCCACCATGTGGGTGCTGGGAACTGAACCTGAGACCTTCGTCATATCAGTGAGTGTTCTTAACTGCTCAGCCATCTCCCAAACTCTTATTTTTAAATATTGGCATCTTCCTTTGAAACATTCCTCCTCATTATTACCCAAGTCATTTCCATTAGATGTGTCTTCATTTTATGTTTGGAAAAGTTGATTTAATTCAGGAATCAATGTCTTTATTTCTAACTTTGGGTATTGCATGACAGGAGCTTTAGCCACAGTTGTCTAAAAGAGAAAATATAATAACACCAAGGACATTTTCTTCTTTCACAAATAGGTTTAGAGACTTCAATTTATGATCTCTTTTCTACTTGGTCAAATACCACTAATAGTATATTATAAAAATAATGATATAATTCTATATTTTATATTAAATTGTGTGTGTGGAGTTATATCAGAGAGGAAACTTAGGAAAGAATGATTCTTTATAAATTTGAATTTAATATTTTATAGGGTCTTTTCTTCAGTTTTAGCATATAAAAGAACATAAAATGTTTTCTCAGTTTTCTAATTTTAATTTGTATACATTTAAATAAGTTCTGTGATGTAGAAAGTAAATTAAAAATACAACTAGAATATCTTTATGGGCATTTATTTCCTTGGTAATTTTTTTTATTTTGCTGCGTGTGTAAATATGTGCATGTATGTGTACATGTGTGTGTGTGCATGCACACATTTGTGTTATAGTATCTCACAGTGTAGAGCAAGATGGCCTGGAAATCACTTTGTAGATAGGCTCAATATAAAACTCATGGTTTTACTCATGCAACTCTATCTGCTTCATCCACTTATCTTCTTGTTAGTTTTACTTCTTCATAAGTAAGTGAGTTTTTTTTTTAAATTATATTTAGAACCAAAAGGATTTCTTCTTGAATACTTAACATCTCAAAATGTAATTAGCCTTTTATTTTCTTTCTTTGTTATGGATGAATGTTTGTATTTATTATAGTATCTTGCCACAACACACAGTAATGACAATAAATAAATCAATTATAAGAACTTATTTCTTTTACTTAAACTTAAGCAACACAGGCATATTGCCAAGGTGAAAAATAGACAAAATTTTAAAAGAAACTTCACTTGCAAGAAAACTAAAAATACCAATCTCTCTATCAATTTAGTGAAAGGAGACAGCAAAAGACAGAACATGGAACAATAGGCATAACAAACCCCAGAGATGATTTTACTGTAAACAGTCCATCAAGAAGACAGAAGAGTCCAAACATTTCATTGGAAGAATACAAATGTCTTGCATGTAGTTAATAGAGATGTTATCCCATTTTATCATTTTGAAACATTAAAATATATCAGCGCTCTTAGAAATGAATTAAGGTTTCTTATACTCCTATGCTAATGAAGGAAATTAAAGTAAAGTAGAGAGTTAATACCCTACTTTATACAATATATTTATTTTTAACTAATTTGGAGATAGTGTCTCATGGTTGTAATCTACAGTGAAGGCAATATTGATCATCAAAATTTTTAATTCTTATGAACATTTCTGAAACCCCAAATTGAGAAAGGAATATATAGTTTAAGTTATGTTCAAGAATGCTAGGAAATTGTCCTCAATAGTGAATTTCAAATCGACTTAATTTTGATGCTGATTTAATCACACGCACACACACACACACACACACGTGCACATTTTCAAAATAAGGTCATGTGAAACAGAGGCCATTACTGTGGCCCAGAACCTGTGGCTTGATGAGCCATTGACTCTGTAGACTCTAAGAGTTGACTAAAGTGGACACAGTGATGAGATGCCCCTGACTGATTGCGACAGACTAGTACATCTCTCAATCCTTATCAGACAAGCTTTGCCTTGCCGTAGAAGGCACCCAAGACTCAAAATTCTATGATCGTGTACAAAATTTGTTTTCTCAAAACATAAAATTTGTGGAGTAAATGTTTCCATTCGATTTCCTATATCTACCAAGCATTTATTTCGTCTGAATATATGAAAACTATTTCTATTGTTACAGATAACATAGACAAGGCTATGTTAACCTAGAAGATAAAAAATCCAATTGCAAAGGGTGTACATGGGAGAGATGGTTGTTTCTTTGCTCTATTCCATCACGTTATATACACTCATATCAAGGTTTGTGTTGAGAATGCCGGCCTTCCTAAACCTCTCAGGATTCAGAACGATTGCTATAGCAGGCGAAAACCGACTCAAAGGTCTGAAGGCAAATGAAGTAAATTAGCTCACATGAGTCTTTTCATCATGTTCTGTTTATTCTTCCTATGCTGTCTCCAATGCTCTCCTGATGTTCCCCTCAATGTTTTGTTTTTTGTTTGCTGTTTCGTTTTGCTGTTCCCTTTCGATGTTCCTCCCACTTCCACAAGGTTTTCAGTTCGCATACCCACACAGACATTGTTAACAATTCTCTGATAAGTAACAACGATGCCAAGCATGCATTTCTGAGGGATAACAGGATGGATAAAGTAGGTACCAATTGTCTTAACTACTGTTTCCGAGGGGGCGTGGCTGTAAAGCTCCCCTGCAGATACCGGAAGCATTAAATCAGTACAGAATTCTAAGAAGGGATAAGGGGAGGGGGTGGTGTGCTAAACACATTTCTTAAGTCTGACTAGTTAAACTAGAAGTTTGTGATTAATAATTGTATAGAAAAAGGAAAGAAAATGCAGCAGTACTGTTGTAGTCTCTGAACGCTTCTGCTTCCCCCTCCCGACTGGGAGCACAGCTTCCTGGTAACCACGGCAGCCATCATAAGCTGCAGAAGGAAAACAGGTGATGCTTGCATTCTCCCCATTCCCACCTGGGTTAAACAACCAGGGTGCTGTGTGTGTGTGTGTGTGTGTGTGTGTGTGTGTGTGTGTGTGTGTGTTGGGGGGTTGTATCCGCTGGCATCCTAGTGAGCAGGAATTCCTCTCTCTGGGGCTTGTTTAGCAATCTAAGCTTTTCCCCTGTATTTCTACGGGTGAAAGCACAGACAGTTAATTTTCTGACTACCATCTTGTGTCAATGAAACCGAGGTTTAGGTAAGTAGAAATAATAGCTTGTTAGGGTAGAGCAAAAAGCCAGTAGGTTATACTCCCCTGAGCTGACTGTTGGAAATTTTAGGGCTGCCCAGACCTGTTTATCCATAAGGGTAGACATGCTGTCTCCTTTGCTCAATGCCTGTCCCTTTGAGGCACTGGGCTCCTTCCTTGTCAGAAGTCTGGTCAATAAGGCAAAGCTCTGGCACCAGGGCTCCACAGTGTGGGAAAGGTCATTCAGTTGCCAGGCAGGAAAAGTCGTGTTTAAAGAATGGTTTATACACTATTGGGATGTTTTGGGATGAATCCCACTATGGAAAGGAGGAAGGCTATGGCTTGACAAGATTTTTGCAGAATTGACAGCGACAACTCAAATGACAGGTATTCCCAAAGTTTTGCAAGTTGGGATTCTCACTACTATTGGAATATGCCAACTATTGGAGTATACTCCAATGTAGAGAGTTTGTATAGTGATTTGTCAGCTGTATTTTTTCTGTCTAATGCTTGCAGCTCACAGCACATGCAAGTGCTTTTTCTCTCAGGCAGATCCCAGACAGAATTATTGTTACTATTAGAAATGTACTGGGGCCGGGCGGTGGTGGCGCACGCCTTTAATCCCAGCACTCGGGAGGCAGAGGCAGGCAGATCTCTGTGAGTTCGAGGCCAGCCTGGTCTACAGAGCTAGTTCTAGAACAGGCTCCAAAGCCACAGAGAAACCCTCTCTCAAAAAACAAAAATAAATAAAATGTTCTGTTTTACACATTTCCTCTTGTTTGTGACATTGTTAAACTAAGTAACTAATTCTTTAATAATTTGTGTTACTTGTCAACTGATTAAACTATGTAAATAATTTTGTAATAATTTACGGGTATGTTATATTCTTCTCGAACCTTCTTGCAATAAAGTAATTGATTGCTAAAATTTCAGATAGCTAGCTACAAAGAAAATGGAAGAGTGATGTCTGTCATTCACTGATAGCACATCCTGCATAAGCCAGTGAGAAGCTCCGAGGGGAAGGAGGGCCCATCTGTTGTATCCCTGCACAGAGCGATCATTCCTGTGACATTCACAGATTTTCCAATATTAAGAACTTAAACAGATTTCACACAAAGTTTCTAAGATGAGTTCCACAGAGAATTAAAATGTAATCATTCAGCATTGTAGAATGTGACTGGAAAATGATAAGGAAAAATCAAGAACAGTTACTAATACCCATATATTTAGAACAGCTTAATATTTTTCAATTGATTGTGAATAAATATGGTAGCAGGGAAATGGAGGTTTTTGCACCACAGTAGTTTTCCAACTAACATTTCTTTGCTCTTTAGTGAAATAAAATATAAAATATTTATGAAACTATTTCAATATAATACATTTAATGAAATGTATTCTTTAAATTAATTTCATATACCTTTTGCCTTTTCAAAATGTCTATGAAAACTATAAAATAGCTTTTATAGCTTATATTTACTGATTTTTAAATGGAACTATGCTAAAATAGCTGAAATAATTCTGATTTTTTTTTCTATTACTGCCAATGGATAGACTATTTGGTTGGAAGCATCACCCTAGCCCCTTGGCATCCATATATACAATGAGTCTGGAATGTTTGGTGGAAAGTTCCAATCCAAGGCCCCTCCCCTGGGAGTTCCCGCAGTCCAGACTCCTCCTCCAAAGAAGCCCAGCAAATGGTGACCCCTCCCCAGGGAAGGGCTAGACCACTCCCACAGGGTGTTTACACTGCCTCCCAGAGAAGGAACAGGTGGTCTTTCTGGTTCTCCTTTCCTCCTCTCTGTTTTTGAGCACTGGCATCCATCAAATCTGGGCTTCTTCTAATTCTGTCTGATTCGGTCTGATTTGGATTATTGCTATTGCGTTGGCATAGAGGCAACGGCCGAAAATACTTAACATAGACGTTTCCCCCTTTTTAAAGACATTTTATAGGGAAAATCTGGCAAGATATTGCATATATTTTTTCTTTTCTAATCACTCTTTTGGACTATTTGTCAAACAGAAGAGTTGTAACATAAGTGCAGGTCAGTCTCAGATAGCCATTCTCAACCTCTGAGGTTTTGCAGAATAAGTCCACAGAAACTCCACGAACTGCCTACTACGACCCATTTTGCTCCTAAAATATTCTTCGCTAAGTTTTTTATTAGCGTGCAGATGTTTTTTTTTTTTTTCATTTTATGTCCTTGCAAACCTCTTACTAATTTCTTCACATCTGTGTCCTCAATGGATTTTTCTTGTTGACTCTACTCTTTATTTCAAA
This sequence comes from Chionomys nivalis, assembly GCF_950005125.1. Lineage (NCBI taxonomy): Eukaryota > Metazoa > Chordata > Mammalia > Rodentia > Cricetidae > Chionomys > Chionomys nivalis. The sequence goes on along the minus strand of NC_080111.1, from coordinate 6,747,912 downwards.
GCCCTCATGGTTTTAAAAAGTGAATTAAATGTGCTTGTGTTGCGGTCAGACAGACAGCACGAGGACATTTTGTAACCATCCTAAGGGCTGCCTGCTGTCTGAACTGTCAAGTGGAGAAATGCCTGAACTTCTCCCTTTGTGAAGCTCACAGAACTCTCAGGCTGCTCACTGAGACCTATTTTCCTTTCTTTCCTTTTGCTCTTGTTCAGGGCTTCTGAAGCCCTAACCAAGCTGGCTTCCTTTGTGTGTGCAAAGCTGCCTTTCTTCCTTACATTGAGGGGATGCGTGGGGTAACTGCTTTATCCGTCTGTGGTTTACTTAGCTACAGAGAAAATCATTTCTTTTCATTCTTTTCTAATCTAAAAAGACACGATATTTTTTAAATTAATTAATTAATATTTAAAAAACTGTCTTTTTCATTTTACATACCAAGCCCAGTTTCCATGCTCTCCCTTCCTCCCACTCCCTCCCCTCTTCCCCCATCCACTCTTCAGAGAGGGTAAGGCTTCCCATGGGGAGTCAACAAGTCTAGCATGTTGCTTTGAGGCAGGACCAAGGCCTTCCCCACTATATCTAGACTGAGCAAGGTATTCCTCAAAAGAGAATGGGTTCCCCAAAGCCAGTACAAGCAGAAGGGATAAATCCTGGTCTCACTGTCAGTGGCCCCACAGTCTGCCCCAGCCATATACCTGTCACCCACATTCAGAGGGACCTAGTTTGGTCCTATGCTCGTTCCCTCACTGTCAGACTGGAGTTAGTGAGCTCCCATTAGCTCAGGTAAGTTGTTTCAGTGGGTGTCCTCATCATGAAAACACCATATGTATCTTCTTCTTTTCTTCTCTTTTCTTCATTTTCTTCTTCTTTCTCCTCTCCCTCTTCCTCATCTTCTTTTTCTTCTTCCTCCTTTTCCTCTTCTTTATTTTTAAATTCACCCCCTTTATTGTCCTGCCTAAGCAATATGGCCACCTATTGGCCACCTAATAGGGTGCGGCTGCAAGCATTTTTCTCCTGTATAAAAATTTCTAATTTTGAACTACCTTAAGAGACGAATTTTTAAGCATTGTAGTCACATTGTAGACTACTTTTTGACCCCTGGTTGTTACTCGCTGTTGAACAGATGCTGTACTACACAGGGCTGCAATTGGCCCTGAGTGTTTGGAGATATAGACATGAAAGAACACTGATTTTACTTTCCTTTGATTTCTGCTCATCAGAAGCTCCCTTGGTCTCTCTATACACATACATACATACATAATACACACACATACACATATATATGTATGTGTGTAAATGTATGTATATAATACACATATGTGTATGTATTATATAATAGTGTGTATGTGTATAAATACATTGCAATTCACTCCTACACTCCTGATAATTTACCCAACTTAGATCCTCTTGAATTCTCTTGCACTGAGCCCTAGGTTCACTGATTTCTAACTATTGATACTTCCTATTGTTAAAATATGCTTCAAAAAACCCAACTGACATGTGAGAATTTTAGACAAAGCATCCACAGGAAGTGCCTTGACATTTTCTTTGGCACTTTGGGGATTCATGATGTAATATTCAAGGATTATTTTTTGAAAAATACTATTTCTGAAAAAAAAAAAGTAGTCCTAAAGTAGTCCTATTTTGGGAGGCGCCGTGTGCATAGGCTCCAAACAGTTTCATTAAATAAACTATGCAAATTTTATTTTCAGATGTTCAAGTAGGTTTCTAGAGCTCTGAAAAAAAAAAGACTTCTAGAGCTCAATTTGCATGTTCGTATTTACTTACGGAGTGTAAAGTGTTTCAATACTCCCCGTGTTCAGCTAGTTCCAGCAAGGAGTCTTCTAGGCAGCCCTGCCAGAGAATCCAGGTTTATCTCTTTAAGCCCTTACTTCCTCAGGGCATTTTTTGCCTGCTGTTCTTCGATGTTGAGTTATTTGGCCTACCTGACAGGAAGAAATAATGGTTGGGAGATGACTCAGTGTTACAGGCAAGGATGGCTCTCCCTGAAGACCCCATTTGGTTCCCAGCACTATGTCAGGTGTTTCAGAATCCCTTCTGACTGCACTTCCGGGTTCTGACACATTCTTCCGGACTCCTTAGGTACCTGTGTTCACAATCGCATATACCTTACCTCTCACATATATACAAACTCAAAATAAAAAGGGAAATGTTTAAAACAATGGAAAAAGAAATAAATGCATGCATCAGATACTATAAAAACGATAGGAAAAAAAAAGACTTGCTGTCAATATCTTGACACTTAAAAACTATGCCACCTTTACCTGCACCTGTATCTGCAAAGGACACTCCACCTGCTCAGCTTGCAGGCAGGCCACATTGTATGTCGAAGGTTATGTAGTTGGTTTGGGGTTCCAGTCCCTCACCTGGAAGCCTTGTCTGGTTATAAAAAGTGGCCCTTTCAGGTTCTGTATCCCCCATTACTAGGAGACTAGGTTAGGATCACCCCCCGATTTCTAGGTGTTTTCATTGCATTGAGTTTCTACCATGACCCCCAAACGCCCCCAATTGTAGTTGTCTCTGCCAGTACTCTCTCCCTCCATCCCCCTTCCCTGTTCTTCCCATCCTCACTGCCCTCCAGTTCACCGACGAGATCGCTTCAATTTCCTATTCCTAGGGAGATCCATGCATGATCCTTAACCCTCCTTATGACTTAGACTCTCTGGCTCTGTGGATCGTAATATGGTTCTCCTTTACTTTACAGCTAACATCTACTTATAACTGTGTATATACCATGTTGTTTGAGTATCAATGATTTGTATTTTTAGTATACAACTGAATTAATCAGTTGTTTAAATCATTTCCTTATGCTAGTGAAGTGCTAAATTAGTGTTGTCATAGATATCCTATTCTTAGTTTTTTTAATTGTCTATACAAAGAAGTTAGTTTAAATGATTATCAATGAATTACTTAAGAAAAGTACATATAGAGCAAAATATTTCTAATGCTATATATGATTATATGCTAATTTCACAAAAATTTAAGCATAAGTACTCTGCAGTAATTTATGAAGAACTCTATTGATCATTTGCATTTTGAACTGAAAAATTAAGGTGGAATATATTTGTAAGAAACCTCTGGCAATTTCCACCACTAGCTATTTCAAAAGCACTGGCAATGTTGCCAGTTTTTCCAAGACTAATGGCATAAATCCAGATATTATTTTTTGAAATTTAGAAATAGAATGAGTGTAGGCTAATTTGTGAGCGCACTAATGGGAAATAATAAAATAAATAATCAAGAAAAGATACGTGCAGGAATAATGTACATTATAACTTCATAGGAAGATTCTCTGAGTTATTTTTATAGCCAGTACCTATCAGGCATTTTAATTTTTTTATTGCACATGACTATTATTAAACTGATAACAATTTCATTCCAACATTTTGCTTTTATCACTGTGTGCAGAAAATGTCCTTTTATGAATTCAAGGCAATTACCACAGTGTTAAAGTTAATGCAAAATATAAGATAAAGTTAAATTTAGAACATTTTCACTTGCAGTTACACTATACTTTCCATGGGTATATACAATTTTTCTAATAATGATAAAAAATTAATGCTGTGTTTTTCATCAAGAAAACAAGATGAATTTTAGATACCTCTGCAAGATGAAGTGGGAAACTGTCATAGTAATAGTTCAATAACATGGCAAGTGACTAAGATGCTAAAATGATTATTTTTAGTTTCCATATAATGACAAAGTAAAAAACTAAGCATATAATATGAATATTCTTGACTCAATTAATTTAGAATTGAATCATTGATTCAATTCTAAATTATTAAGGATGAAAAATAAAAATAGGTAATTTATTTTATGTGTATGAGTGTTTTGCCCGGATGTAAGTATGTGTAAGACATGTCTGCTTGGTGCCTGTGGGGGTCAGAAAGAGGCAATGGATTCCCTGGAACTGTGGTTAAGGACAGTCGTGAGCCACAGTGTGGATGCTGGGACTGAATGCTGGTCCTCGGCAGGAGCATCAGATGCTCTAACCACTGAGCCATCTGACCAGCCCCATGAATAAGAGTTTGCAATTATTGAAGAATAAAAAACTTAATATACTGACCTTTTATTTTAGCACTTTTTTCTGCAAGCTTTCAATTTAAAATAGCTTCAGATCATTTAATCATTCAGAGCTTTCTTCTTTCCCAGAGTCCAATTTTAAATTAAACTATTAAGAAATATTTCCATATTTTTGGAGTATATACCCTATGGAGAAATGTTTTTAGTTAATTTTTGTGGAGAATTCTTGCAAATTTAAAAACATGTGAGAAACTGATATAAATGGCTGGAAAATTAATGACTTTGAACAGTGAGCGGTAAATGGTGTCTTGAGATCATTAATATTTTGCTTAGAAATACAAATAATAAAGTCATATTTTGACTGTATGTATATTATTGTAATATTGGGTTGGGAGATTAGGCAAGATTGAACATTTGCCACAAAATATGCAAATACTAAAACATATATTGTTATATTATAGCGGTACATAATTTACTTTTTTCTATAACTATTGATGTGGTTGATGATTTATAAAAATTATACTTTCAACGTAGACTTTCTACATAATGGCTGAATACTTGGTTCCCATTTGATGGACTGTTTGTGAGGGGTTATGAGGTATGGCCATGTTGGAGGAGATGTGTCTGTGAGGGTGGTATTTAAAGTCTCAAAATTCTATGTCATTCCAAAGTAGGTCTCTCTCTCTCTCTCTCTCTCTCTCTCTCTCTCTCTCTCTCTCTCTCTCTCTCTGCCTTTTGCATGTGAGGTAGGACGTAAGCTAGGTACTCGAGCACCATGGGTGTCTGCCTGGTGACATGCTTTCCACCATGATGGTCATAAACTCAGCAATTATGAAGCCCTTAATGAGCTGTCTTCTACAAGTAGCCTTGGCTTTGTTTGGTGTCTTACTGTAGCAATTGAAACGTAACTCTGAGAATGCTATACCAATACCCATTTATAATGTGACACAGTTAGTTAGAGACGCATGAAAGTAGAATAAGCACTCGGGAAGTTCCACAAAATTCACTTTCCCTATTGCACCAACTGGAATCACATATAAAATTTGTGCTGTACCAGGGACTGTGCAATGTGATTGGTATGTATCGTCTCATCTTGTCACAGCAACAATCTGGTGTGACATATTTTCTATTCTTTAATTTGAGGAATTTCTAAGATTCCAGTCTTTGCAATTCACATCTGCTTCATCTCCAAGGCTCAGTTTTTTTCCATTTTTTAATACAGTCGAGGAATAAAGAGTAAAAACAATTAATTGTCCTCTAAAATCCCATAATAAATTTGTTGATTCATGTCAGCCAACAGATGTATAAGAGCTTAATATATTGTAGCCTACTAATTAATAATTAAGAGAAAAGAAATGCCTGGTGATAAGTACTGAAGAGACACAACTGAGTCAGATCTCATCAGAAAATTGGAAACTTTTTCATGGAAGATCTCTTGGTGTCATTCTGAGAGATGTGTCCATATTTTCCATTTTTAATGCAGTAAAGGAATATGATCTACGAATAAAGTCTAAAAAGAATGAATTAATTGTCTTCTAAGATCCCATAATAAAGTTGTTTATCCCAATAAGTCTGTGTATTTGTGTGTTATGTAATAGTTGTAAAAAGGCAGCAATGTAAATCACTGAATGAATATTACATAAGGATGACGAAGTTGAGAATGCAATCTCATGACTATTCAAGGTGGCATAAGTGAGGGTGAAGTGGGTCATGATTAGGACACTATGTTGTGTAGACCCTGTCAGAAAAATGAAAATACGTATCCAAGTGTGCTTGGGAACCTTAGCATTCAGAAGGAACACAACATCCCCTGATGATCCCTGCGAAACGGTTCCTCTTTAGCTCTGGATCATACGATGGGAGGTGCCGAGGCTGTCATGGGAAAGGTATTGCTCACAGACTCTGACACGGAAGTGGTCCTCTATGGGGTTCAGTATCGCCACCTACTCTATGTCAGTGCTCAGCCCCACTTGGCAAAGATTAGTGCCCTTAATTCGTGCTGTCTGATGACTGGCTAGAGATAATGAAGACTTAATTAAATAGGAAATGGCTAGCGAGACGTTTGGATTATTAACTCCTCTTTTGACAGTATTTAAAATCATACTCCTCTCTCAGCCGTTCCTTACTCAGTTTCTACTACATATCAGACGACCTCCTAAGCCCTGACACAGGTAACCTTAAGCTCTTCTCATCATAAATAAATGTAAGTTGCTTTCTGCCTCTAGGCCCCTGACTCCTTTCTTTACCCCTAAAATCATTTGCTTTAGACACCTTGTAAATACTTTTTCTGCCCCTTTGAAAAGTATGCATGTTTTCTAACGGTCTGCTGTTTTAGAGCCTCCAAAATATATTTCTCAAAAACCTGGTAACCGCCAGGCGGTGGTGGCGCACGCCTTTAATCCCAGCACTCGGGAGGCAGAGGCAGGCGGATCTCTGTGAGTTCGAGACCAGCCTGGTCTACAAGAGCTAGTTCCAGGACAGGCTCCAAAGCTACAGGGAAACCCTGTCTCGAAAAACCAAAAAAACAAACAAACAAAACAAAACAAAACAAAAAAACAAAAAAAAACCCAAAAAACAAAACCTGGTAATCGCAGTCTGCAGAGACAGCTCAGGAGTTAAGAGCACTGGTTGCTCTTCCAGAGGACCTGGGTTCAATTCCCAATACTCAGGTGATAGCTAGCGACTGTTTGTAACTCCAGTTCCCCCAAACAAACATGCAGGCAAGCAAAATGTCAATACATGTAAAATAAAAATAAATCCTTAAAAATACAACCTAGGAACCACTTCAGAAAAACAGAATTGATGAAGATAGTGTTTGAGTATTCCGGAGTTGGTAGGAGTCTAAGATCAAGTGCTTTCTTTTAATTATCAATTATTTCTTAGACAGTTTATTACATGTATATTACACAGCCTGCTCATACTCATCCAGCCCACCTTCTCTTATCCCCCATCCTTGTTCACACTAACCACCCTAATTACTACAGAGTTCTCAAAAGAAGAGATCCAAATAGTTAATTGAATTAGCCAGCAAGAAAATGTTAATTAAGAATACTTGAAGACCCCTTTCACTCTAGTCAGTATAGTTATCATCAAAGAAAAAAAAAACAAGAAGAGAAATTTTGGCTAGAGCGTTTGAGAAAAAGAAGAATCCCTGCGAAATGTTGGTGGAAGCATAAATTGGCAACACAGCTGTGGAAATGAGTCAGGAGGTTTCTGAGAGGCTAAAAAGAGAATTGTCATAATCAACCTCCTTGGTCATCTCCTCAAATACAACTTGCAGTATAGATTCTTGCAATCCACATTCAGTGCTTTTATGGTCACAGTAGCTGAGGAGAGGGGTAAGCTCGGATCTCCCATCAGCTGAGGGGTGGAAAATGAAGACGTGGCACTTACTTACACACATACCTGAAAAACCCATCCAGCTGGAACAAAAGCAGTAATTTTCAGGACATTGAATGAACCTGGAAAATCATCCTGGGTGAGGTAGCCCAAACCCAGACAACCAAACACCACTTCTCCTCTCTCATGTGTGACTTACAGCTTCTGAGTTTTATACTTGCTCATTTAACGGGGGCGGGGGGGGCGGGGAAGGGGGTGCCTGTGAAAGCCTGGACAACTGAAAATGGAGAGTTACTGGGAGCACAAATTGGTACTGAGGATCGTGAGGGGGCAGGATGTGACCTGAAAATTCAGGGAGAGAAATACTGTGGACTGTGAGGAAGAAGAGATGCGACTGGGGACCGAGAAGGAAGACGGAACCAATGGGAAGGTCAAACAAACTAAGGATTAGTATTTTGGGTATAGATGTGGATCTACTCCACCTGGATCAAAGGTTGGAGAATTCAAGTCTATTCCTTATATCATATTAATGTAGTCTGTTCCCTCTCCCTTCCCCTTTTAGAGCGGAGTACATAAGCATGTAGAAATAAATAAGGATGGATTCAGGATCCAGTATTCACTGAATTTTCTTCCCAATGCTGTTCTGTGTTTCTGCCACTTATTTCTCTCATATTTATGTTCCTTTTGCTTAATAATTTTAATCCTCATGCTCCTACTCTAGAGCATGTGAATTTCGTTGAGGCTGCGCTTCAACACATCCTGCTTGTGCATCAATGACCAATAGGCAAAGAACTCGTGATTATCCCAGAGCCTCAGCTTGATTCCACTGTTGCAACAAGTACTCAACAATTGTCTGCCTGTCATCCTCTTTTCCAGTCTGCGCCTGCCATCTGTCATTCCACCCATTCATCTCGAACAAGACTTCCTTTTCCACTAGGTAGCTGGTCTCAATACTCAGCTTCCCTCCTAAACCTTGGACCAGCAGTGCCTTGACTTAAAGCTTCTACAGCTTCTCTTTATCTTGGTTTGATTCTTTTATCAGTACAGACACTTTCAGTTACATTTCTGTCAGTTTCTTTGCTCTTCAGCACTTCTAAACACCACTGACCTCTACCCCTTCTTAACCCTTTATAGTCATCCTGTAACCTGGAAGTGAAATTGTCATACCTTGTAAATTTGTATAGTTCATTTAATTCTGACATATAGGAAGACAAAAGTTCATTCGTGTTTCTGACAAAGTACACTCATGATAGGGACATACCCCTGGAATTTCAATGATTTCTATCACTATTTTGCCAACAGATAATTGGAAAAAGATGTGATGAGCTTCATATTTCATCTTACGAGCAAGTTAACAGTTCACAGATGCCAATAAAGGGTGAAAGACTCTAATAAAGACTCTAATAAAGTGTCAAAGACAGACAGTTCACTATTCATGGTCAGAATTGTATCTGGAGTCTTAGTCTTTGGGAACTTATCCACTGAGTGATGGTTCTCCCGGGGCAGATTCTCCAATGCAATGATTTTCATCACAAAAGATCTGGGACTTGGGTGAAACAAAATCTTTCCCAATGTGCATGAAGTATGTCTTCTTTTGTTGCTAGATGAACCACCATCTCTAGCTTCCAATGAAGTTTGTTATACAAGCTTTCTTGTAATACAGTGTGGAATAAATCCACTCAGTGCTTCATTCAGAAGATGTGAGGAAATGTAAGTGTATCTCCTTGAGTCTTGCATAGGTACAGGTATGAAAACCATCAGACACTTGGTGGTTCTAGCTACATTCAGTTTGTTGATATTTCAAAAGGCAATAGACTCCTTGATTTTGAGTAGGTTCAATTTATGAATCCAACATGGACTACACAATCATTGAAAGGAGCTCATCACTTTCTTTGTACTTTTTTCATTCATTGTGTGTGTGAGTGTGTGTGTGTGTGTGTGTGCTCATGTGTACTTCATGAGACCATGTTTATGTCAGAGGACAGTTTTTTGGAGTAGATTTTCTTCTACCTCTCACCAACTCATGTCATGAGGCTTGGTTGCTAGGGCTTTTACCTGCAAAGTTGTCTGGTCAGCCTTCTATTACTTTAGAAGTTAGAGGGTTTTTTAAATGTATATTCTGAAATATGAAGCAGATATTTACACATTTTAATGGCCCAACTGATTTTCTACTTTATTAATTAATGTTTTGCCGTTTTTGCCAGCACACACAAACATAGCAAAACACAACTCATTCAAGCTTTTCGTTTTGCCTCTGCTAGTTAAAAACTACCAATTCTTAAGCCCCTCTTCTAAATGTCCTCATTAGATGTGACAGCTCAGTATTAAATATTTACTCTTAAAAATTTTGCAACTCATTCTTTGAAAATGTTGCTTATGTACTATGGTTTAGAACATTTTCATTGCAGATATCTCTGAATCACTGTGTTTGCACATAAGATGTAAACAGAAATGCCTTCAATAAAATAAAAGAAAAAAAAAGAAGGAATTTCCTGACAGAGCTGAGAAAGAGTGAGAGTCAGGTCCTTGTACGTATCTAAGAAACAATCAGAGTCTTAATGTGGAGCGCCATGTAGTCAGAAGACACTGGCAAGACACCCACTTTGCTGAAGAGCTATATTGTAGGACCTAATACCTCAGGGGTGGGGAACCACAGCTTACATTTTATACCGAAAGGGGTTTGTTCCTGAGGAATCAGATTTTTTTTCACTACTAGAGACCCCATAGCAAGCCCTGAAACATCTTATGATGGGAACGCTAGATTTAGAAACGACCTTGTCGACAGATGGGTTAAACTTTGAAAACTGCCCCAACCAAATTACCACATAAGACATTATAGAAACCACACTGTTTGCTTCTGGAGTCTTGGGTGAAGAATGCCAGTAAGGGAGAGCATGGTGGGCCTGCACAGCAGAGAATTCTCCCCACTGCACAGCAGCCAGGAGGAAGGACTTAGACAGAAAATGTACTAATAGTTAATAATTAATCAAAGCATTGTGTTTTTGTCCTTATTTTTGAAGAGTGCACATACAATGAAACCATGTGCTCTTCGAGATAATCTGTTACAAAATACCATCTAAGATATTGTTGCAAGGAGCCACTTGTTCATCCCGGCTGCCCAGAACCGAAATAACTACACAGAAACTGTATTCATTAAATCACTGCTTGGCCCATTAGCTCTAGTTTCTTGTTAGCCCATTGGCTAACTCTTACATATTAATTTAACCCATATCTATTAATCTGTGCATCACTATGAGGTCGTGACCTACCAGCAAAGTTTCAGCACATCTATCTCTGTCAGAGGCTCCATTGCATCTCCTTGACTCCACCGTTCTTTCTCCCAGCATTCAGTTCTGTCTTCCCCACCCACCTAAGTCGGCCCTATCAATAGGCCAAAGCAGTTTCTTTATTCATTTATGGTAATCACAGCATACAGAGGGAAATTCTACATCAAGATATAATAAATAAGAATAATTATAAACATATTGTATAACTGAGACACCAGAATACTGTGACAAAGATTTAAATGTAAAGGTCTCATTTTTAGTTTTCAATCACTAAGAAAAGCCATTGTTCTGGCATAAGTACTTTTCTAATGAGAAAGGTAGACCATCCTACCAATCTTTCCCAGCATTTGCAATGTGCCAGACATCACAGAGGGAACAGAAAGGATTTGAGAGGGAATGAGAGGATGATTCTGTAAATATGCCATTATGTGAAGTAGCTGTCATTGTTGGCACTCAACCCATGAATTAGAATCACCAGGCTTTGGATGGACCTTTGTTGGAGGAGGTGCTGTTTTTTGGCTCACAGCCAACCCCCTAGCTTAGACACAAAATAATCCCACAGAAACTGTATTAATTAAATTATGGCTTGGCATATTAGCCCTAGTTTCTTATTGGCTAACTCTTATATTAATTTAACCCATTTCTATTAATCTGTATATCACCACAAGGCAATGGCTAAGGGGTTACAGTTCACAGCGTCTATCTCCAGTGGCTCCATGACTTCTCTCTCTGATTCTGCCTTCCTCCTCCCATGCTATAGGCCAAGCCAGTTTTCTTTATTCATTAACCAAAGCAACACATAGACAGAAGGACCTCCCACTCCATACCTTCAAATAAAGAGTTGTTCCACTTGTCTTAATTGGTGTGGGAAGACCCGCCCTGAATGTGTGCTGTACCTTCCAGTACAACTCAGGTGAAAGACAGGTGGCAGCAGGAACAGTTTTCTGCTCTACCCCTAGACCTCTCCTCTCGCCTCATGGGATTCACACTACTGCTGGTCCTGTTCCCTTTGCTGATGTCAGGACCAGACTGTGAGTTTTCATTGTTGTTTTAGCACCAGACTCCAGAAACCTCACGTTTGTAACACCAGATTGGGACTGTGGATGCACCCAGCCTTGTGATCTGAGGAACGGCTCGGGAGTCTACCTCTCCAGTATGGGACCCCTCTGCTTCTTGAGACGCCCACCCCCTACCACAGAGCAGTCAGGAGTTTCTTAGTCTCTGGAGTGAAGCAACCCTTTACTCTTTCAATACGAGTTAAATTCTTCAGTTCTTTTAATATATGAGTTCAGCCCATTGCTTCTGTTCCTCTGGAGAACCCTGATGGAGACACCTACATATACAGTCTCTCCACAAAAAATCTTAGTGAGAAATACCAGACAGAAATGCAAACTTGTGTGCCTCCCGTCGGTGTGGTTGCTTCAGACTGATGGTCCACTCTGTAGGCTTAGCATTTTAATCTTAACTGTACGACTTGATTCTTCTTAATCAGAGTCCATAGAAAATCCATGTATGAAGCTTAGCTGAGAGAGGCTGAGCTTGCAATTTTGCTTCAAATTCTTTTAAGACCTGCGAGGATGTCTCAGTCAGTAAAAGGCTTGCCACACAAGAGCGAAGATACCCTTTGCGATCTTTCTTTCCACCTCTCTTCTGTCATGTTCGCAGTAGCTGAGCTGTATTAGTAAGCACTTTTGTATCTTGAGATCACCTGACTCTGGGTGGGGGATGTCAGAAACGAGAGAACAATGGTGCCCTTAAACTCGGTGGTTGTGTGATTGCAAATGTACCGGCAAAATTCCCCCTTAGTTCTTGGCAATAGTTAACGTTACCTTATACCCGCAGACGGTACTAAACCTTCCAACGTGGAAATCCTGCTGAGTTACCCTGCATTATCTGCAGACATAATGCAATCACTGTGGTCATACTAGGAAGAATTAGCAGGCTGTAACACGAAGGGTGGAAAAAGAGGCAGAAGTTGGAGCAGCAAAGACATGAACCCAGGATGCTGGAAGCCTGTCAAACAGAGGAAGTCTAAGGAGCCAGGGGCTTTCTAAAAGCAAGGGTACAGAAAACGTCCCCAAAGATCACCAAGCTCCGGTTAGAATTGGATTCTAGTACATCTGACCTCAGAAGCTAAAGATAATTAATCTGCATGTTTTAAGTAATTGTTTTCTGCATGTTGTATCAGCAGTTAGAATATTAATTCAGGAAACAAATAAATAAAGAGGTGATGTCTTCATTTGTAATCCTGAAAATTCATTTACTCTGGCAATCAGACACTTTTTATTTCTTAAAAAAAGGCTGTAGCTGCCCATAAATGCCTTTATTTTATGATATTATTAGCAAAAGATGGTTCTTGCTCTCAGAGAGCTGCCATGGTCTGCCTGGTCAGGCTGTTCTTTACACAAACATCTCCCGTGGACAGAGATACACGCTATCTGAGATCATAAGAAAGTGTTAATCCACTGAAGCACTGTGTTGTTCTTTGTGGGAAAACTGCTCTATGAATTCAGTTAAGAAAGTAAAGGTTGTCTGTGTTTTCCACCTTTCCCTGAAAACCTTGGTAATTCGGAATGCAACAGCTGAAGATGGTTAGAACGGCCCCTTTCAAAGTCACAACCCATTCGTATGTGAGTGACGCAAAGAAGAGGTACCACAGAGCCAGGTGCTAGTGAGTGCATCACAAGGGTCTTAGCCAAAGGACCAAGATACAATACTGAGAAAGCCTGAAAGGCAGCAATTTTATTTTTCTTAAATTAGTGACATTAGTACTCTAGACTGACGCAAAAATACTCTGAAAAAGTGGGTGAGAAACTTCAAAGAACAGAGAGTGAAACAGTGAACCTCTCATGATATTGTTCTCCTTTGTCCAATCCCGGTGGAGAGATGCTCAGGTGAGAGGAGGTAGACATTCGGTGTGATGGTTTCTGGTGTGAATCCTGCCTCGAGAAGCGCTAGATAGAAGTACGACTAATTAGTAATCTTAGTACTTGCTGTCGGCACTTTCCTCACCGACATCCTTTTACAAACTTTTCCTTGAATAATGAGGAACTTGAAAGACAGAGACTGTCTTTGTTCTCTATAAAGTTCAGTGATTGACTTTCTGAATTACTGAGTATTAACATAAGAAATATGAAATTGTGAGATGAAGCCCAACATAATGTGTAATATCCTTATTACGGTGCTTGGCAGTCATTGTTCAAGCCTTCGGAGGGATCGAATCTATTAGATTAGGGCCCCTGTATTGCCATTCGTACGGCTCATATCACTCAGTGTGCCAGGGTTGGCAAAGGGAGGCAAACCCCAACAATACACAAGCAACAATGGAAGCCCCAGAAAGAAGACAATGGGAAACTCAGTCAAGCTGCTTGAGAGGAGCTGCACGTCCTGGCAGTGACAGCTCTTAGTGACAGACGTCAATATAGCTTAACTCCTTTCATGACTGCCTTTCCCAGATCTGCTTGTTTATGCCAGTAGGGAAATGGCACTACCTTGTGGCTTCTTATCTTCAGAAAAATCCTACATTTATTCAGATAATTTTTTAAGGACTGTACTTTCTCTCCTTCCTTCCTTCCTTCCTTCCTTCCTTCCTTCCTTCCTTCCTTCCTTCCTTCCTTCCTTTCTTTTTCCTCTTTAGTATTCTTAAATTTTCCTTGATGAAACCATAATAGGTGGCCAAAGAGAGTACCCTATTTTGTGCACTGTGAGAAAAGACAAATTTCCCTCAGGGCAATGTATTTTGAGCGAATACCACAAAGTGCTCACTCTTCTAACTTGAAGCAGCCGTCTTTCTCTTTCCATCCTGTGACTCTGGCTTATTCTCTTTTCCAGGACTTTAATTTAAAACTGTGACACTTTCCAAATCTGGGTGTCGATAGGAATAATGAATTTAAGTGAAAAAACATTCATCAATATTTTTTCCCATGAGACACAGATATGGGAAGGTGGAGTGGTAAGTGGAAATTCTAGATGAAAACACTACTTTGAAATAATTTTAGAAATATTGTTATTGTCTTTTCTTTTCTTTCTTTTATCTTAGTTTTATAATCTTGGAAAAATTGTGTGTGTGTGTGTGTGAGTGAGTGAAGCGGGGAGGAGAGACCGTGTGCTGTTGTCCATGGAATCAAGGAGAGTATATTGATTCTATTTAAGTACTGAAATTTATTTGGGTAGTGACAAGCAAACAGGTCCTCTCCAAGATCATTATGTACTCTTAACTGCTGAGGAATCTCTCCAATTTCTTGCTTCCTGTTTTTCTCAAGCCTACATAATATAAAAAACTCATTTTTGCTTTTGTGTGTGTGCTTGCCTTCTTTCAGTCTTTATACACCGAATATTTAAGTAAGAGAGAACACGTGGGGAAACATTTTATTCACTTATCTTTGGTGCTAATTGCTATGTAATCTGGGAAAATTATCTTTTTATTCAATGAGAGTATGGTATTTAACTGTGAACTTGATATAATCTAAGATCGCACGGAAAGAGTCTCTAAGAGGTATTTCAGTATCAGGTTGGTCTGTGGTCTTCTCTGTGGAGGATTCTCTTCCTTGCTTTAGTTGTTACGGGAAGATTCAGCCTGAAAATGTAGCATGCCAGTTCCTGGTTCAGTTTCCTTGACTACGTACAAGTAGAGAAAAATAGCGAAGCACTAAGCCTGCAAGTTTATTTCTCTCTTTTGACTGTGAATGGGATGTAGCTAACTGCTTCAGTGAGCTGTAGTCTGTGACTGGGTGATCACCTCTGGAGGCCCCCATATGATTGTTTCACATGAGTTACCTATGGATACTGGAAAAGAAACTGGGGAGAGGAGGTGTTTTATGGGGCATGGGATAGCAGAATAGAGGGAGTAAAAAGTGAGACTATTGGGGTGGAAAAGTTTAACATGGAGGAAGGTAAACGGATTTGGAAGAAAATGGGAGAGGACAAAATGGTTAATCAAAATCAAGACATTATAGAAAATCCATAAAGAAACCTACATTTTATAATCTAAGTTTTATTTCATTTTTATTTTTTTTGTTTTTTTCGATAATCTAAGTTTTAAAAAGTACAAAAGGAAGGAGCTATCCTGTAATGCTAGACAAGGCTGTTCCTAGAAACACTGATTTACTGAACAAAGTTCCAAATCCCAGCTGAGGAGTACTGCTGCAGGAATTGATCAAGAAGGCTTGATTGCCTACCAGAAGTAGAAGATGAGACCCTATCACCGAAGACACCACATATCTCAAGCACAAGATGCAGAAAATACAAGTTGGAAAACAGATGGGAACTTCTCAAAAATTCTTTTATTGGGGGGGATTATAATATAATTACATCATTTTTTTTCCTGTGCTTTTCCACCTCACAACTCTCTCACCTTCTCGTTCTTGTCCTTTCAAATTCATGGACTCTTTTTTCATTAATTGTTGTTGCATGCATATGTGTATATGTATACACATATATATTCTGAAATACGTAAATATACCCTACTCAGTCTGTATGTTACTTGTACAGATGTTTTCTGGGTTGGCCATTTGGTATTGGATAACCAATTAGTATGATTTTCCTTGGGGAAGAGTATTCCTTAGTTTCCTGCCCTACTCCCAACCTGGTCCACTTACGTGTGTCTAAAGCTATTATTCCTACATGCTGACAAACTTCAAAATGGTAGAAGGTGCTATGCAGATTAGTGGGGAAAGAAACATCAATGTCCTTACCCACCTGTGAGCCATATAACAAAACTCATAAGTGTTCATCTTATCTACTGTGGAGTTAATCAACTATTCACCGGATTGGAGGTCCGCTGCACGGGAAAGGGTTCGAGGATGGTACAATAAGCCCAAGTAAGAATCCATGCTTGCAGAGATCGTATATTCACATGCAGAACTAATTACTGCTGTTTAACAACGTTGACGGTATCAGGCTGCCTTCTAAATTTCTGTGTTTATACACATAGATAGCACCTACTCTTAACCTTAATCAGAGAAGACTCTTTTGTTCAGGCTGTTCAGGATACTGAGAACAAATGACTATTGTGGACTCAGGCGTAAACAAGACATTTATATCACCCCTCTAAGTCTCAGGACCTACCTTGTTAGATGGGGCAGTTAGAGAATACGCAAGAGCTAGAAGAGAGAGCACAAAACTAGAAAATGCCCTCATATGTACTCCATACAACCAACACATTCAGGGAAGCTCGACAGTTGCAGCACTAAGACCCCAAGACTGGCCCTGTAGACATTCAATAATAGAAACAGTGGGGATCCTGCATTATGCCCCATTGCTGCAAAATGGCTATTGATAGCTGCTGAGTGAGGAGAAACCATTGTTTTCAGTTGTGTAGCCACTACTGAACCCACCAGGCCCCAGTGGATAGATACAAATCTGTAGTTATATAGGTACCCTTGGTTGAAACTTGTGTTCGAAAGAGATTTATAAGAAAGAAGCAAAGGGATATAGGAATAGAAGGGAGATAGGAAAGTGTGTAGGGGAAGAGTGATTAACATATATTATGTATAGGATTGAGATTGTAGAACACATTTAATTGGTAAAATCATGTTATTATGACTTGAAAGTAAATAGAGGCTCATGTTGATTAATGAATAATATAATGAGCATATATATGAAAATTTAGCTCCTGCAAATAATCATAAAATATTTCAAGCACGTTAACAAAATTCATTAATCTGAGAGTTATAGAAAAATATATTTAAATTACTTTCACGTTTTTATTTCTTAACATTTTTTTACACATGAAATTTCCTTGAAGATTCTGGTCTCAACACTCCAACATCCTGCAAGCGATAAACACGGACTTCATGTGGATTTTCCCTATCTCTGTCTTCTTTTCTTTGCTTGAATGTTTACTCTTCACTCTAGTAAGTAATGTGATTTCAAGTACATTTCTTAATGTTTCCTATCAACTTTTCCCTGAATTACACTTGTTTTACAGCAAGAAAATGAACTAAGCAGACTGATGCTTGAAAATCTTTGTAGGTGAGGGAATAGAAGAAAATTATCTAGAGTTCTTGTTGGTAAACAAGGAATGAGACGATAATCACTTAAGTTCTGTTTCCTTTCTTTGCTTCATTTGTCGTTTTCAACTGTTCCGTTAACATAGACTGCTCCCTTTCCTAAATTCAACAGTCTTTAAATTTTAACAAAAACTGCACCCCCTTTCATAAATTGTATCTGACATAACCACGTTTCTATCAATTATCTGTGTTTGTCTGTCTCTTTTTATCATATCTGCCTGTCGATCATAATTTTGGTTTTTACTGACAGTACCCATTTCGCTCCTATTGGCCTATTATGAGCTCTTCAAGCTCTTTATGTTATTGCTCCTTATCAAGAGAGTAGTGATTTGAATATGGAGTCCTGGTGTTTGTTTTTCTCTGCTCCACTATTAGTGCTATGTACGGTGGGTTATTGTTGGAACCATTTGGAGTCCTGGCCTCCAGCTGCTCTTCCCTGCTAGAGATCTTTACTTTCCTTCTGATTTGAGTTACTGAAAGCTCTGTCAGAGTTGTTTACCAGCTCTACTTCACAACATGGGTAGCCTTGCCTTGAGGATCAGAGGATAAGGTTTTCACCTGCTGGCCCATCTGACTGCTGGGTATATAAGTTTCCGTGGTGCAATTCAATAAAGCGCTTCTTACCAGTGACTAGAGGTCCGTGTCTCTGTTTCTCTGGGTGCCTCTGTGTGCTTCAACCTCCAGCCCCTTGCCTGAAGCTCACAAACTGTATGGTAGCGCATAGAGCGCAGACGGGCATCGTGTGCTGCAGGTTATTAACCACTGTATGACAGTTCTCATAGTCCACATAGATTGCTTGTTTTCTGGAGAGCGGAATGAGATATCTCTTGAGGAAGCAGAGACATATAATGTCTTCCTAGTCCTGGCTAATTATGTTCCCATAAATATCCACCTTAAACTACAGCTCTCTGTTGACTCATTTAAATAAAACTGCTACTTTCTCTGTCCTCTAATGAGCTTAATTTACAGATGTATGTCCTAACTTGGTGAACTGGATGAGTTTTTAATTGGAACTTGAAAGAATGAGATATTTCTGATGACAAAAACAGTGGTGAATATTGCTGATGAGAAGCTGAGGAAGAAGGAAGGATACCTGAGATGCATGGCAGAGAAGGAAGAAAGAAAGCTATCTGAGATGCATAGCGGTGAAGGAAGAAGGAAGAAGGGAAGTTGTCCGAGATTCACAGCAGAGATATCACACGGTGATGTTTCAGTTTGGCTGCTAAGCTGCTTTGGAATGCTTCTCATTCTCCATGTCCCATAATTCCAAAAACAACTTTTTTAAAAATGTGTAAAGTTTACTGAAATAAATGCTGGGTGCACTAACTCACACTCAACTGGTGCTGAGGCTGACCCAAGAGTATTTTAAAGGCTTTAAAGACAGTCTAAGCTATAATATAAGACCATTTCCAAAGGTATCACTCTTATAAATGCATGTGTTCCCTAACTAATACCTCCTTAGACTGTACATTCTAATTAAAACGAGAAGTGTGAAATTCTCATTGCTTCTTGATCGACAAACATAATTTCCTGGCATCTGGAGAAAGAAGATACTTGAAGAATGAAGCTTGAATATATATATATATATATATATATATATATATATATATATATATACACACACACACACACACATACACACACACACACACACACACACACATATATATATAAAATTTGTGAATTCAAATTTAGATTCCAAGTATGTGGCCGTCTTGTGTATCTGGAAATACATGCTTCCAATTGGCCTTCTTTTATATTGATGTTATTTTTGTTGAATCATACCATAAGCACAATTATTACGAATTAAATTCAGCTCAAATATCAGTTTTTTTCACATAGATTAAGCTTGACAATGAACTTTAAGTTATCAACAATTACATATTTGGTTCAAATACAACTGAATTGTACGACTAAAAAGAATATTTCTAATTTAAGTGAATTTATATACATACAAAAGCTTTATAGAAGGCTTTAAAGTAGAAAATCAATCAATTTTATGAGCATAAAAATTTTGAAAAGTTGTGCATTGTTTTCTTAACTTCATTCTCTAAAGCTAATATTTCATTCAAAACATTTATGAATTCATAACTTGTATTACCAGCACAAATGCATTAATCATAAAGACAATACCTAAAACATATTTCTATTTTATGTAAGCCTAGATTAAAGTTGGGAAAAATCAATTTGTCAGCCTACTTGTTATGCATAAAAATAGGATATCAATAGGGACAAAAATAAGGAAGTAAATATAAAAACCAAGTCAAACTAGACCTTGGATAGATGGGAGGAGTTCAGTGTTAGTTAACAGATTATGCCTGCATGAAAGAAACTCATGGATATATAATCAAACCATCTCAAGGCAGCAGAACCTGTTCTAGTTCTGAGCAATAATGGCACAGCCTTTGTTTTTCTGATACATTGATCTCCTGGCATTCTTTTGCAGCACCACTAAGCTCTCTGCATGGTGTAGTACTAGAAGTTTTAAGGTTACCATTTTAAAGTTGTCATTGCTATCCAGACCGGTGTGATCTGTGCCTTTCTTTCATGTTGTGCCCCTCTAGACTCCTGTTACCGTGCCAGAGTTGATGTCTGTGAGTGGTTTCTAAGGAGGAGTCGGTGGGAGGGAAAATCTTAGAGTCTTGACAATAGAATCAGGAATGTCAAGGTTCATGATATGATTATGAAATAACTAGACAAAAAGCGTATTAATGACTATGCCACTGAATAATTCACAATTAATTTTGATTGTATTTTATGTGAATGGATATTTTGTCTGCATGCAGGTCTATGTACTGCATGTGAACTTGGTGTTCAAGAAGGTCAGAACCGGTAGTGTGGTAACCTATGACACTGAGTTAGCAAATGGGTATTGGGAATCAAATCCAGGTCCTTCCTCTAGACGAGCAGCCAGTGCTCTTAACCACAAAGTCATTTCTCCAGTCTTAATAATATTAATCAAGAAGCTATTTTCTAATAATGACTGAAAGTCATTCAAGAGCTTAAATGTGTAACATACTAGCACTTGTTACAAACAGGAAAGCATAAATTGCTACCACTTTGGCTTGGTTACCATGTGTCCATCATGCGTGCTGTATTCACATAACCTAGTTCAATATTCAGAATTAAATAATACCTTAATATTAAATGCAGTTAATGAAATAAAGTCTTTGAAGATGTGTAAGTATGCTATAAAAGTAAAATTTTAAATCCTTATTTTTATTATAAATGACTTCACAAGAAAGGGGGAATTAGATTTGTGTCCCACACCTAGAAATATACTGTATGAGCTGAACAAAGACAGAAAATGAATGTTAATGAAGAAGCAATATGTATAAAAATTAGTAAATGGCATTAAATAAATACAGTAATACCCAACATACTTTCCCTGTGGGAACATTGTTGCCCTCAAGAGGGCAAAATTGATTTGCAATGAGGAAGGAGAAAAAGGAAAATGTCTAAGATCTTTCAATGATTTACGGTGCTACAAAGTTGAACTATATCTGACAAGGTCTTTTGTCAATTAATATTTAATTTATTTAATTAAGTAGGTAATATTTAAGTAGTTCAATTGAAATAGATTTTCCTATGATAGTGAAAAACAGATTGAAAACTACTGGTTAAAGGTGGAAAAATCTTGAAAAAGTTCAAGAACTGGGTTGTTCCCATTTGTTACGAATTCAATAACAGTGAATTCAAGGAAAAAACATTTATTTTGACTTCTTTAAAAGATGTCTACTGATGACAATGCTTTATGACAGTTGCTTCTATGTTCATAAACTGGGGAGTAACCAGGCCAAAAGCTAAGCAACTTTGAATTCCAATGTTTGGTGGGAAAATTCACTGCCAGTGAATGTCAACAATTAAAGCTACAATTGACTGTGCATATTCCAGTCCTTTTAAGACTCTAATTTTTCACTAATGTAATACAATTTCAGCTTGTAAAATTTTCTTTTGAAATGGGATGGTTGTGCCCACATGGCTTCAGCAGCCTAGAGCAAAATAGCATGGATATTTCACTTTCTCTTATTTTTATGTTTGGTAACAGTTAGGTCTCAAACCTAGAACAAACAGCTAGCCGAGGTGCCCATTAACATAGCAAAGTGTACACTGGACAGAAGGTTTTTCCTGCACCCCTAAATCCCTACAACTCTTGTCTCTTTTTTTGTAAACTTAAAAAAAAAAAAGAACATTCTTGTAATCTTCAGGGAACTGACTTGGATCCAACTCTCAAAGGCCAAATGGACTCCAGGAAGTAATCCTGTCAACCAGAAGCCTGAGTTTTCCAGTCTACTGCCTATTCCTGAGGCTGGGATCTCTCCTGCTTTCCCTAGTTTTAGGATGCCCCTCCCCTAGCTACCAGGACCTTGAGCCTGGAAGTTTCAAATGAATAAAAATTTTCCCTTAAAGTTCTCGATTTTACCTTCTCTCCAGATTTCAGATGAACTGCAGGCTGGTCCAGCAACTCACCAGCCCCAGGTGAGTCCCCTCAGACTCAGCGTCCTGGAGAGCTTCAAATCAACTCACCCCAGGTGGTCCAACCTCACAAACTGCTCGAGTGGAGGCCCCAGCAGCAACACCCCAATGTCAATAGGAAGTAGTCATGGAGAAGATTATGTCATTTGTTATCATTTTTTATTATCAACAGAAAGTCTGGGATGTTAGGTCTCCCACCTGGGACAAATGGCTAACTGAGCGGTCCATTAACATATCCAAGTGGACGCTGGTCACCCATCCCCAAGACTAAACTTTGTAAGCCCTGGAGCTGGGCTGCCCTTTCCCCAGCTGTCCTTCCCTATTTAATGCAGCCATTTTGGCTTTCTGGTTGCTGTACCTGTTCCCTTTCTTTCCCACTGTTTTCATCTCCACCCCTCTCCTCATATGACGCAGGGTCATGACCTCTCTGGACTTTCCCAGATGTCTTTGGCTCTGACTATTCTCTCCCTTTTTATCTACAATAAACTTTCTCCTCCACCATACTAGGATTGGTATGTTCTTTCCTTTTATATTACTTTTTTTAATGCAATAATGTCCTTGAGTACTGTAGAATACATTAATTTTGATATTCAATGTTGTTATGGTTTGAAATCATTCAAATCAAATAATCAAATTGCTCCCCTAGTCTTGTTCGTTTTAATACTTTGTCCCAGGTCAGTGGAACTATTTGGGAAGGATTTGGAGATGTCACTTGCTGGAAGTAGTATGTCAATGGAAGAGGTCTTTGAGGCTTCAAAAGGTTTGCTCAACATTCCCAGTTAGTTCTTGGTTTTCTACTTGCAGATAAGGCTATGAGTTCTTAGTTCCTGCACCCAGTATCATGTCTGCCCACCTGCTGTCTTGCTTCTTGTCATGATGGTCATGGACTCCAAAGTTCTGCAACTATCAATCTCAAATTCAACATTTTTTTTTTTTTTTTTTTTTTGTAAATTGCGTCAGTCCTGGTACTTTGCCATGGAAATGGAAAAGTAATTAAAACTTGATGGTACTAGATAGAAATTGGGGGATATTGCTATGACAACAATGTCTATGTTGGGTTTTGGAAAAATATGGAGGACTTTGGGATTTCAGACGAGAAAATTGGTTAAATGCTGAGAAGAGGCCTTAATGGGTCATTCTAGTAAGAACTTGGAATAAAAGAGTTCAGAAGGGAATGTGGACATGAGAGGCCCAGTTCAAGAGATTCAGTTGGTGGTATGCATGGGGACATAATTAGCATCTCGGCTAGAGAATATTCTTGTGTTTTGTCAAAGAATGTGATTTGATTTTGTCCTTACCCTAAAAATTTGCCTGAGGGAAATTGAAAAGTTTTGAACCAATTTCTTTTGGTTGAGGAAACTTCCAGTGTTTTTAGTAATTGCTCTTATACAGGCTTACCATGAAAGAGAGCAAATAGGGTAAAAGAAAGACAAACATACAGTTTAAGAAGAAAAAGATCACACCGAGAACTTTAATGCCAGAGAAAAGTCTATGATGAATGAGTCAGAGAGAGATTCAAGTGGAATAAGGAGAGTGGTACCCACAGGGAAAGACCCACCCACTTAATTCTGCAGTTAGTGAAATGAAAAGATCTTCTGTTTCCAGAAAGGAATAACAGACTCGGGTCAAGCAAGCAGGGAGGGCTGAAATAAATAAAATAGTTACAAAAATAACACAAAGAATCTAAGAAACAAAGAGAAAGTTCTGTGAGAAAATCAATAAGATTAACAAACCATTATCCAAAAGGTGGAGAAAGCATATCCAAATTATCAAAATTAAAAGAAGGATATAACAAAAGACATGAAGGACATCTAGAGAATCATAGGATACACTTTAAAAACCTGTACTCCACAAAATTCAAAAATCTAAAAGAAATGGATATTTTTTTTTTAATCCAGAGACCACTTACCCAAGTTAGATCAAGATCAGACAAACAATTTAAACAGATCTATAACTCTTAATGAAATTGAAGCAGTCATTAAAATTCTCCCAGGCAAAAACGTTCAGACCAGATGGCTTTAGTGAAGAATTCTACCAGAGTTAATGTCAATATTCCTCAAATTATTCCACAAAACAGAAGGAAAAGGAGTATTGCCTAATACATTTTATGAGGCCACAGTTAACCTTGACACCAACATCACATAAAGACCCCAAAAGAAAGAATTAAAGGACAATTTCCCATGTGAACATAGATGAAAATTCTCAATAAAATACTTGCAAACTATATCCAAGAGTGCATTAAAAAAAGATTATCCACTATGATAAAGTAGGCTTCATCCCAGAGATGCAGGGATGGTTCAACATACATCTATCCATAAACATAATCTACCATATAAATAACCTGAAAGAAAAAAGCCCACATAATCATTTCATTAGATGCAGAAAGTCCTTTAACAGAATCCAACACTCCTTCATGACAAAATTCTTGGCAAGATTAAGGATCTAAAGGATAATTTAAAAGCACAACAAAAGCAGTGCACAGCAAGTCTGTAGCCAATATTACCTTAAATGGAAGGCAACAATGCAGTCCCTCTAAAACCAGGCACAAGACAAGGTTTAAGGTTCTCCACCCTCTCCATACCTATTAAATACAATATCTGAAGTTTTAGCTAGAGAAATAAGACACCTAAAGGAGATGAAGGGAAAGCAAACTGGAAAGGAAGAACTCAAAGTATGACGATTTGCAGATGATATGATGCTATATATAAATGATACTAAGAATTCTACTGGGAAACTTCTTAAACTGATAAACACTTTCAGCAAAGTCGATAGATACAAAGTTAACTCACAAAAATCAGTAGCTCTCTATACACAAATGTCAAACATGTTGATTAATGGAATCAAATTGAACCCCAACAATAATATAAACAGTTATGTATACCTGAATTTTTATAAAGAGGCCAGAAACACACACTGGAAAAAAATGATAGAATCTTCAAGAATTGGTGATGGTCAAACTGTGTCACTTCATGTAGAATAAGGCAAATAGAACCATACTTATCACCTTATACAAGACTCAGTTCCAAATAGATCAAAGACCTTAAAAGAAAACAAGATACACTAGGAATAGATAGATAAGTATAGATGGACGAGGGATGGGGCATCAAAAGGGCAGGATCAAGAAGGGAGGTGGAGGAAATGGGAATAAGGGAGGGAATACAAAGAGATATTAATAAATTTAAAGATCATTTGAGGGGTAGTATGGAAACCCCAGAGAACAGAAACTTCCTAAAATATGTCAATATCAAAGTGATCTAAATGAGATTGCCAAGTAACAGGGAAGACACAGCCCCGGTTGGCTATTTCTTGTCACCAGATAAAGCTTCTAATACCTAGAATGAGTTATATTTAATTGAGTCATTTCCCAAAGGAGTCCCAAGGAAACCCTCGAACAACCCAGTGTGAGGCCAAGGCTATTATTGGTTGTTCTTTATAATCAGCCTGTAAGGACATGTTGCAGAAAACCACACCTTCGCACCCCATTGAATAGGGAGAAGTTAAATGGGGTATCTCCATCATGCCCTTCATTTAGGGTCCAGGGAACCCTGAGAAGTTGTAGGAGCCTAAAGGGTGAAGAACACCAGAAAAATCAGGGCCTTCTGAACACAGCAGGAAAGACAAAAGTATGAGCCCACAGAGACAGTGGCAGCATGCAGAGCATTCACAGGTCTTCACAAGATCGGGTCCGAGAACTGAAAGGGGAAGTGGAGGAAAGTCCCATCCCTAACTTAGAAGCCATCACCCACTGATATCGACTTGCAAATAAAGAATTAGTTTTCTACAAGGGAGTCTTACAGAAGAAACAAATTACTCCTAAGCATGCCCAGCTGTACACAGTCAAGAGAAAATGAATCCAAGGTCGTCTTTGACTTTGTGATTCCTTGTCTCATAATATTGTCTGGGAATTTAGAAAATAACTTGATTTTTTATTTTAAGTTACTATTATTTATGTTTAAAATATTTTCTTATCTTTTTACCCTAAAGCTCTTTCATGTATCTATTATGGCTTATATTTTAATTTTTATGGGATTCCTGAGTGTGAGCATGTATGAATCTCTGAATTTATATGTTTCTTATGCCTTTTCTTAGATTTTTTCCCTAGTTTGCAGCTGAAATCTGGGCCTTTATAAAATTAGCTTACTTGATTTCTTAGTTGTCTGTCTTATTTATTAGTTTAATTTTTCTTGCACCTATGCCTCAAGAAATATATGACTCCCCTGGATATATTTTTCTTTGGAGAGGTAATATCTTTGTTTTATTTTTTTCTTTATTGAAAACAGATTTTTTCATTACATAATATATTCTGATTACAATATTCCTTCCCTGGACTCCTCCCAGTTCCTCCAAATTTTCCTTCCCATCTGCATCCACCCTAAATCTGTTTCTCATTAGAAAACTAACAGGCTCCCAGGGGATAATAATAAAGTAAAATATAATAAGATAAAGAAAAAACTAACACATCAAAATAGGACTAAGAAATCAAGTAAGCTAATTCTATAAAGGCCCGGATTTCAGCTGCAAACTAGGGCAAGTTGCTAAGAATAAAATAAAGTCTATACCTTAGTGGAAACGCATGAAAGGGCAAAACAAATTTAAATGAAACCTGTGATATAATGAATAAGAAAGTGCAACTTACAGGACAGAATGCTCATGACAAAATTCAAGCCATAGAGATGCAAAACATCAAGTGTTCCAAAGTGGAGCAGTCTCCATTTCATAAGGGAAAATCTGAAGAAAATACAAAACTCAGATCTTATTTGCATATTTTGAGTAATAGAATATTTTGCTGAGTACTTCTACATATATTAATGCTATGTCAAGATATTTAAGTATAAAACTATGTTTTAAATGTATTGACTTATTGTAATTGTAATATAACTATAGTTATATGTATAATTTAATATATATTATGCTACATAGTTATAATTACTCTATAATTATAATAAATCAATTCATTTACAACTCTAATTTTATATAAACTATATATAAACATGAATAAAACTACAGTTCAATATATAATATAATTATAATGCATATGTATTAATAATGTGGGGGAAGAGGGTACAAGCACCATGACAGAGCTTGGAGGTCAGAGGACCACTTTGTGGAGTTGGTTCTCTCGTTCACCTTTATGTGGGTTCCAGAGATCAAAATTAGATCTTTAGAATTACTTGGCAAGAACCTTTATTTGTTGAACCACCCTGATACCCCTAAAGTGATTTTAAAATAAAAGTACAGAATTTATGGGTAAGAAAAATTTTGTAATCTAAAATAAATGCATACATTAAAAAAGAGCTTAAATGAACTTAACCGATAGCAATGGGGCAATACCTCAATTGAATATCACATGCTAGCAAAAACCCTAGAGAGAGTACCTCATTTCGTTATTCACTGGGGTTCCATAGATGCCCAAACATTACATACAGGCTAATGCCATCGATCTTGGTTACTGTCCAGATCTAGGTATTAATACCCAATTGTTCTTGACAACAATATAAAAGTCATAAAACATGAATGAGTAAGGACACTGACCTCAAAGCTTTACCTCTGTTCCCTCAAGGAACAGGTGCCTGGGGTCTTCAGGATGGCAGCAAACCAAATGCTTCTTCACCTATACCTGCGGCTGACCATAAGCCTACCCACTCCTGACTCCCCCCTCTCCCTGCATTGTCTCATCCCTGCAGGAAGTAATCAGACTTGAGCCCATATACCCAAAAAATCTGGAATGTTTAGGTGGAAGTTCCACTTCAACACCACCTCTTTCTCCCAAGACCCTGCCTTCTGAAAGCCCTAAAGCAGCAGCTTATCCCACTGAGATGCTTGCTTGAGACAACGCCTACATGGTATTTAAGACCTGGTCCCTTGACCTGCCATGTGATTTCATTTCTACTCTCTTCCCCTGAGAATCACCAGGAAGTTGTTTTGCTCAGATTAAACCTTGTTTTATTAATTCGGCTGGATTCAGTTTATTGCATCGGTGGTGAAACCCACGACCCAAGCAGTTCACAAATACTTATTAGCTAGCAAGGATGTAGAGGAGAAAAGAACCATTATATACCAGTTTTAGGAGTTTAGATAGGTATGTGTGTACACTGTGAAAATTAATATTGATGTTCATCAATAAACTAAACCAGAAGAAGCAGATATTTAAGGTGTTTCTAAAATATCTCCAGAAATTAATATGTTTGCTGTAAACTAATAAAAACATTGCCAGAAAGTGCTTTGGAAATAATGTTTCCGATGAAAATGTTTCTTTCACTACACAAAAATGTGTTGCTGTATTATCATTATACCTTTGAAGGTGTGTTCATTTCATTTCTTTGTCCTTTTCTGTTTACTTGTTATCAGCTCTTTGAGGAAGGGCCTCACTCTAGCTAGGCAAGCCAGAACTAAATACACAGTGCAGGCCTGGGATTCACTGAAATTCTCCTGCTTGGGTCTCAGTTTCCAGAGGCCAGGAGGCCCAGCTTGTCTTTGGTTGTTCCGCAAACCTACCAGTTCCCTTCCTTTGGCTCCACATCACCTGCATTTTACCCCCTTTTGTGTCTCAGATCTTTCCTTTGAATCTTTTGTAATTCCTCCCTGCCCTCTCTGTGTGACTTTCTTGAGGTTTACACTAAAGATGCTCACATCTTCCTGCCACCCCACCCCCAGCCACAGCTTCAATGTTCCAAGGGGAAGGCTTATGCCCACTCTGCATCTTGCTTCACAGAAGGAGTTTTAAGTTGCTCAGGGTCTCCACTTCTTTATTTCTTTGAAGAAACCCTGCCAAAGCCTCCTAAAATCTCCTTTCACGTTTGATCAACTGCTCTCCCCTTGATCTGTTTTCCTGGGCAGCATTCTAAGTGCAGAGTATTTGAAATCAGCATTGACTTTGAGAGTCCATCTTCTGAGAAACCTTTGTCTGCTACTCAATATTATTCATACTTCATTCTGAAGGTTGTATTGCTATCTATTTCTTCACAATTACTTGTCTTTAAAGACGGCTGCACTGACCATTCTGTCAGAAGTCATCTTAGTGAGATTGCCTGAGTACCCTTTGGGTATTTCTTTGACACTATGCTGAGAGAAGATAGTATCCCCGCTTTCTCCTGTTTCTATGAACAGACTTCTCAGCAGAGATCCAAAACTAGAAGTAAGCTCAGGCCCTTTCTTTGGTCTCTCCTGTTAGCCCGCTCTTGATTAAGACCAGGTGAACTGATGGCCCTGCGCATGCCACCAAGGGAGACTAATGTGCTGAATGTTATTTTGTATGTGACTTTGAATCTGAAACCTATTTGGCTGCTGGTGACAACGGATTATAAAATATGTTTGGGGCCACTAAATCTGCAGCCATCCCGCTCCTTTCCCTGCAATTAGGTGGATGAAGTTATTACAGCTGGGTAATTCACAAGGAGGACACTTAGTTCTTGTTCTCAAGCCAGGAACCAAACCAAGGGGAAAAAAAGGGATGAAATCTAAATTCCCTTTTGGATTGTTGATTTGTATTTTTGGTTCAGAATTCAGTTTATGATTGGTAATTTCTTTTAGACTTTGAAATTCTTGACAATATAAATGTCTTTACTCCCCACTTATGTGGAAGAGATTGTGTGGGAGTCAGGGCTACAGAAAGCTAAATAATACATGTTTATGAGAGGCCTAATACAATTTTGGAGATATTTAAATTAAAATATTAATTTTGAAGGGAGACTATATCTTCTTTCATGAACAATGCTATTTGAATATGAGATAACTCAGAGATTCACTTGTTTTTATCACTTATGGCTCAGTTCTCACTGTGATAATTCCACACGGAGATTATATAGCCAACATAGATGTGTTCAGATAACCTTAGGGAGAGGTAATTCAGACCTTGCCACTAACACATGCACATTCAGGGAACTCATCTCTGAGTACTGACTGCAGGACCTTGAGACATTAAGAATAGTATACCTTCCTTTTAGATAAAACTGCAGGCTATAATTATATGATCTAAGCACATTTGGCGTGATGAACAATATGGATTAACAAAGTACATAGGTTGTCAAAGAAATGAGCTAGAATAATTGAAAGTTCTAAAATTAACCTGGAAAACCGTGTTGGCAGAGGCAGGCTAGGCAAAGGAATAACGGGAAAATTGATAGAAATGGATTTTAAAAGAAGAAGCAGAGAGGAACTCCAAATACATCCAGTTCTTGTTCAGAGAGTGATAGTTAGATACAAGGGGCTTGTCCCGAGCTTATATGAATGTTTCATGAATTAGAACAGTTTTAATCTTTTCTGTCTCTAGAGACTGAGAAATAAAATGCCAAAATTGACTAAGACAGATTTAGAATGAAAGTAATTAAAGTGGCATATTTTAAATCTTACACACTCAATGTTTTAGAACATGTTAGAGATGTCCACAATTCAACATTCCTAAGGAAACTCTCTAGACAACGAATTAGAAAAGCAGAGAAGACATGGCTGTAAGATGCTGTATGGGGAGTGGGTTTTCAAGGCAAGTTGTGCTTCAGAGTTTAGCGTGAGGGAAAGTAAATGACAATGCATAAGACATCTTCAGGAACCCCCAAAAGATTGATGTATAAGTAAGAGTAAAAAGTATTCTGGGCAATCTACTGAGCACCTCAGCAATGCTTCCTAGTATCTAACAATGGGAGCCATTGCTAACACCACACAGACGCTCAACAGTCAGAGAAATGATTCAGAACCCTTGGCTAGATTCACTTTCCAATGACTTTTGGCAAATTCGTAAACTCTTAGTATCTAACAACATGTACCAAGCCACTGACTTTAGTACTAGAGTTCAATCATCACTCTGTGAATGTAGCCAAAACAATAAGGACTATAGATTGGGAGGGGTGTTCAAAACAGGCATCTGTGAATACTACTTTTAACTCTTAACCATAGTACTCCCTTAATTAGAAACTGACTAAATATCTCCAGATACACTGCCCAAATTTCAGACATGTCCTGGGTTCAGTCACCAGCCTGGACAAAAGAACTGAACTAAAAACTACACATCCTAGAAAATAATGATGTCTGACCTTCTCTGGGCCAGGCGCGAAGTCTGACATTGTTATTTTGGTGTCGAATATTTAATTTTCCTTGTTGCTGAAATCTAAATGATACTCTTGATCGGGGGACAGCTGGACATTTGAACAGGTGGTTTCAGGAGATTACAGAGGAGTTTCTCAGGGAACCATTCCGAGCGAGACACAGAGCCATCTGTCACATAATGTTTAGCATTTCTCGTGAGGAAAAAAATATGAAATGAATTCTTAACACCCTACATATTAACACTTTAAGTAATAAAACCATACGTTGGAAGAGGAAAGTTAAATAGTCAAATGTATCATTTCAACAAAAGAATTATGCTAAATCAAAATATTCTGCCTTGAAATCCATGGATTATAAAATTGTAATGCTGATGTTCGTCATCTGTTCAATGGAGTTTCTAGTAAAAAAAAAAAAAAAAGAAAAGCCCTGATTAATCAAGGTTAAAGAGGTTTACTTTGTGCGTGTTAGAAATAACTAGGGGCTTTAAAGTGTAGTATGTCTTGCCGAGAAAGAAATAGAATCTGAGCTGGGCAGTGTGGCACATACCCTCAATACAAGCCCTGTATACTCTCAGGAAGTATTTCAGCCTTGCATTTCTGCCCCCATATACCGAGAACCATTTCAAAGAACGGATTGCACAGAATCCACCACATCCTCTGAGCTCCTACCTGTGCATTCAGAGTGACCACTCAGCACAGCACAAACACTATCCTGTGTTCTTCCGTGGTGTGGAGAAAGAACAGGACTGGCGGAGTTTGAGCTGAGCTCAAATACAGACTCCCACAAGACCTGCTTGACAGCCAAACTCATTGTTGGGTTCTGATATCTTTGTCATGGCTGGGGCTATGAGCAAACTTCAAAAGTGGGTCCCTTCTACCTTGATTGGAAGTCAGAGAGTAGTTCAGGCCTATTTCTGCTGCTTCCAAGGCTGTTGACAAGATGTTTGATTTAGGGTGTGGCTACTAACAAAGATAACTTGACCTAGGGTGTGACTGCTTGGTGTTCTGGGTATTAAGATGGCCCAAGGGACAGAGAATTCAGGCACATTTCTGCTCTTTTGTCAGGAAGTTTGATCCAGGGAGTGGCTGACTACAGGATAGTTGGCCGAAGGTGTGTGTGGTCCTTCCACGTCCTGCCTAAAGAAACAAAATGCTTAACTCAGGGTATGCTTCAGATATTGAAGAGGTAAATGCTCTGTTTGTTCTTTGATCATGTTGAAGCCGTCTTTTGCCTTCTCCTTCCCTTTTGTATTGGGGTGTATAAGGATATGGGAAATAAACGCAGGCAAATTCAGTATTCACTGAATCGCCCTCTCAACTCTATCCTGTGTCTCTGTATTTTATTTGTATTTCTGTTCTGTCTGCCTGGCATTTCTAATTCATTTGCTCTTACCCTGAACATGCGAACCCCTTTGAGGCTGGACCCTGGCAGATGCCTTTCTATGTGGAGCCCCTGACACCAGATCAAGAAGGTTCACATGGCCTTGGTGGTAACCTGGGCCACCTACATCAACACAGACCCTTGCTGCAGAAGGACCACAGACTCAGACATGGTCCTGGGTGGTAGCAAAGGTCCACATATCACCATGGCCTCAGGTGGCAGTGCAGGCCTTTCAAATTAGGATGTTCCTCACTTCTGTTGTGTTCCCAGTTCTACCTCTCTTCATAGTGTACAAACCATTCTGCTTCTCTTTCTCTCCTATCTTTGCACCACTTACTAGCTCACTATAGTAAGATTTGCCTCATCCCATACTGGCAGGCTTCCTGAGCCTCCTTCCTCAGGGAAAGGTGAGTGTGCTATCTGCCCATTCCATAGCCCCATGATGCAGGAAAATCAGACACAATAGGGAGTCAAGTCAAAGCAGAAATTCAGTTTATTACTGTGAGCTTCAGCTTATATATGTTTAGTGACATCCTATGATGTGGGGGTACCTCCAGCCAATGAGAAGCAGCCAAACCCTTCCTCTGGCTGCAGCGGCATCTACCTAGTTTTTGCAGTCTTATTCTAACTCAAACTTGAACCAGGCTTTTGTCTGTCCTACAGGCCTTGACATACAGGCCTTGAATATGAGCTAGGTTTTTTTTTCTGTCCTATGGGCCTCGAGGTACAGGACCTGAGATAATTTTGGCCCAACACCATGCTGGTATGGAGACTGACTGGGCAGGCTCTAGCTATCTTCTGCTCTGGTCCTCCATCTAGTTCTTACAATCGTTTTGTCTTTTCTTCTACAGGGTTCCCAGAACCCTGAGAAAAGGGATTTGATGGAGCCATCCTATTACACGATGAGGGTTCCAAAGTCTTTGATTTTCCACATACTGTCTGATTATGGTTCTCTGTATTGACTCCCATCTGGGACAGGAGGAAGCTTCTCTGAGGATGGCTGAGCAAAGCACTGATCTATGAGTATAGCAAAATGCCTTTACGAGTCATTTTATTGCTATATTCCTCTAGCAGAGCAGTAATATTTGATTTTACCCTCGATCCCTGGACTTTCTAGTCTCAGATACTTTGTCAATCACGTATAGGTTCCGTCTCCTGGTGTAAGCCTTAAGTCAAATCAGATATGGACTGATTACTCCCACAGCTTCTCTGAAACCATTGCCTTAGCATATCTTGCAAACAGACACCATTGTAGATTGAACTGTCTGTCACTAGGTTGGTGTTCATGTATTTCCTTTGGTAGCATGTAGAGTACCTTCCAATACCAAGAACACTAGGACATCACACAGAAGGTTCCATGTAGACATCACTTTGACTTCTCCATGCTCAGGGTGTAGATGTTGTCTTCTTTAGTAGGCTGTACTAACCATTTATAGAGAGCAACTCTGTGTATGTTAACAGCCTGGGTGTATATTCTTAGGAAGTTTCTACTGAAAAGAAAAGAAAGCCCTTGAAATGTCAAATTTTGAAAAGGAGAGTTAAAAGCACTTAAATAACACAATATTGACATTTGCATGGTGACCTCAACGAATTAGATAAATCTGTGTGGCAGAGACACACCTGACATCTGGGCTCTAATATATACTAAGATAGATAGCAAAAATGCAGATTTGCCCTGATTTCAGCAAAAGGTATGTATTTGGGGGCTGGAATATGTATTGTGTGGGAAGAGGGAAAGAATAAATAAAAGATGGCATGCACCTTTCTCTCTTTGAAGTCAAAAAGTATAAGAATGCACAGTTGTGCATATTCTTCATTTTATAAGTAATATTGTGCTGTGTGTGTTTGTGTGTATAATTGTGCTTCTTTGTATGGATGTGTGGCTTTGAAAATAAGTTCCTATTCTGGTTAGTGCAGGTTCTTTTTTTATCTTCATGCAGTGTTGGCCTTATGTGAAATGCTATATGCCATAGAATTTTTCAAATTGAACTGGTAATACAAATAGCTATGTTTTGGTAGTCACTGCTGGAATGATCCATAGAGTCAGGTATCACTAAGTACCTACTGGGCCTTTTGATTGTGTGCAACTATATAAAAAGGTGCAGTTTTTCACAGTATGCTCATGGGAGACCAAGGCTTGGTATGATATTCATAGTATTGTAACTTATGATATACAGAAAATTTAAAAAATTGTATTCCAACTGGATGCAATTGAGGAGCCTCTTTGAAATTAAAGGGAAATAACTTGTACATCCCCTTTGCTTCAATACATAGCTGCTGTGGATTTTATATTTTCTTCCCTGTCACATGGTGAAGTTGACATTTATGTTTTGCCAGTGAGTGAGCTTGAAGAATAGTGATTGGTCACTTTTAGACTGAAACTTGGAGATTATAATATTAACTCCAGTAGTATTGTTAAAAGATATCAATAAACTCCCCATCAATCCCTGGGTTTTACTTTTTCCCAGAACCATTAGATGCTGGCTATTTTGTGTAATACCACCCAGAAAACCTGGGATGAAGATAGGATTTGTTAATCGGTTTATTTATTTATTGTTTTACTATGCTTCATTTCACATAGACTTAGATGATGGAGGTACAAAGTGTGGCAGAGAATCCTGGGTTTGATTTTGAACATTTATGTCATTGTCGCTCTGGATGAAAGATTCTTCATTGGCAAACATATCTCACTTGTTATTTTGAAACATTTAAACTTAATTTTATAGACTCATTTTGCATAATCTCTAATTTTGCAAAATAGCACTTGTTCTGATTAGACATTGAAGTAGTAACCAAGAAACTAATTTCACAGGGAAAAAACCTATGCTTGCGAGTGGTTATACTTGATTTTGTAATATTTTTATTACCTGTATTAGTTGTAATTGTTGATTAAGTTTGACATTTTTATTCACAAATACACTATGTCTTAACCAAGCCCAAGTACCCCCTTCCCCTTCTGTATGCCATCCATTCAGTAGCAAGCATGTGTTGTCTTAGTCACTGGTGAACTTTATTTTTACCACCATTTTAGAGGGAACGTGTGGTACTTGTCTTCCTATGTCTGGCTTTTTTTCTTTACAGATGAACAATCCTTTATCATATATGTAAAACCCATCTTTATCGTCTCATCTGTTCATGAACTCTTACTCAGACTCTGTATCTTAGCTATTGTGAATAATACCTCTATAAACATGGGCATTTAGTAATCTCCATTGAACACTGACTGATCCCTTTGGGAATATGTCCAAGAGTGGCACTAGTGAATCATATGATAGATCTATTACAGCTTTTTGAGTAATCTCCATCTCTAATCATAGATCACAAGGACTCTATTTTCCCCCCCATCTTCTCCAGCACTTGTTATTTTGGTAAAGGCCACTCTGAGGTGCTTTCTCACTAAAGTTTGAATTTATATTCCCATAGTGGTTAATTTTATCATTTTTAAATGTATATAGGTTGAAGTATTTCTTCTTTCGAAAATTGTTCATACTATGTGACCATTTTAGTTGCATACTTGGTTTTTTGAGGTTTTATATTTTATCCAATTTTTTTAGTTGCTGTTGACAAAGGTATCTGTCCAACATGGTCCCACAGCCATTCAGTCCCAAAGAAACACCCAGAAGCTTACATTAATTACAAACTTGTTGGCCTATTAGCTCAGGATTCTTATTAACTCTTACATCCTACATTAACGCATAACTCTTGTCTGTGTTATCCACATGGCTTGGTGCCTTTTATCAGCAAGGCATTCTCATTTTGATTCCTCTGTGTCTGGGTGATGACTGCAGACTCAGCATTTCCTCTTCCCAGAATTCTCCTGTTCTTTTCATCCTGACTATACTTCCTGCCTGGCTACTGGCCAATCAGCATTTTATTAAAACAATACAAGGGACAAATCTTTATAGGGTGCAAGACCATTGTCCCACAGCAGGTTGCATGTTTGCTTTTTTAGTTTCCTTTAGATTCTTCTTAGTATTAGATGATCTTATTTGTCTATTTTTACTGTTAGTTTCTGTGGTCTCTGTAGTTGTGGGTTTAAATCAGAAGGAACTCCTGTACCTCACAGAAAGGCCTTAGCATCGATATAACATCCATGGACTAGAAGACCATCACATTTATGCTGTCCTGATCTATAGGAATCTGTATCTAATTTTAAAAATTTTTGTTGGGTGGTGGTGGCACACACCTTTAATCCCAGCACTCGGGAGACAGAGGCAGGCGGATCTCTGGGAGTTCGAGGCCAGCCTGGTCAACAAGAGCTAGTTCCAGGACAGGCACCAAAGCTACAGAGAAACCCTGTCTCGAAAAACCAAAAAAAAAAAAAAAAAAAAAAAAAAGAATTTGTTTATTTTTTATTGTATTTTTCTAAATTTCACCTGATAATAGAAATATAATTTTTGGTTTCAGTTATTGGATATTGATGGTGACTTGCTATTCTCTCTACACTCCTGACCTCTCTGTTGGCTTTAACCATAGACTGGTATCATCCTTCTGAGATGATAATTTAGGGCATACATAGGTCCTGATGAACACAGAATTCTGCTTTCTCACTTGAGTGTTTCCTATAACCATTGGCTTTTGAATTTCCCTTTGCTCCAGGAGATATGTTAATTTCAAATTTCCTCTTTCCAGCCTTATGTAATTTCCCGGCAGTGGCTCTTGACTTTTTTGCCATGGCATCTAGCAAAGATGTGCTCTTATTTTGAACCTTATTTTTTAATCTAACCAAACTGCCTAATTTTTCTGACACAACTTGTTAATCTGTATCTTTCTTTAAGTAAATTTTAATGCTTTTCCTCTCCCTACCTTTGGAATATTTCTTCATTTGTTTGATGGTTTTTTCCAAGGCCCATATTATGGATCCCTGGACATTTCAGAAATTATTTCACAAAATAGTATTTTTGTTGTTTGTTTTGTTATATATTCAATGATTTTATTATTTGATTAACACATTCTAAAAGACATAAAGAATACAGTTACAATCTTTTCTACCACAATTCATTCAAAAATTAGTAAACACAGCAAAGTGGAATGACAACAAAGCCAAATTAAGAATATGAAAACTAAGTCATGAAGTCAGAAGAATATCATGTCTCATTCTTAGCTAAATATTGGCTGCAAATGCAAAAGAAGGAGAAAATGCATGAATTATCAGAATCAGTCTTCTAAAACAAACTTGAAGGAGATGTATTATTGATCAAAGACAAACGGTTTCAAAATATCTACTTATTTTAGAAAAATATATGTGTTAAATATCTTTAAGAAAATCCTTACAGTGCCATGTAAATCTACATTTTTTTCTATTTTATTAGTTCTTTGGGAATTTCAAATGATGGGTTTTGATCATAGCCACCTTTCTCCTTCAACTCTTCCTGGATCCAACTCCCCTTCCCTTGACACCAAACTTGTTTCCTTTCTTTGGAAATACATCAGTGGGGTTGGAGAGATGGGTCAGGAGTAGGAGCACCGGCTGCTCTCCCAGAAGAGCTGGATTGAATTCTCAGCACCCACATGGCAGCTTGCAACTGTCTGTAACTCGAGTTCCAGGGGATCTCTTGCCCTCTTTTCTCTGCAGAATCTTGCATGTGTATAGAGCATATGAGCTCACAAAATTATACATACGTATACATTTTAGGAAGATAAATATACAATAAATAGTTTAAAAAAACTATAAAAGACCAATTTGTACTGCTCAGATATCCTTGGACTTTTCCACAGGGGTGCGGGTGACTCACCAGGGGCCACACTTGTGTAGAGAACTCTCTCTTCCTTCCCCAGCAGCCAGCATTGGCTAGGGGCAGGATTATGTGTCCAGCTCCCTTCTCCAGGCTGGGGCTCCGTCCGGCATTGCATTCACGGGTTCTGAATTGCTGTGCTAATTGCTTTACGTTTCTAAGTAAACTGATGCTGGGTGTCGAAGACACTGCTTTCTCGTTGCCATTTGCCACTTTGTGTTCTTTTACTCTTTCTGACTTCTCTTCCACAAGTGTCCCTGAACCTTTGGAGGGAGTTTTAGTAAGTGACATAATTGAATGTTATGTCAATTGTGCCTGTATTTAATTTTTTAAAGGTATATAAAACTCTTCTTTTTATACTGGAAAATAATACTTACATATATTGTTATAGAAGTCTATTTTTCCCCAAGGTATCGGAAATAATATATTTTTAAACAATTAAATGGACAATTTCCAAATTAAGCATACAAAGTTTAAGTTAAGACATTTCTGAGTTTGGACAATTAAGAAATCAGGGAAGCTTGACTCCTGAGCAACTGTCAGGAGGACCATTCCTAATGGCTTCTCTTTTGCTGAAATCCTTTCTTTACCCAGGGCTGAACCCTCACTCAATTTCCACTCACCTATTCATTGATTAATTCTTTCACTGGTTTTGGTGATTTCCTGTGAAGGTATGGATGAGACCTAAGTCTTTCATAGGATCTGTTTGACCACTGTCCACCATTCCTATGATCAGTCCCTGGGCTATCCCCACTCACTCAGAGGCACCATACAGCTTCCTTCACTTTGGCGAACACACAGAGCATGGCATACTCTGTGTTCTTTACTCTTTGCTATTTCTGTTTGTATGTTTCTTCAGGTCCATTTCTCAGCCCCTCACTTATTTTTATGTCTCTTCTAAATACAATCCAGTGAAGGAAGTATGTATGTTACCTTATAAAAAGACTGCTTTGTATGTGGTATTTGTTCATTTCTATTCTGATTATGTTGACTTACTTTTCTCCATACATAGTTCTAATCTCCACTTATAATATTATGTTTGTTATTTTATCGTTATTATTTCAGATAGAGCTCTATATTCTTAAGGTTAAGAATGATGTTTATACATATACATGTAAATATGGGTTCTCATTGCCTGAGATTATGCTATATAAGTAGACTAATATTTAACAATTGGTAAAAGGATGAGGATATATTTGTTTACTCATATACTTAATCTGCCATTTTTGAATAACATATGTTAAAGGAATAGTGAACAATACAGATATGACCCACCATCAAGTAAGGTAGAAGGGTGAGGAAACATACATTAGACATCTAAATATCCAAAACACAAAGAAGCTACATAACAAGTAGATGTGGAAAATAATAAGGCAATGTCTAATGGAGATGAAAGTTGAAGGAGAGAATGCTGAAAACAGAAGATTCAGGTTTATGTGCAGACAGTATGGGAGAGAACCGTGAGGAGAGTGAGACAAAGGATGCTTAGTTATACAGTGAGGAAACAATAAGCTCAAAATGCAAGAACGCAACGAAGGTTGCTTCCATTCTGCTGTCTGGCTGTCAGACCAGCTAACACATCCAGAAACCAGGAGTCGTGTCTACGTTCTGTATAGGATGGAGAAATGTTAAGAGAGCGACACTATAAACCCTGGAAGCTTATGGGGAGCTTTACGCGGAGAGATTCTGAAGCTGAAGATACCTATCATTTGATGTCATGAGAGTGAGGTGTGGAACTTAGGGAACCACAACAAACAGGGAAAGGTAGATGCCAACACCCAGATACCCGGTTCTCAGAAGGAAAGCATGAAGGCACAGGTCTCGTGAGACGCTCCATGAGTGTGGAAAAAGACCGAGAGGACCCCTATGAAGAAGATGCGTAATTGGCAGTGGAATTGACAGCACAGGCCATCATTGGTTTTCCCAGAGGGCCTTTCTACAGTGTCACAGACAAAGAAGAGTCAGGCCTGTGGGGGAATGATAAGCTAGCCGGTGACAAAATGGAGACTGTAGAATGCACCCAGGCATCCGGCCAAGGAAGGGCTGGAAAATTAGAAAAGAAATGGAAGGTGAAGTGATATAAGGAACTCTAATGGTGGAAGGACATTCCTACAGCGTATTTTCAAACACAGGGACGCTATATAAAGGGATAAAAACTGCATTGAAATTATGGATACACTTATAAAATCTTGTTTGGATTTCATAGAATTTATGAACCTTATTAAACTTAGTCAGAGTTTACAGGTCAAAGTTCCATAGAAACTACTTCAAGATTCACTGATCAAATTTATTAAAAATGAGATGACCCGTGTAATATTAAAGTGGAAAATTTCCATATTCTTTTAGTGACCTCTACCTTACATTACAGGTAAATATTTTTAACAATTCTATTTTTTTGAGGGGGGAGGTGTTAGCTAGTTAGTTTAGAAGCTTCATGACAGCTCAGTTCTTTAAATGGAAGAAAATATATCACATAAGTTTATTTGAAATGATAATACCTTTATTGGGGTTAAATTCTGCCCAAACCTAATAGTATTTCTGTGTAAATTACCAAACAGTAGCTAGTATTTCTATTTTCAGATGCCTGTGTAATTTACAAAAAAGGGACATGAAGTACAAAAACATTCTTTCCCCTTTTAAGAAAATGTCTCACGATCTGTAATTCAATATCATGATCATTTAAAAATGCTCTCCCTAGTTCTGACAGGTGAACTGACAACTTGAACTTTCACGTAAGCATCAACTGTAAACTGAGCGGCTGTACTTCAATGCTGTACGAGTACAGTGAGGAAAATTGGCATGTTTTTGTGTTTGTTGCTTCCTCCTCAACACAAATCCTAAACTAGATCTTGCTGTAGACTTCAATATTTACATTCTTGAAGGTGGTTCTGAATTCTACTTTGGAATGAATATGTAAGACAAAATGCTATTTTAGAACTAGAACTAGACAACAAGGTGGTCTACATGAATCCTAGTGTTTTGTGGGTGCTGAACTCTAGGTGGTCAGTAGTGAGATTGGAGACAGGGGTGGGTGAAATGAGAGAGGAAAGTGGAGGGGAAAGAAAGGGAACCTTTCAATAAAGGGCTTGGCTTTAATTCTCTCTCCATGTCATACCAATAGAAGATGGAGTGGAAATCAAAAACTGGCCAGGTCAGATTTAACCTCTCATCCATCAAATACATTATTCTGCTTTAGTTGGAGACTGATCCTTGATTAAAATCCTGATCATTTGTCCACACTGTGTATTTTTCACATGCTCTAAAGCCATTAGAGAAACGCGAGTATCTCTGCCGAAGCTCGACTGAATTGAATGCATTAGATGCTCTATTCCTCGCCCCTGGCCTTTTAGTGAACAAGCCTACCTCAGTGGAGTTTACTAAGAAACTGCGCTCATATGACATTCTTGACGTCCCTGTCAACTTAAAGGGAATTTTCTATAAGTAAAATTTCAATGTTATATGTTATGACGTGTATTGGATTATATACTAAACTACTTCTTAAACCTGATGATCCATGATTAATTTTGGACACCTTCTTAAGCTCCATTTTTTTTTTTTTTTTTTTTTTTTTTTTTTTTTTTTTTTTTTTTTTTTTTGGTTTTCCAAGACAGGGTTTCTCTGTAGCTTTGGAGCCTGTCCTGGAACTCCCTTTGTAGACCAGGCTGGCCTCAAACTCCCAGAGATCTGCCTGCCTCTGCCTCCCGAGTGCTGGGATTAAAGGCGTGCGCCACCACCACCCAGCAAGCTCCATTTTTCAAAGATAGATTGACTATATTATTTGATGTGAAAGAGAGTAGACAATTTTTTTTTTCTTTTCAACCTGTTGAGGCTGTCAGTAATGGCACTCCATTTTGGAGTGTCTTTGTCATCACTTAGTCACAGAAATGAAATCAAGGACCCTGATGATGCCCGCCATGTGGCCTGTTTGACAGGTGTTGGATTCTGAGGCGCTGAACTCAGGAGCTCATCACAGTGAAGCAGGTGTGTGATTAGGTGAAGAGGACACTGGTACGGGTTTCGGGGGTTTGTATACACTGAAAATGCGTTCTGTAAAGCTTGACTAATAGCCTGCTCTTTCAGTAAACCAAAATTTTTTTGAAAAGAAGTTGTTGCAATTATTAAAAATAAACCATCAATCATTGACTTAAAAGGAATCTTCAGGAAAAAATGGAGAATTACTCAAAATTAGATATTTAACTCTTTTGTGAGCTAAACTCTCATCTCCAGTGTGCCACAGCGGAAAGAAATATATTATGAGTTCAAAATTGACAGGGAATATCATATAATATATAATATTGCACATGATATATGTATGGGCATTTTAATACTTTTAATTGACCGTCTAATTTTCCTTTACATATTATAAACCTTATGACTTATCTGAAAATTTAATAGACAAATGCTGAGACTTGCTTCAAGGTGGAACTTTTTGTTTGTTAATGAGATTGACTATTTCACCTGTTATTACTCTTTCATTGATTGCTCAATTACTATGCCCATTCTCCTTTAGGGAAATATTTGATTTCTTTAGTTATTTACAGCAGAGAGTTCTGATCTATGGCACTTTTCCGTATCAGAGTACTTTAATTACTTGGTTTTAAATGAAAATCAAGTAATTTAGTCGTTAAAAATGTCCATGCAATCTTTTCATCAATAAAGTTACAGCCATTAAGAATCAAAAATGCCTTTTACAGAAAATATTTTGCTACAAAGGCTTAGTATTTTTGCAGAAACACTTTTCAATAAGTATTCTGTACAGGGTTTCGCTGTAGCTTTGGAACCTGTCCTGGAACTCGCCCTTGTAGACCAGGTTGGCCTTGAACTCACAGAGATCCACCAGCCTCTGCCTCCTGAGAGCTTGGATTAAAGGTAGCGTTTAAGCATGGATGTTTAAATTTCAAAAATGAACTTTGAATCTAATGAAAACATTTAATAGAGAACCTAAAATACATTTTTTTTGCACCCTTGAATCTAGACATGCCTTTCAGACAGAATCAGAGCATTAGACCCTATGGGGCAAAGATTGCATAATGTTAAAAGTATTTTGGAATAGCTTCTAATGAACTACATTTATACATTACATAATTAGGTCACGTTGAGAGACATTACTAGAAAGTCCCCAAACAACTCATCTCTGTCTTTTTATTGCTCTAAATATGGTGACAATTATGTAGTTCAGCAAACAAAGCAATACCAGTATGATAAAATACAAGGACTTTCCCTCTATATTAGAGTGTTCTGTTCATCATCCTAGAGATTTCATAAGCATAGGTTGCATTTGATATTTGGGATAATCTACTAGAAAGCTGAGAATAAAGATCTTTTCTCATGTGAAATTTTGTGCCCTCGATGCATCTTTATTTTATTTTACCGTCTCTATTCTATTCTCCCTTATTCTTTTAATCTTATTGAAATTACTTATAGATACTTTGTAATGTCCATATGCTATAAGCAACCTAAACCACACCTTTAAATATGGCCATAGAAAGCAAATTAAATAAATGATTGAATGC
Source organism: Chionomys nivalis (assembly GCF_950005125.1). NCBI lineage: Eukaryota > Metazoa > Chordata > Mammalia > Rodentia > Cricetidae > Chionomys > Chionomys nivalis. The sequence goes on along the minus strand of NC_080111.1, from coordinate 6,704,095 downwards.
TTTGGTATTTCCAAATTGAAGTAACCAACAATAATTTTAGGGGAGTTTTATTCACCATTAATTTAAATGTGTTTATTTTATAAATATGTAATATGTTAGCAGCGAGCCAATACAGTTGTTCAATTGCATCCAGTTCCTTCATCCATTACAGTTCTACTGCTAAACTCTGGCCATCAGGAGTTTTATGTGCTTTCAAGGATATAATGGGATTAGCCCTCTTAAAATCGTGATCAGATTTTTAAAAATTCACTTACGATCAAGAATAGCTTTATTGTCTAGACTCTGATAGTACATACTCAATACATAATTTATAGCTACACTCTCCACTGCTTCCATGTGAAGACTCTGGGCCTTTGCTTAGAAAGATATCTCTTAGAGTCTTGTAGACATATGCCTCTCTCCTCCTCCCAGAGGAGGACACTCCCATAAGGGGAAGGTGGAGGTTACATTTAAACAATTTCGGTGTAGGAGAAAATTTATAAGGGGAGCTGTAATGTGTAGGTGCACACCGCAATAATGAAGTATTTGCATAGTTGACTGCAGCCATTATTAAGTAAGCAAGGTGCAGAATGCCAGGCGGCTCCGCATAATGGATGTGGGCAAGCCAGTCACATGCTTCAACATAATGGAACACATTAATAAAGTTTTCAGGGTACGTGTCCTTCACGCAGACCACGGTGACAAATATCCGTGCCTTTACAAACTGCATGCCATTACATTGTTTAGATCTCTGGGATTTGTTGCCTGTGAGCTGTCTGTCAACTGTTTCCTGCCAGTGTGTGTGTGTGTGTGTGTGTGTGTGTGTGTGTGTGTGTGTGTGCTTTGAGTGACCTCAACCGAAGGTCACAGCCAGTGAGGTTTCCTTACCAAACATTTTTTTTCCCCTCCCTGTCTGGGCTTTGAGTGGTTTGAGTTTAAGGTTTATTGTACTTCCTTCTAGTGACTGCTCCAGAGAGGTTAGGGGTAGATCTTAGCACCAAATTCTTCCCTCAACCGTTTGCTCTGTTGCTCTTGTGGGTTCCCTGGTTCCTAGTTCCGTACATACTGGCTGAAACATCGCAGCAATAGGTTTACTGTCTTTAACCTTATCTTGTGCTACTGTTAAAGTTCTTGTTAAAAAAATACAGCTTTTCTCAGGTGCTGCTTTGATGTTACTGGCTCTAAGAGGTTGTGCTGCACCAAGGCTCCTATTAAAACTGCCCCTCCCCCCAGCCTGACCAAGGCTCTCACCTGGGCTTGGCCATCAGAGTGAAGCTGGTGACTGACAGCTGACTGGTACCTTGTCAGAGGTCGTCATAAAATAATTCCAGTCCGCAAGACGACCTTGGATGCTTCCAGCTGAATAAGAACACCAAATTATCTTTATCCCTCATTTTTCTTCCCAAGCTAGCGTTTACCAGTGAACCATTACCGAGGGATCAACACATCCCTGGTTCTTAGTCGTCCGATGGCGAAACTGAAGGAGGACGTCCAGGAGGGAAGGCACCGTGCTTTCTCCAGAGGACACAAACCTTTAATCTCGCCACAACACACAATGGCAGCCCTGTGACGGGGTAGTGGACATTAGCAGCAGCACCTGGGTGGCCTTTTCTTCTTTGTAGCGTCATTTCCAGTGTGGTATTTTTAGCACCTCACAAAACCGGCAGGCTGGGCCCCAGTCCCTCCTACTTCATTATCCCTTTTGGGGAAGGTTGGTGCTGGTACAGCAACTGAGTACCAAGCTGGCTCTGCCCTGATGCGTCCCTGCGTCCCCACATTCTATGCTGATGGGCAGAGTTTTGTGGCACATGGAATTGAGCAGAGAAGGAGGTAAAAATATGCTTATATCTTGGGCAGAGTTGAAGTTTCTTGACTGTAGAATGCATTTTATTTAGAAGAAAGATACGACAGGTAAGTCTTTGACATGGCCCATGAGTTCTTGTGTCTTTGAAGCTCTTCTTTGTGTGAAGACAGGGAATCCACGTGGCTTGTGGTTAGACTGTAGCAATTATTATTTTAGCCTCAAATTATGCTTTCTGAGTTAGAGGGTTTCATATCTATTAGGCTTAAAACAAAACCATTCTTTCTCTTGAAATACTTGTATTTATTCTATTCAATGAATTGCAGAGCCTAGTTTCAATAGAGATGTCTACAATACACCCCTGCAGTAAAAGGGTCGGGGACAGAAAGTTTGTGAAGAGCCAAGGGTCATCTTCGCTTTGAGATGATGTGGCATAAAAACGTCAGACTCCACATCCATGAAATCTCACCAACGTGACTGCTTGAGCATGCGTTGAACGAGGATGGCAACCATAGGCATGTTGACACGGAGGGAGAAAAGCCCGAGATGCCTCAACCCTACAGTAAAACCTAGAGCAACAGAGAGAGCAAGAGGGGTAATCTTCCCCAATGGACGAGCCTGCCCCATACTTAGTTATACACCAAATGGTAGCCCTACAAACATAGACACCTGAGCAATATTTTATGGCTGCAGTATAGTTGTGTCCTTAGCAATAATGTGTATGTAACAGCAATTAAAATAAAAAGACCATGAATTTGAAAGAGAGCAAGGGACAGGGAATACATGAAAGAAGGAGAAAGGGGAAGTGGGAAATTACATCAAAATATTTAAAAATGTTTAAAAATAAATTGATTAATCTGAGTTAAAAAACAAAAAAATCTCATTAATGCACATATGGTATCCATGCACCCTGTAGTTAACCAACCACTTCACGGTGAAACTACATTTGATCTGTAGCAATTTTCTATCAACCTGCTGGTTTCAAAAAATTTCTTATCAGTTGATACGGCATATTTCTTACACTATTTAAAAAGCAGTACCTGCTATTCAAAAATAGAGTCATGATTTTGTTTCCTAACAGAAAATATTATTGCTAGGTTGGGTTTGTCTTTCATTGACAACAGCTGTGTCTATTCCAGGACACCGTGGCACTTACCTGTTAAATCTAGAGAACTCTGGAGTTTTCTAATTCCGTGACTCTGTGCAATTCAGGGCGGTCTCCCTTCCAGATACATGGCCAGCATTACCTCGGCTCTATTTCCTATTGGAGAAAAATGACCTTCCAAGTAAATTCAGAGAAAGTGTGTGTGTGTGTGTGTGTGTGTGTGTGTGAGAGAGAGAGAGAGAGAGAGAGAGAGAGAGAGAGAGAGAGAGAGAGAGAGAGAGAGAGAGATCACAGGTTCTTTTCCTCAATCACTCTTTCTGTTGTTTGAGAAAGCCTCTCTCAGAACCTCGAGATCATTTATTAGGCCAGCCTGGCTGTGTAGCACGCCCCAGCGATAGCTCCCATATCTGCCTCCAAGATACTTGATTTGGGCCTGAGTCCTGGCTTTTACCACATGCTCTCACGGTTGCATGGCAAGCACTTAGGCCACTGATCTAGCGCCCAAAGCCTTCATTTTGATGTTGGGTAGGGGGAGGTATGCCAGGAGGGAGGAAGGAGTCTACTTGGTTTCTTGGCAGGTGTCTCTGGCAGTGCGTCCCTGCATGAGCCCAGCCTTTCTCAGGCAGCCTCTGCTTTGCTTCCAAATCTTGCCGGTGGGTGTCATCTCTTAGTAACTTTTGATCCAATCCTTCTTCTGGCTCCTGGGACATTGGACACATCTTGTTGTTCCCTTATATGCTCTGCTTCTCGGTTCTCTATTTGCCTCTCAGGGCAACCAACATTCCAATGAACTCAGTTGCAGGGGTATGCTATTTCTCTCCAAAAGATCCGGCTCTGCGGAGCACAGCAGCTGGGCAGCCTCCTGTTGCAAAGTCTTTGAATTGCTGTAGCTTTCCTTCCCAAGGCTTCCTGTTCGAGCTTCCTTGAAGCTAACCATGAAAAACACTCTGAATTTGGGTCAGACGCTGAGACTGAGGAGGCAGAGGACAATAGAGCAGCGGGAAAACATCTAAAGCTTGTCGCAAGTGACTTGGGAACAAAGGCAATGGAGGCTGGTTGGCTAAGGGATGGCAAGAACAATGGCAATGGGTTTTTGATCCTACTGCACGTACTGGCTTTGTGGGAGCCTAGGCAGTTTGGATGCTCACCTTACTAGACTTGGATGGAGTTGGGGGGTCCCTGGACTTCCCACAGGGCAGGGAACCCTGATTGCTCTTTGGGCTGACAAGGGAGGGGGACTTGATCTGGGGAGGGGAAGGGAAATGGGAGGCGGTGGTGGGGAAGAGGCAGAAATCTTTAAGAAATAAATAAAAAAAAAGAGAGACTAAACCCACACTCAGGGAGGCTGTATGGGTCCGACCTAGGCCCTCTGGATATGTGTTATGGTTGTGTAGCTTGGTCATCTTCTGGGACTCCTCACAGTGGGAGTAGGGGTATCTTCGACTCTTTTGGCTGCTTTTGGGACCCTTTCCTCCTACTGGGTTGCCTCATCGAGTCTTGATATGAGGAGACGTGCTTAGTCTTATTATAACTTGTTATGTCATGTTTGGCTGACATCCCTGGGAAGCCTGCCCTTTTCTAAAGGGAAAGGAGGAAGAACGGATATAGGGAAAAGGGTTGGGGGGACGTGGAGGAGAGGAGGGAGAGAATTGTGGTCAGGATGCAATAAATGAGAGAAGAATGAACGACAAACAACAACAACAATTCTTAATATGTAAAATTCACATTTAAGTTTAATATTCACACTGTGGAAAATGTAAACATGGGCATCACTAGGTCTGGTAAAGGTGAAACGTGGTGACAGAAGTGCAGATGTTTTGTGAATTACAACTCCAAAGCCATAGAAGGTACTTCTGATTCCTGGGGACACGTGGAATCAAGTTACAGAAAGCTTTTTCTCCTTCACAACTAAGAACCTCATTTTACAGCCGGAGAGCACTCACTTCTCAGGTTCCTCAGACAGGGAGGGAGAAGCAGTATCCTGTCCGGACAAAGGAAGAGTGAAATCCTATCATCGGAACTGTTATCTGTGCTGAGAGCCCATGGAGGGTTCCCAGTGGCGGGGAGGGGAGTATTTGAACGATGAGGTTCATTAGTTTTGCGCCAACTATCGCAAACCCTCATATCTCACTCCTCTATCAGCGTGCCTTTGCAGAATCAGATTTTTGGATAACTGACAATGCTCCAGCTACGTTAAGTACAACATTCTTGAGCATGAGGGAGTGGGTGGATGGCAGAAATACTATCCGTTAAGAGTATTCAACCTGAAAGAAAAAATAAAATGCATTGTTTGAATGATGTGGATGCTATTTGGTTTGACTATCGGTAATTTAAATAAGCATAGTTTATTAATAAGATTCAGAAAAGAAAGCATAATTGTTGAATGCCTAACTGTTCAGTTATCAACGAACAATATTTTCCTACCTGGAAACACAACATAGCTGTGAACTCTCTAGAAAACATAAGGTATAAATCTGGCACCGTGATTCATGAAAATATACTAAATATATTACTTTTCTTGGCAAAACATCTCCAGACCCACTGGGAAGTTATAACTGTATTTATTTTGTTTTTCATGGTTGTCACCACACTCTGAGCAGCTGTGACAGTTTTCTGCTGGAACAACTCCATCCCCAAAATTATTCCTGTAAATTGAGGTCCTATTTTTCTGCCCCAAGTGTATTCTTAATATTAACAGTTGGTAATTAGTCTGTCCTTTAGAGGGACTGAATGCGTTTGAATGGCATCCCGTACATTTAATCCAAACGCTCATGATAAACTGCAATAGTTCCTCTGGTGGCTTTCATTAATTGCTGCTAGTGTTTCCATTTTCTCATTTTTAAAGAAATCCTTAAAATGCCTAAGAATATCTTAATTCGTTCTCTCATTCACTAATTCTTAAAGGCATCGTTGTGTATAAAGTTTTAGAAATACTAAAAACCTGGCCATTTATTATGATGCTATCTACCTCTTTTGACCCCATCAGGAAGATATGTGGGTGGCAACTTTTGCTGCTTAGTGTCAATCAAGGTAGTTACATCTACTATATTTAGACATTTTTGGCTCTAGACAGCAGAAACAACCATAGGTATCATTTAAATACCACTACTCTTGGAAAGCTAATCATTTTTGTTTCCTTAAAGTCTCCAAATGTTTTTTTTTTATTTATATCCTGTGAAGTCTCCTCTTCATGACTTCCCAAGGCTTTAAGTCATGTTGGCCATGCAGGCAGATTATTGTTATAATTGGATTCATTTTGTTTATGAGTGAGTGAATTCTCCTACTGAACCAAAGTACTTTAAACGACATAAAGCATTATAAATATTTTTTATTAAACCACAGAACAACATTCTGCTTCAGAAGCTGGTGGAAGGTTCTAGCAAGCTAACGGGTAGAGTAAAGGGGGCGCCAAGTCCCCCAGAAGTGATGTTGAAAGTGGGTGATGAGTGGGGAAAGTCTGAAGTGAACATTCTCACACATGAATTTAGGAGTTGAATCAATTATTTTTACAATATAAAATACCAGGTAGATTTTAGTTTACTTTGAATTCTCATTTGATGTCATTATTCACCGACAGATACCATGCTCCTTTTGGCAATTTCATTTTGATAAATATTTTTACATGCTCATCAGCTACAAAATTGACAAAGATTTATAAAAATTGTATAATTGCGCCATGTTGGGGCTTTATTTACAGCTTATTAACAAGCGAGAGTCTTAGAAGATTGCTTCATTAAAATATGCCTGAATAATTAGCATGCAAACCGTGTCAGAACCTTAGGAGGTCACTGAGATGTACAGGTGTGTGCTCCGAGTTTGGAGATAATTTCCATTTAGAATAATGGAATTTATGATAATGCATTCTTCTGGAAGTCCTATTAGAGAAATTTTAGGCTAAGAAACGTAGTAGTGAAATCGCTATTAAGTTTCCTGTATTTATGTACGCATTATCAAAATGAGTTTATTGACAGTAAATGCATATGAGCTAAGCAGGCAGTGTAGAGTATAGATACACTGCTTCATTTATGCGTAACTCTTTTATTATTAATTTATTTGGGTGACACCAGCCACCCAGCGTGATTGTGACACATCTGACTGATAAATAGGCTGACTACATCCAAGCCTTCCAATGGTACAGCTGCTAACAACAGTGACTCTCCTAGTTAATCAGATGTTTGCCACTGGGGACTGCCCATGCGAATTGAGTATGACAGGGGTTTCTGCTTTACCTCAATGTAACGGCATAAGTGTGTCGCTTATTAGGGAACCCAGAAAAAAAATGCACATGGCAGACACCCTCAAGCAAGTAGAGCTTTTATCCAGCTATCACCCCCATTATTCATCTGGTAATAACCGATCCTTAAACGATTCAAGAGAGACCACGGATGCTTTGCATACTTAATAATACATATTTTCATTTTATATGCTCTCGTTTGAGCTATATGAATTTTAATATCTAAGGGCAGAGACTATATTACCGAAGATACCGAGTTTGGTTTGTTAGTATTTCCCAGAAGAGGAGGGGGAAACTCATTTGTAAGTAAGATGTGAGCGGGAGTCCCGGTTCTTCCTAGCCCTGCTGATCTAGAGTGAGTTGTGAGCTGCAACCCCAGTTCTTCCTAGTCCTAGAGATAAAAGGTAGAAGAGAACCAGGCTTTAAATAGACTTCATTTTCTTTATGTTTTATATCATTTAGCTTTTGGTTTAGTGTTTTTTTTTTCCCCTTTCTGACTCTATGTCCTTTGATTACCCGAAAGCATGTTTGGAATATATGTCCTCGTGACCTTCTCTATTGATCCAGATTATGTTCTGGGTGTGGTGCATCCCATACATTGATTTCCTGCAGCAGATCCCTGGGCTGTGTCTGTAGGACGACAGAAGCTGTGGGTCGGTGCTAGCCACAGGCTTCTCCCGCTCATTCAGTGAGAGCTATCAGCTGCCAGAATATTGACTTCGTGCGGCAAGAATTGAGGAGGTTTGTTTTCATTGCTGTCCCTGGGAAGACGCTGCAATGAGCAGCTGGTGACAGTCCACTGAGCTATAGTACTTCATCCTCGGTAAGGGACAAGTATCCACATACAGGAGAAAATGGACTACTGTCCTGTTGATGATATACAAGGGGGAACAATTCTTCACCCATGCTGGTGAAAATAAAATCCCTGTTTATTTTGCCAACTTGTTTGTTCTAGAAAAAAAAAAAACCCTAATCTCCATGATTTTTATTGCTAAGGAAAGGAGCTACTTGTCCATCACTTAAAATTTAAAAAGAAACCTAAATGAAACCCAGAATAGTGCAGAGGAAATGATTTTTATGTTCTCAGAATAGTATTGATGAAATAAGGCATTTTTAGAATAGGCATGCAGTGGCATAAAGGAAATATTATGTATAGCATTCTTCCTCTTTTCCATCAGTTAGATTGATTGCTTGTACTGACCTGCTGGTCTCCCCCGGGTCTCCACTATTCATGGAGTAATCTTTATGCAGGCATAACTAGGTCACCTTAATTACCTGTGGAAATCAGGTATACTTGTGAAAGTTTCACAGTGATAATTACTCCAAAATGCCAAAATAGTGTATGCAAATGTCGGAGCAACACGCTGGAAATTTCTGCACAGCCCACATCAATCAAACCATGTGGTTCTTTCTCTCCAATTCTTTCACATTTTGCCACAATAGTTTTTAGCCTTCATGGGAAGAAAAAAAAAAAAACGCTAAACAGTACATTGAGCTCACACCATCGAAAGCACTTGTTACCCTTCTTTTCTTCTCTCGAAACTGTTTTGCAGCGCTTAAGAAATCAACAGACTATTGTCAAAGAACAAAAGACCACTAATCACAGGCGTTGCTTCCCCTTAGTTATCTACAGTGATCGCATGTGGAACTCTTTCTAAGCAGCATGTTTCCCTTTCCCTGGAAGACATCTTTGTCATTTTGTGAAGACAGAAAGAGGAAATGGGAGACTTTATGGTCTTTTTAAAGGCCAAGAGATTGACAAGGAGTAGCATTTTCTACTTTCGTATGAATATTTAGAAAATGCTTTAATTACCTACTTGCTAACGTGCTTAAAGGAAAAATTCCTCAAGATTCTAAAATACCTGACAAGGGATAGCGTGGTGAAGATGGCTGGAGAAGTAGATTGACCACCTCCATCACTGTAGAATGGGAAGTGTCGGTGAACGTTTTGAAGGCACAGTCTGTAGACCTGACAGTCACTTCATACACAGGCCATTATTTTTAATAAGAACAATTCAATAAGGGTCTTTCCATTGCTGTATGTCAGTAAGTGGTAGTTTATCCAATTAGATCAGTATAACAGGAGGGAAGACTTTTGTATTTGTGCTGAAAGTTTTAAAAAGCTAACGAATTAGAAAAACATGCAAAAAGCTTCAGCTCATTTTCGCTATACCTAAAAAACCGCCCCCCAAACAGATGTTCGTGCTCAGTCTCTGCTAGAACCGATAATTTACTTCTCCCTAGAGAATAAACAGGGGCCCTATGCTTCCTGTGGGGGGTTGTTCCATCAAATGCAATCATCTGATGCTGAGGTACCTAACAGGAAGTCACGTTTTCACAGACCCGAGCAATTTCTTGTGTATACTTTCCCATTACGTGATTATTTGTGAGATGGATACGCAGGAATCTTCTGTTGTTGTCTATGGAATAAGGTCAAGAAATGAGTTTCACGTGTCCAGTTCAGGATCATCTTTGTTTTCAACTATTTCCCTTCTACGATTGGCTAATCATGGGCACTGAACTCATGGAGAGGGAGAATAGACTCTTTTAACTGAAAACAGGAACTTTTTGGGTGAATAGACTGAAAACAACAGCTTGGGATGTGAGGAATTATTGGATTTTTATCTTGGGCAAAGCTCCTTACGCTTCTCCACGCTCATCAAAGTGCCTCCTGCATATTAGCCACACCCAACTGCATTTCAGACACTGTCGGAAAGCCTAGCCACACAAGCTAGAGGGACTTCATTCGCTTATTAATTTTGCAGTATCTATGTTTCTAGTGACTAACTGCAGGGTACCGCCCACTAAGTTGCTATCTTAGGTGTTAGCACTTGCCCCTGAGGAGACAGAAGACAAGTGAACCAGATGCCATCACTTGTAAGAAGCCACAACTGCTAACGGTTACCAAATTTTTGTTGTGTTCTTTATTTAACCAGAGGAAGCTCAGACTGTCACTGCAACCAGCCCTGTTCTATTAGCCCTCTGAAACACAGAGATAAGAAATGAGCTGGAGTTTGCAAGTAGGGACTAGAATTTGGCCGGAAGTCTCTGATTCTAAGGCTCACAGTTTGGGCTCCAAAGTCAAAGCCTTCCAGCAACTTTTTTTTTTTTTTTTTGGTTTTTTTCGAGACAGGGTTTCTCCGTAGCTTTGGTGCCTGTCCCGGAACTAGCTCTTGTAGACCAGGCTGGCCTCGAACTCACAGAGATCCGCGTGCCTCTGCCTCGCGAGTGCTGGGATTTAAGGCGTGCGCCACCACCGCCCGGCTCTTCCAGCAACTTTTAAGTAGCTTTTGAACAATGCTCAGACAAGCTATTTGCTTATGTTGACCAAGCTCTCTGAGAGATGAGACCTTTTGTAGCATCGAAAGTGCTATCTCATTTTCTACCCTGATTCCCACTAGCAGATCCTACTAGAGGCCCAAGGGCTGGCACACCGATCGTATTAATTGCAAGTTTGCTGAAGTCCTTCGATTTCTTTGCATACCCGCAGAATCTGAGTATCGTCTTGCTAATTTGTCTCTGCTAGCTTCTAACATTGTGTTTGAAATCTAAGAACTGCACAGGTGCATCAACTTAGAGCATGGGGTAGCTTGCTTGAGTGCATTGCTTCTCTCTCTCTCTCTTTTTTTTTTTTTTTTTTTTGAATTTTTTTGAGACAGGGTTTCTCCGTAGCTTTTGGTTCCTGTCCTGGAACTAGCTCTTGTAGACCAGGCTGGCCTCGAACTCACGAGATCCACCTGTCTCTGCCTCCCGAGTGCTGGGATTAAAGGCGTGCGCCACCACCACCTGGCTGCATTGCTTCTCTCAAATCTTGTCAAGGAAACCCACTTTTAGGGATTTGATCTAGTCATACTGTATTATTTGACTCTTTTTATAGAATAGAAATTTGTTCATTACAATGTAAAATTTCCTAGTCCAACATGCCTGCCTGCTATTTCTGTAACGTTTTTTAACAACATTACCCCTTAGGAGCAGTTCAGCAATGTTATGAGTCAGGAATTATTATCCCCATTTTACAGATGAGAGCTTGAAAGATGAGAGTGTTGACATGATTTGTCCCAGGTCATAAAACCAGCAAGTGGAACGCTTTTCGCCGGATCAGCACTTTTTCTCTTTATCATGGCCGCTGCTTCGCACTTGCAAGAGTAGAATATGATCCGCGTTTTTACACCCGAGGCTGCCTGTGAAAAATAATCTCAGGCTGTAATCCAGACACACTGAGTCGTAACCTAAAGTATTGGGTAATGGGTGTCCACACTTTCCTTAAAACCCCGTCAAAGGTGGGGAGCGGATATCCTGAGCTGCAAGCATTTTCTGATTCAGTATAGGCTGTTACTGTTACAGAGAATGCAAACATGGTATTTAATCTCGTAATTATTTTAAATATATACATCGCTGGTGTTAATTTTACGGTTGTTTTATTTATGTGGAACATTTGCCTAGCAAGCTTTCATTTTGCAAAACTGAAACTCTTTACCCTGTAAACATGTATCTCCTTCCCCCCTCGCTCTTGGGCTCTTCTAGAATAAACTTCCGATTTATAGGGACGTTAAAAGTCCAATGTGAAAATCTTTATTTCCCCCTTGATGGACTGGAGGGTAAATTGCAATCTATTTCCTGAAAATAAAAACATTTTCCTGTGTAACCACAGTACAGCCGTTCATGCCAGGAAATTAGCACTGAAAAATTATCACTATCAAATCCTCAGGCCCAGCTCAAATTTCTCCAGTTCTCATAGTGATGTCTATTAAAGTAAGAAAATCCAGTCAAAGACGGCACTTTGCCATTGGCTCTCAAATTGCCTTCATTCCATTCCCTGTGAAATCGTTCGTCAGGATTCTTCGGGATTCTTCGGGATTCTTCTGTCTTCCACCGATGACCCTGCCTCCAGGCGAAAGAACAGGGCAATTATTTGGCTGAATTCCCCTCAGACGTCAGCTATCTCTGGGTCCTCATTTGAGAGCTGGGTTTGCCCTGCAATAACACAGCAGTGATGTTCTGTTCTTTGCAGTTTATGGTATCAAGTGGTTCACAATTTTGATTTGTTCCCTTATTGGTTATGTTTGATCACAAATTAAAATGACATTTGTTACTTCCTTCATGCTATAAAGGGAAATTCTACATTTTATTAATTGCAATCAATAAATACTTGCCAGGAAGGCACTCTGGACTAAGTACACATGCCAGATTTTAACTACCTTGTACATTTCTTTCAGTATGCACTGTTGATTGACTAAAATTACTATGGATTTGAGAACTGCCAAAAGTTGGCTTGCTGGCTTTCAATTTCATCACACTGGTACTGGCTGACATTCTACTTTAAGGGAAATATGGCAGTCTTCTTGACTGCATATTTTTTTATTTTTTGGTTGAATATATATATATATGTGACTTTTGAATTGCTGTTTAGAAATATATAGAAAAGCAAAAGCGGTAATAAACAAATCGATCCTGAGTGAAGACGTGAATTGATTTGGGGACCCTATGCTTCTTTTTCACAGAGAATATAGTTCAGTCCTCTTAAAATTCTAGAAATTTCTAATGTCATTGTCATGGCTCTGCATAAAGGAGATATTCAAAAATGAAGATGGGCGCTCTAGTGTACTCCTTCATTAGGGAGGAGATGGGTTACTTCCCAGGCCGTAGTGCTGGACTCCTTTGCTTTATAGATGTATCTTCATTTGCATGCTAAAAGTCATGCAGGCATACCAATGTTTCTGCTATAATCTTTATATGTATTCTCATTTGTCTTCAGTAAGAGAAATGTTGTTTTACTGAAGAGTGATCTGCATCTTTGAATACATTTACTCAGTATGATTAGAGTCTTTGCATGTAGCACCTCTTCTGCCTCCACAGCCCTTATAATGGTGGCTTTGTTATCTTGGTGTCTAAGACCATCAATGCACCAGGGTCTTCCACCCCTCACATTATGAACCACCGGTTTTTGTGTTCACATAATGTCTTGGGGGCTAAAACGTTTTAGAAAAAGATGAAAAAAGGTGAACAGGGGAATTCTGGAACAAACCAGGAGTCTCTATACATCTTAGGAGCATGAGTCCTTGTGAGTGTGTGTGTGTGTATGTGTGTGTGTTTGCTTGAGCACATATATGTGTCCCTTGCCCATGTGTATGCAAGAGAGGAGGACAGAGATGGAATGTAGGTGTCTTTCTCTATTGCAAGCTATCTTATTTGGGAAGATAGGCTCTCTTACTAAAGCTGGAGCTCACCATTTTGATTAAACTGGCTCTCCAGCAAGACCCCAGGATATGCCCATTCCCACCTCCCCAAAATTGGGGTCACTGCTGTACCCCACTTTCAAGTATATGATGAGGAACTGAACTTGAGGTCTCGGCTTGCACTGCACACGTTTTACCCACTGTGTCATCTTCCTGGGCTTCATGGATCACTTATTATTTTTTTTTTATGGCTTGCAATGTTTGAGAAATTGAATTGCAAGTATTTGTTGACTTATAAATACTAGGTAAATGCAGAACAAATGAACAAACAATTAAGGAACTTTGTCTAGAGAAACACTTTATTGATATTAATAGTGTCTAAAAAGTAGAAATCTGTGACTTAAGACAAATTATTTCTTTTTAATATCATCCTAGGAATTGCTATAAATGTAAAATATGGAAAATTGAGAGCAAATTGGTTAATGAAGAGAAAGTAACTATCATTGTTAAGGTTCATAGACATCCTATGCTCATGTAAAGTGAAGATTTTGAATCCATACTCCCTCTGTTCCTGCTAGATTGAACAAGACAATACGACTGTTATTCGTACCATGTAATATAATTTTGGAGAGGGTTAGCTCAGAATTTTGAGCTTTATATTTCACTTTATAACTATTTGAGTTTATAAAACAGCTTTGATACTTTAACCAGAAGTTATTTACCTGCCAAGCCATATAAGAATTATTTTTAGTTTTGTGGAAATTAATCAGAAGTATTTTTAGTATCTCAAGGTTTACCAAGTACTCGATGCTAACTTTAGAGTCCAGCCATGTGTATATTAAACCTTTAAAACTATCCATTATTATTCATTAGACTGTTCGGCTACTTTATAGGTGTGTGACTATTGAATGTAGTGGTCAATTTTGATATTTTTGCCAATGGAATTTCTGTTCAGATGAATTTCATTATGATAGCATACTTGAATCAAGGAAGTAGAACCATCACTATGAGTTGATTTTCCAAGAGGCTTAAAAAAAAAAACAGTTCTGAGCCAATATCTTAAAATCATTTCTTTGAGAGTTTGATGATAATTTCATATCTTGACTTGGAGACCACGTGATAATATGAAAAAAAATATGTGCGTGAAAAACAGATACAGAAAGCACAGATGTAGTGATGCTAAGAACAGAAGTTTTATGCGAGGGCTCATCCTGCATCACCCTTTTACTCTGTGCAAATATTGGGTAATCTAATCCATGCTTTTGAATGCAAGCTTCTATCAACTGTGCTAGGAAAAAAAAAAAAAGGGAAGACTTCCCGAGCAGTGAGATCTTTGGTATTTAACCCAAATCCTGGCTATAAAGATGTACTCAGCTAGCAAAAAGTCAAACAGCATTTGAAATGCCATTGCCTATTTGTAAATACTACCTATTAATAACTTGCTTTAGGAAAAAAAACACATATCCATATTCCATAACACAGGGCAAGTCTTCACTTGGCTGCACTTGCCTGTTTATGAGAATGCTATTTCCACTAAGGTGTGAAAAAGGATGGTTAGTTGCTGCATGTTTGAGATGAAACATTTTTCAGAATATATAACAGAACTTGTGAGTCATAATTAGGAGGTGTTTTAATGGAGCCAAGGACTCGGTGCAATCTGCTTTGAATTTGGCAAGGTTACTTACCATCTTCAGATTATCACGCCTTTGAAGCCTGCTCATCCTTAAGGAACTTTACTCTTGAGAGCTCACTTGTCACAAAGATGGTCTAGTTCTTGTGGTTCAACAGAAGACATAAAGATCCATGACCATTGTAGTAATCAATGTTAGTGTCTGATTTGATAAATTTATGATTAGTAAGTGTACAGATTTTCAGTTTATGAGGACATAATTTGTCAAATACTGTGTCCTGGTCATAATAGCCTAGAATGAATGGAATTTGTAAAGGGGTCTTACATTCAGAGTAGATTTCTAAAGCCAGTATTCTGTACATCTGTTTTATGTGAGGTGTCTTTTTTTACATTGATCCAGTTCATGCTCCTGATAATGTTGATGGTGATAATTTTGTTTGTTTCACCTTCTCGTAGGTTTTTTTTTTTCAGGGACAAGGGTCATATCTTTATGAATCTCATCAGCTCTCATCCTCACACTAAATATAAAATGACATGCTTAACAGCTGCAATTATTCCAAGCAGTTTTCTCTGGAACAATTTGAGCCTGAACTGGTGACTATGCTATGCCCGAAGGCATTGCTAAACGTGGTTAATATTGAACTTTCCCTTATTTCTCTTTCTCTCTTGTGTACATATGTAAAATAAAACTGCATATAAAAACTGGGCAGCAGAATGGCTGCTCATAAAAGTAATTAAGGTGGGCATCTGGTTAAGACATGTGTTCGATTGTTTTGTTCAGCTTCTTTAGTTCTCAGCATTTTCAACAATTCTGTATTTCTCTAGTGTGCATAAAGCAAGCCCCAGTCACAATTGTTTACCTCTCCAAAAATTTCTCATTATTATAACTTTTAGTGATGATACTTTCTGATTAATCAGTATATAAATTTCATGATCATTCTCAACTGAAGTTTGAGCTGATTCTTGTGTTTTCTCCAGTTGAATTAGATCTGCATGATTATATGCAGCTGAAAAGGATAGTTATTAAATAGAAGTTAATGATTTTTAAAATGTACCTATTGAATGGAGAGGCATATTATTGAACATGCTTATAGTAAATACCGATATAATACCAGTATTTTGTTGACTCATACATCAACCATCACGGATCTCTTCTCAGGTGATATTTTTGGGCTGTGAGTAGATCAAAATGGCGTGGCATATATGCGTGGCTGTTACATTGCATGCTCTAACCTTGGGGTTGCAATTTTATTTATTTTTATTGAAAATGGATTCTATTCTCATACGATATATCCTGTATCTACTTCCCCTTCCCCCCATTCCTCTCAATTCCTCCCCGCATGCTCTCCATTCTTGATCTACTCCTTTCTGTCTCTCATTAGGAAAGAACAGGTTTCTAAGAGATAGCAATCACACGAGACAAAATAAAATATAGCCAAATGAAATAAAACTTTCATATTGATGTTTGACACAGCAACCCAAATGGAGGAAAGGATTCCCAAGAGCAGGTGCTCTAAGAGTCAAAGACCCATTTGTTCTCACAGCCAGGGTTCCCATAAAAATAACAAGCTAATAATTATGATATATGCTTAGAACATTCAGAAGATCTGGGGCAGATCTGTGTAACCCCTGTGCTTGCTGCTTGAGTTTCTGTGAGCTCATATGCCTTGTTTAGTTGCTTCAGAGACCTGTGTTCTCCTGGTGTCCTCCATTTCTTCTGACTCTTATAATACTTCAGCTTTTTCTTCAACAGGATTCCTTCAGCTATGAGGGGAGGGGTTTGATGGAGAATTCAAATTTAAACTCTCTCTTCACATAATGTCTGGCTGTGGATCTTTGCATCTGTTCCCATCTGCTTCAGGAGGAAGCTTCTCTGACGATGATTAGATAAGGCACTGATCTGTGAATACAGCCAAATAAAATTAGGAATAATATGTAGTACTTATAGTTTTAGCTAGAGCAATAAGACAACTAGAGATCAAGATGATACGAATCAGAAAGGAAGAAGTCAAATTATTGATATTTGCATAAGTGACCCTAAAAAGTCTACTAGAGAATAGCTACAGCTGATAAACATTGTCAGAGAAGTGGATAATTAAAGATTTACTCAAAAAAGTAGCCCTTCTATATATTAAAAAAAGATAAACAGAGGAAAGGTAATATCACTGCTGAAAGAATTTTAAATCTTTGCATGTTTCTCCTGCTTTTGCTGACACCATAACCTTGATTCATGCCTTAGTAGCCCCATGCTTATTACTATAACTGTTTTTATGTATGATTTTAATAGAATTTTGTGTTTCTAATTTTAGATGCTTAGCATTCTTTTTATTGTTCTGAAATTTACTGCTTGTGTATTATTGTATAGGCTGATAAATGTCATGTGTTCATGCATCTCAACTTCTACATTAAATTCTATTGTAAGAATTTACACTGCCTGCATTCCTATTTATAGACTAGATAAAGATGATAAGTATTATTCTGCTTCTGTGTAGAACATGCATTTAGTGATAGCAACAGCTGTGTTTTCTTCCTTATTATTCTTATATTACTTACATGGGTGCTTTGCGTTCAATAATTTCATTCAAATGGTAAATGCACATCTGGACATATACTTGTGTTTTGCCCAATATTTGACCCAAGGACTCTTAGTCTAAACTCTGCCAAGAAAAAGACAGTATGTAGAATGCAGATAATTTTAGACACAACTTGGTACAAAAATTCTTTTTAAAGAAATGGGCAATTGGAAAAAAAATGTTAAGGGTTATCTTATAAGTTCAGGGCTCACCCATCAAGCTTATTCTTCAGGAAAAACTTCGGGTAACAGCCTAAAATCACAGAGACAGTCTTACAAAGATGTGTGGTCAGGACTTTAAGAAGAGACACACAATAAAGGACAATTTGGTATTTCTATCTGCTTAGTGCTCTGGGCTATGCTTTTCCTTAGATGACCATGACTGTAAACCAAAAGCCAAGGGTCAGTGTTACCGTTCCTAACTGTGGCCATGGTGCATTGAGGAGGATGGAGAGGGACACTGAAGTAGCTCATCTAGTTCTAGCTTGCATTGTCCACATACCTGGTATTTTCAGGAGTATTTCTTCTTGTCTCTTTGATGTATATAACTTAAACTCACGTCTCCTTTATTTTTTTTTGAACCAGATAATAATAATGCCAAACAGGTCTTCATTTGTTTGCTGTCCATCTCAGTGTTCTCATTGTTTTTTCTACATACTATTTACAGGTTTTCTATTTACTCATAATTTCAATACTATACTTAACTGTTTTGAATATTTTGTGTGCTGCCTGAATACACAGTGTAGCTCTCTTCTCTGTTTGGGAGTTTCCTGTTTATTTAATTAATCTTGTGTCTGGTACACGATTTTTAAAGATGGTATTCATTGTTTTTCTTCAAAATTAGAACTGTATTTTAAAGTATGTTTAAAAATTGTTTGGCTTTTCTTTTCTGAATTTTGTCTTAGAAATAACTTGATTGAGAAGTCTTTGTCCTTTTCTATACACAATCAATCTAGTATTTCTTATATGTTCAAGCCATTGCCTATTATTGATTCAACTGTTATTGGTATTATAACTTAATTTTGGAAGATTTGCCACACTACATATTCCATTGAGCTCAATCGTGGCAGAGTAGATCTATCTCTTTATATCGTCATGTTTGTTCCAGGACCTTAGGTTAAACCTTAATATTTTCATCATAAAATCTTCTGCATGTTTCCATATTTAGTTCTAGTATATGCTTACATTGCTATTATGGGTGATCTGAATATAACATTTGACTTATTTTACATGTATAAGTATGACAATGTTTTTAATTTTCATTTGTCTTCCATTGCTTTCAATGAGCCTCGTCCTTAAGGTCTCCTCCTTGGCTAATGTAATTTCTTAGAACTTCTAGGTGAAAACTCTAAATAAGCAAAATGGGCGTATTAAAAGATTTCCCTCAATATTTGTACTCTATCCTCCTTTTGTCCACCTTGCTCTGTTGTCTAGGGTTTCAGAGCAGTCTTCAAAAGTGCAGATGATGATTAAAACGTCATTTCTCCCTTGTGAGATGGCTGTGCAACCAAAGTTGCACGGAGAGTGCAATGACCAGTGTAGTTTACAATGTTGTTTATGGTTTTCCCACCAATGCTCAACAGGTGATGCACATAACTGCCCACTTGAAATCATTGCAGAGTCACTATGAAGGAAAATGTACAATTTTGATAATTTCTTATGGTCTTCACAGAAAGAATTATAATGTTCTTCTTCAACATGCTTCTACATTAATTGGCTCTTAGCTTAATTATTTTAATAAGAGCATATAAACACAATTATCTATAAAATTGGTTATACTGTTGTTTGTTATTTAACATACTGTTGCCAGATCTTCATTTAGGTACCTATCTTTTGGGGCTACATTTTTCTTTCTTTCTTTCTTTCTTTCTTTCTTTCTTTCTTTCTTTCTATCTCTCTCTCTCTCTTTTCTTCCTTCTGCTTATTCTTTCTTATTTCCCTCTTTGCATCCCTTTCCATCCCTTGCTTCCTTTTTATGTCTTCACTGTTTATATTTTCCTCTTTTTACTTTTTCCTTCTTGTCTTTCTTTGTACTTTCATACACATGCATATTGCATCCACAAATGTTGCAAATCCAAAAACGCTGTATCACTACCCTTGCTTCACTGCACATCCAATACAGTTAATTTTAGCCACACTGAATATTTCTAGCCTTTTTCTTTGCTGATGACAGAGCTCATGATACACGTTATAGGAATAGAGTCCCAGATAAGACTTTCATAGATCTGCATTATTTTACAAAATGTTCTTTAATGTTCACAAACATACTTTTGAGGCCTCTTTTAGAGTACAAAATTGGCCCCTTTGTACATTCTACTCAGTACTGGAGTTCTTTTGGCTAATAGGAGACTTATTAACTTCACTCCACTATACCGAAACTAGGGTGCGACTAAAACTTTGTACATACCTTCTGATCTGTAAGACAATCTCATTTGCAATTTCTATATCTTGGATTCATTGTAAATGTTCCCTGGAATAGGAATCATTTATTTGGGATTTAGAAATGACCCGATTTTCTCATCCACATCATCTTAGTCTTTGTTTGACCTAGCTAGTTATCTGGGAAGATGGAAACTCAATTGAGAAAATGCCTCCATCAGATTGGCCTCTAGGCACATTTTTGTGACATTTTCTTGATTAATGACTGCCGTCGTCATGACCAACCCACTTTAGATGGTGCAGGTCTTAGAGACATGGATCTAGGGTGCATAAGAAAAGCAGTTGAGTGAGCCATGAAGAGAAAGCCAGTAAGCAGTGCTCCTTCAGGGATCTAAATTCCTGCGATAAGGAAGTGTAAGCTGGAAATGGAAACTGAATAAATCCTTTTCCCATGCGGTGTCTTCAATGACAATGGCTCCTGTCGACACATATGTTTGAATACTTGGCCCCCCAGTTGGCAGAACTATTTGAAAATGATTAGGAAGTGTGGCCTTGTTGGAGGAGGTGTGTCCTTGTGGCTGCTTTGAGGTTTCAAAAGCCTATACTATTCCCAATCTTTATGTGTCTGTGTCTTTCTCTGTCTCCGTCTGTACCTGTCTCTGCTCTGCCTGCCTCTCCTGACACCATGCCTGCATATATGTGTGTGTGTGCCCGCATGCGCGTTTTTGTCTACTGCTTATGGATAAGATGTAAAGTCTCAGCGACTGCTTGCCTGTCTACTGTCAGGTTCCCAACTCTGGGTCACTCTATGAAACATGAGCCTCCAAATTAAATGTTTTCTTTTGTAAATTGCTTTGGTCATAGTATCTTTTACAGCAATAGCAAAGCAACTAAGGAAAACCCATGTTGTTTTTTGTTTGTGATGTCTATAGCAGCAGCAGCAGAGAAACCTAGCTAGGATACTTGCCAAACCTAAGTCATTAAGTAAATTCAATTTGTTTTATCCACTTATTAGCTTTGAGGAGATGTAAATTATTGGTCATAAATGTCTATTATGTTAAGTTCCTTCTGCTATGTTAATAAATTCCTGCCTCTCTTGCTAACATGTCTGCTTCTGAGGCAGCTGCATCGCATGCTTAGCTTGGCCTTGTTTTTCATACACAAATTTGGAGTGAACAAACATGGACTTAGCTGTCAGGGACACATATTTATTTAGTTCCTGGTAATAAGTCTCCATGTCCTATTCTCTAGACCTCTATCTTCATATTAACACATAATTTATTATTCTGTTAGTCTCTACTTCTGCATTACAATGGCTTTTCTTTTTCATGAACAAAGGGTTCTATATAAAATTTCAGGTAATAATATCTTCACAAGAGAGCCCCTTAGATGATTATTCAGTAATAAGTGACAAGAAAATGCTTCTGAGGTTTCTGGGTAGTAATAAATATCCGTTACTACCTCACCCTGATGGCGAGCCTCAATAGTCTGGAGGGAAAATGAAATGAGGGTAATAGCTTTTACTTCAGAAGTACTCACGCTATACCAGATGCAAGGCTTATCTGCACTGTGTAAATTAACTTAGCTAGCTCGTAAGGACAGAAATCTATGAAGTTGGTACTGTGAATATTCACATTCAAAAATTAAGACATTGAACCGAAAGACAGAGAGCTGGAGTCTGGATACGGAAAGACTGGTACCATGTGTTGAGAATCCTGTGAGCAGATATTGGATGCATTTAGTCTGGGTACCTCTTCTCTTCCTTCCAGCACTGGAACCTGCAAGGCAAACATGAAACAAACTCAAAAATAGTCAGTCTGTGTTTTCCTCAGTACAATGGCTGAAATTTACTGCTATTATTATTAATTTTACATGGTGAGTGATAATATTTTCCACCTATGAAAGTTTGGTCATTCAGACAAGACTAAATCAAGTTTTAAGCTGGTCCTGACTAAATCTTTTCTCATGGAATTAAGATATCCAGCACATTTTTCATATGCATGCTTTGCTTATGTGTTTTATCCTGATGATTGAGAAGGCAGGCACTGAAGTCCGGATACCAGGTAGACATTCTGATGATGAGGAAGGCAAATAGACTTTTGTTATTTAAGGAAGGATTTTGCAGTCCAAACTATCAAGTTTCCAGAAATGAAGTGCCTACAGATATGATACAAATGCCATAGTCATTCGGAACTGTACATTAATTCTTGTGAAGTATTTATTTCAGCAAGCCTAGACTAAATCTAATCATTAAAATTTTAACAAACTTGCAATTTACTGTACATAGAATGCTGAAGGAGCAGCTCATATAATACCCACAAGCAATCATACATATCCAGATAATTCTCTCATACAGGTTTTTAAGATATTACAGTCCCTTACTAGCCCCCTAACCCCTATGGTTTTTCTGATTGAAATACATAGTTAAAGCATAAATCTGAATTTACATGTGAGACAAAACATGCCATATTTATTTTTTTATTTCTGGGTTGCCTCATTCAGAATGACTGCTTTCAGCTCTACCCTTTTACCCGCAAATTTCACAATTTTAGTTTTCTTAATATCTGAAAAATATTCCACAGTGTAAATGTGCCACACTTTTAATTATGTATTCATTAGTTGATGGACATATAGGTTGGTTTCAAATTCTGGCTCTTCTGAATAGAAAAGCAATGGATGAGAATTTCTGTAGCAGGATGTCAAGTCTTTTGGGTGTATACCTGAGATTAGTATAGCTGGGTTGTGTGCTAGATCCATTTTCAGAATTTCAACGAATGTCTATACTGATTTCCATAGCCGGAGTCCAAATTTACACTCAGACCAAATATGAGCAAGTGCTCCCCTTACTCCACACTCTTGTCAGCTTATACCACTATTTATTTCAAGACCTTGGTCACTCTGAGATAACATCAGATCACAAGGTAGTTTTAAAATATATTTCCCTGATGATTTAGGGTACTCAACAATTTTAGAAGGTTTCTGAGCCATTTGTGCTTCATCTGATCAGAACTTGTGCTTAGTTTTGTACCCCATTTTTATTATATTGTGTTGTTTTCTTCATACTCTTTTTTTTTTTTGGTTCTTTATATATTCTAATACCAAACCTCTATTAGATATATAAATGATCAAGATCTTCTTCCATTCTCTGGGCTGTTGCTTGGTGTGAATGACATTGTCCTTTGCTGAACAGACATTTTATAGTATCATAAAGTTTCATTTATTATTTTTTGGTTTTAGTACCGTTATTTTCAGTGTCCTCTTCAGAAATTTCTTGCCCATGTGAATCAATTCAAATCCATTTGCTATTATCACTTTGGTCAGATTCAAGGATTCTGGCCTTTGCTGAAGTCCTTGATCCATGCGAAGTTGTGTTTTGTACAGGGTAATACATGTAGATTTATTTGGATTATTTCACATGCCAACATCCAATTTGATGAGCACCGCTCGTGGAAGATTCCGTCTTTGCTTCCAATGTTTGTCTTCCTTCTGAAAATTCAGGTGTTCAAAAGAGTGTGGAATTTTATCTGGGTCTTTGATTTGATTTGGTTTTATGCCCATGAGTGGTGTAGTTGGCCTATATTATAGTTCTAATTTTATTTAAGAAGCCTTCACACTGAATTCATAAAATGTTTTAGTTTTTATTTTACTCATGTCATGAATTTCTCCAAAGTCATTATTCTTAAGGTTCACATCTGTAAGAGAAAAAAATATAAAATCATTTGTTTTTGTTATCCATTGCAGAAGGTAGCTTCATTCATCTTCTCCTTCTTTCAGTCATGGCATTTCAAAAGACTTTTACTGGAGACATTTCCTTACTTTGGTTGCTGGAACAATACATTGTTATGGCTGTGACAATATTAAAGTCTAATGCGGAGTAGGCAGTTTGGGACTTCAACTTACCCCTAAAAAAAGATTTCGAAGAGAATTATTGTTGCTGATCTGCATTTGTTATTCTTCTAATGCTGTGATAAAGCACCATGGTTAAGGCAACTCATAGAGAAAATAGTTTACAGTGGCTTAGAGTCCCAGAGTTATAGAGTCCATAACGGTGGGGCAAGGCAGCAGGCTGGCATGGATGTCTGGAGCAGGAGTCTGAGTTCACATCCTGAACAAGCACAAGCAAAGAGAGAAAATGGGAAACAGCAGGAGTCTTTAAACTCTCAAAGCTTGCGTATGGTGACTGACTTCCTCCAGCAAGGCTGAATGAACCTCCAGCTACCTGGCTCGTAGCCCTACAGTACCACCAATTGGAGGCAATTATATGAGCATACTCATTCCCACATTCACACTCATTCAAATACATGAGCACATTCATTCAAATTATCACATGATCATTCAACTTTTTAAAATTCAAGTGTATAACATTCACTTATTTTCCCAAACTGTGAAGCAGACAGTCTCTTCTCCATCAGGAAGGGGTGACTTCTAAGAGATCTCCACCTGGAAATAGAATAAAAGTCTAATAAGTGGTGATAATGTCAGATATCTGCAAGCTGAATCAATGCACCTCATCAGCATCACCCATGAGCTTGAACAAATACGTATTAATAAAGAACAAGGTTCTCATCCACACCACCATTGCTGGCACTAAGATGATGTTTAATGAAACACTCCTGGGTAGAGATTGATGAAGACCAGATGGCTACAGAACTCTCAAGGAGCTTTTGAACTACAGCTGAAGAGGATAACTTCATGCAGAGAGCACACAAGAAACCCTTTAAAGATAAACAGAATTACAGTTCCAAGCAGTACCCTCGAAAAGCAGATGGATGGGAAACACTGAAAATGGTATCATTTATTTGACCAGAGCATTTGGTTGGCGAGGTCTAAACTAGCCCTGAGACTAAGGGTGGGCTACAAGAATGTACTGGAACCACATGAGTTTAGATACATAAAGTAGAATGCAAGAATGATTTAAACAGTGCTGATCTTATATCTTTTGACATATAGTTGAAAAAACACTCATTTCCTGAGAATACAACTTTTAATTATTATTATTATTATCACTATTTTTTCCAGAAAAGCACATGATATTTATTATTAATAATGCTTTTAATATATCATTAACACTTTTAAATAACAATATTTCACCTTAGAACCATAAGTTAACAACAACCCTAGCATCAGACACAAGACGCCTCATTTCTAGAACTTGGTTAGGCTAGTTGCTACCTAAACCATATAGAATATTGTTGTTGCCTTTTTTTTTCATCTCAGAGGAAAGGTCAACTCCTGTTGCTGAAGATACTTTGAAAATAGTTATCAGGACTCAGTCATACAAGCTGGATCTAACACAAAAGCCTTCTTCCTACTGTCTAGATTCCACAGTACCAGAAAATACAATGTATGTTGTTAAGGTTGGGAAGCATTAGTAGCTATAACACCAAGGAACACGACAGTGAATAGCATGGCAAGATATACATACAGGTCATATGTGGCACTCACATGTTGGTGATAATATAAGGCCCATAGTACAAAATTTTATTTTCTAAGCATAAAAACTTTAGTAAACTAAATGTGATTTTTAGAAGACAAATACACCAGTTGTCCAGGTATGTTAGATTCTGGAGAATAACTTAGAAAATAGAATGTTAGCTTAAAATCTGTTTGTTACAAAAAAACGCCAAAGCATTGCTAAATCTCCTGATAGCATTTTTCCTCAATGACATAACAACATTTTCACTCTAATATATACAATATGGCATTGTGTAAAAAGGAGGTGCTCACGAACGTAAGTATCAAGTGATTAATGCACTTTTATTGGCTGGAATATAACTTGTGTCTTGCTCTCCCTCATCCCCTCCACTCTCTGAAAATGTAGCCCAACGCAATTCAATTTGTGCTTGATCCCAGGTGATGATGCATCGCTCTCCATCCACCCGGGACTGTGCGGCTGCTGGGATGGAGCTGTTCAGACAGCATTAGCCTAATCAGGCTTCCCTTTCCTTCCTGCCTAACGGGAAAGAGGACACCACTTGTGCAGCTTCAAAGTGTTGAGATCTCTTTGCTTTCCTGTGGTTACTCTGCATATTCTCTGGTGAATTAAATGAGGGAAAGGCATTATAGTTTTAAACTTTGATACCCCATTAAGATAAACATACACCCAACGAGCCAAGAAATTACCCATACTGCTGCCCCTTTCTCCTTTCACTGGCAGTGAACTGCCTAATCATGTTGGTAGTCTTTTGTGTTCTTAAACCACTGGCTATGAAATTTTGGCCAAGGACCATATTTAAACACATGTTTAGTATATGCATAGTGTAAGCAATGAGTACAACTTCAATTAATAGGCAAGAAAGACTAGTCTGTCTTTTAATAATGAATGTAGTAGGTTTTTTTTTCAATTTGGATGCAAACAGACAAAACCCAGTGGATATGATTTATAGCCCAAACGCTTTTGCGCCTGCCAGTGTTTTGTAATTCAAATAACTACTCTTACAAACACAGCTCACCAAAACATATAGAGTATTTTGAAAAACAAGCAATTTTTTGTCACTTTAGTAACACTTGGGGTTTATAAAAAAATCTGTAACATAGCAATTTAGGGCAAGTCGAATTTAAAATATGTCCTTGCTGAATAGGTCAGGTGACAGAGGAATGAAGCAATTTCAGGGGACAACACGGAGAGCCGAAGCCAATTATATCCCTGTGTTATCCAGGAACATAGCTACCTGCCTGCACAGAGCTGCAAATGCCCCCGCATTGTGATCTATGGTCATGGGAGGGAAGCTAACAATTTTCTCACAAAGGAAACAGACTAACAAATAGTTGACAGAGCAGAATGCTGTTAGAGTGGAACACATGAAGAATCTAACTATGATGCAAATATTTTAACCAGCGCATTTAATAATGCGTTTTCAAGCAAAAGTTGGGCTTTGCTGTAAAGAAATCATTGAAGGCAGCTTGGTATAATTATGCAGATATTCTGAGCTGAGTTTCGTCTGATATCTTTTGATTTCAATTTGTTTTCTTTTCTTCTTCTTCTTCTTCTTCTTCTTCTTCTTCTTCTTCTTCTTCTTCTTCTTCTTCTTCCTCTTCCTCTTCCTCTTCTTCTTCTTTCTCCTCCTCCTCCTCCTCCTCCTCCTCCTCTTCCTCCTCCTCCTTCTCTCCTTCAAATGTTTTTGCACAGTTAAAACAACAATAGCAACAATAACAAATAATACAATATACTTAGCTGAGCATCGCCCTACTTTCTCAACTTGGTAAGTTGATCTTAGTGGTATAGGATTTTGACTTCAGCTAATCAGTAGGCTGAGGCAGTGGGATCACAAGTTTAAGATCAATGCAGTCAGTTTAGTGAAAAACTTTCTCAAAAAAAGTTTTAAAGTATATTATAAATGTCTTTTTTTGTGGTTGAGGAATTAATAACTGCCTATTTTCAGTGCCTTGTGCAATCGTAACTCTGCAGTAAAGGCAGTTAACTGAAAAGAGACACACTTCTGTTTGAGGTAGAGAGTAATAATTGTCTATGGGTATAAACATATATTTAGAAGCCAGTTTGATGTTAAATCAGTTTTAGCTAAACAAAATGATTAAGTTCCTTCCTAAGATTTATGACCTCCCTCACTTTCCTAACATGTACTTTTATATAGCTTTATAGTACTAGGTATGGATTCTTTTTCATGGAATGGGCATCAAATCCAGAGGCCAGCTGGTCACACCCATAACAGTCATGGCAATGAAATACTGCAGAAACAGTGGAAGACAGATGGAAAAATTGAAGGTAAGGAGAACGACTGTAAAACATCATCTAGACAGGACACAGTCATGGTAATCACTAGCTCTCAACAGCTGTGGAAACTAAATCAGATCTACATAAGGAATGGTTGGGTGTACAGCTGTCCTTGGATAAAACAGGTCTGCAGGATCTCTGCCTCTTACTATTTCCAACTGATAGAGTGGGGAGGAAATAAAAGGAGGTGACAGACAGACATACACACACAAAGTTATCAAAGATAATTTTAAAAATCAAAATTACTGATTATATAACTCAGTAGCAAAGCACTTACCTAACTTGTGCAAGCCCTTAAGCTATACCTCTCAACCTATCACTATAATTAATAGAGTAAAATACACATGAAGAAATATATGCAATCCTGTGATGTAATTTTGTTTTTTAAGCAAACATTTATCTTCAGCTATATATGAATACAGATTTATTTATCCCAATGAGAATTAATGCAGAGATTTGAAAAAGCCCTGTAAACAGTATACATTAAATATCCCAAAGGGAGAGAATTGTTAATTCAAAATATAAGTTCATAGTTTTAGGATTATATCTCAAAAATGGCATAAAGTATACATAGCTAAAGTCTTCATCTCATGGAATTATAACAGCATGACAATATAATAAACTCTATTCATGAAATTTTACAGTGAACATTTTTCAAGACTTTTAAAGAATTCATGAAAAACAATGTTTCAGAGTGTAATTATAATAAAAATGTAGATGAGACCAAATCATGCATTTCCAGTGAGAATTAATGAGACAAAATTTATTAGTTTCTTAAATCAAGTTTTCATGATCATGTTTGTTTAATGTTATTTTCTAAATTCACCAATAATTATGGTTGACAATTTATTAATAAATAATAAATAATAATTTAACTAAATTAAATCTACCCTGAATTTCGATCAGTGATAGAGCAAAGCTTTAATGCAAATATGTTCCCTATATTTAAAGATCTAGACTGTTCCATTTTTTAACAAGTTGTATTGACTATCGTGTTCTCTTCAACTAAGCTGAATGTTATGGCCTATAGGGTAATACCCAAATACTCTCATTAAGATGCTCAACATTATTATGCTTCCTGGGAAACATCTGCCTTTTGTATATACTTAGTTGTGAATTCATAATAGCAGCAGAGCCAAAGTTTCTTCTACCAATAATCATATGCATTTAGCTATGCAGAAAGCATCAAGTCATCAGAAATTTCAAGAGGGAGTCATAATATAATTGAGCATATTTTAGTCCCTTGCAACATTCAACAGAGGTCTTATTTTCTTTAGAAAATCTCTTCATTTTTATGTTTAGCTAGGGTCTTTGAAATAGTAACCATTCTATTTCACAGGCACAAACATCTGCAGTCTACTTTCTGCAAGTTCGGAAGTGCAGTTGGTTCTGTCTTTCTGTTCAACGTGCAACATGTATCATCTGTGTAATCTTTTGCTTTTGAAATCTTGAGATCACTAAGTTTGATAGAGAAGTAAAGATTAGTGACTTGAAGGGCATGATGATAGAAATTATATGTTCAGAAAAATTTTGATGTAGTTATGAATGGCAGCGACTTAACAAGTCATTGAGAGAATTTTTATTGTTGAGAAGAGCAACTTGATTCTGGATGGCTGTTTTCAGTGTGTTTGTATAACTTTTATATTTTTTATCCCATAAAAATATCTTGGTTATAGATATTAATGTTTCAGATATTTAGTTGGAGCAAATCAAGTTCATATTACTACGTATTCCCGAAGATTCATTGTGTTATCTATTCTTGCCTGGTAGAAAGAATATTTTATCTGTGTGTCAAATTTTGGAAAAATGGACACTTCTACTGATTCAAATTCCATTTGAAGACAAGGAAAGCCTTCTACTTTGCCCTAGCAGTCTTGCAATATCCTACTTGAAGTCATTCAACCCTTGGGAAAGTGTGACAGTAGCATTACGCCTGCATCTTGCAAGGGCCAAATGAAAGGGATTCATGGTAGGCATGGGATTATTTTACAAGTTATTTTATGCTATATTTTAGTAGCCTTTTTGATTGATTTCACTAACACAGAAGAAAAAATTAACTGTGGTCCTCCTTTGCCTTCTGGGTCAAATATAAGTAGAGGAAAACCATATGCCTCAATAATTTGACACAGATTCTAAAAAAGAAAAAATTAGACTTTATACAATTTTTATGTGTGAAAAACCATTGTAGACTCGGGAAAGTAGGTACAAAGGGATGCTGTACATACGCCTTTTGCTTGTGACATGTCAAAGAAGACAAGAACCAACAACCTAGCAGAACAGAAGCAATAAATGGCATTGGCCAGAAAGGAAGGCATTCTTCTTTGGATATAACATTATGTCTATCTCCTCTGTCTATCTGTCTGTCTGTCTGTTTCTGTCTCTCTGTTCTTCTTTTTCTGAGTGTATGTGTGTGCACGTGTTTGTGTATGCATTTCTAAGCAACACGTAAGATAAAGTTCATGGAAATAGTTTCTTATATACATATATGATTGGAAACAGGGAACACGAGACAGTAACATGAAAGACTTCGTTCATTTTGCTTTAATCCAAAGCACTTGATTCATCTCAATAGGATGGAGGAACTGCTTGATACAAGCTCTAACAATGTGCTTTAATGTCACGAGTCGTGCCTTTTTTTGTTCATTGGTATTCAGGTAAGAAAAATTCAATTCCGGAAGGAATTTGAATCCAGCATTTCTAAAGTGTCTGGAAAAGGAGCTCAATTGCAGACTGTGCCCCTCACATCCTAGTTAATTTGTAACGACTCTAAGGGCGGCTGTGAAAGAAGCCTTCCTGGCCATCAGCACTCTTTTCCCCAATGGCTCCCTACAAATCATCTCACACACCATAGCAAGAGGCTAGAAGCTAAAAAAAAAAAAAAA
Organism: Chionomys nivalis; assembly: GCF_950005125.1. Classification (NCBI taxonomy): domain Eukaryota; kingdom Metazoa; phylum Chordata; class Mammalia; order Rodentia; family Cricetidae; genus Chionomys; species Chionomys nivalis. The sequence continues at coordinate 6,673,605 of NC_080111.1, read as the reverse complement.
AATGAATACAGCAGTAATTTCTTTCTGACAATGATTTGACACCCGGCTGATGGGAGTAGCTAACTGCATGACCTCCAGACTGTTAGCTTTGCCGACAGAGATTCACTTCATATACCCATGGGGTTATGGATTCCTGCTAATAGCAACAATAAGATGGATGATAAAATTATGGCAGGCAAGAAATGCATTCTCAATTAATTCCCCATCATGTTAAGGCTATTATCATTGGATGTCATCTAGCAAAAGGAGGAAAAAGCGTCTAGTACCTCTGAAAGTTCCTTTTAGAGCAAGGCATGAGAGTTGATAATAGCAAACCAGACCCTTAAAATCATTTACCTTCAAGCCAAGCTTTTGTAATATTGATCGACAGGAACTGAAAAGTGGGGTTTAAAGTTATGCATGCAGGATAGGGTAGAAATGTACATGTATGAGTCTGGAGTCACAGCTGAAATGAAGGAAAAAAAATCTTTAATTACTTAGATTCTTACCAAATGAGAAATACAGTGAACGCGGTCTCTGAGAATGCTTATGTAGGCCGCTTGCTTCCGATAAACCATCCCTATACCACTGAAAGCAATGGAAAACATCAGGTATATGTCCATACAAGTGAATTCTCCTTTCCTTTTATATTTCGCTTTTTACACTAAACAATTGACATCATTTTACTGCATTTTATCCTGTTTATAAACAGCTGATAGGTTAACCATTAATATATATTATCACAACCCGAACAGAGAAAGGATAATACTAAATATAATTTTCCCATTACAGAACAGATCTCATGGTAGTAGAAATATTCAGTGTGGTACTTTGCTTCTATGGTTATTTTTTACCTTCCCCTAAACATCATGTGGCTACAAGGAATATCCTTAATTGTAATCAGGCAATGAGAAGTAGTTCAGATAAAGAATACTATTTCATTCATATAGACGTACTTGCGGATTTTGGCATCTGTATAAGAGGATGTAATTCTGGAATTAAAAAAGACGCTGATTAAGAGGTCTGAGTTAAGGACTGTATCAGGTTTCGTGAAGGTGGCAAGTTGTGTGTTAACGGTAGTGAATCCCACTGAAACTTAAAACATCAATTATTTATCTCCCCTCTGTAACTTTTTGTCACTATTTCTTGCTTGCCTGTTAACGTGCGATTTTGAATGTTAACCAAAATAACATTTATTTGTCTGAATTAAGTATTCAAGCGACATAATATACTCATCCATAAATTACTTACAATTTTTAACATGGATCATAGTTTCATTTAAAACTTAAGAAACGCTTATATATAAAAGATGCTTTATTAAACAAAAAAATGTAAAGTTCTTTCATTTTCAAATCAGGGAAAATTGCATGAAATCTTTGTGAATTTTTATTTTATTTTATTAGCAGCCTTCACCAGCTACAAACAAACCATCTTTTGATGCTATATATTCTACGTATTGGGTGCTTTCACGTGTTTCTCGTTCAGTCACACCCTGGAAGATATTACGAAACTGAATAGCATTTCTTAAGAGACACTCATTAGTATCCCAGTTTTGGCTTTTCACTTCTCACTAACGTGGATACATACAAACGTGTCCCTGAACTCTAGGACCTGATGCGAAGTTGCGTGACCACTCTGCCAATTTAATTTCAGCAAATTTTTTCACCGGATGCTACACACTTGATGCTGAGTTTTGAGTCGTGCTGAAACTCTGCCTCTGAAATAGATTTTTTGTGTATAATTCAGTGTACTAAACTTCTTAGGATATTGTTTGGAGCTCTTCAGTTCAAAAAATGGAAAAGGCGAACTTGGTAGGTATCACTTGAGTTTGTTGGAAATAGAACAGAAACAAAGAGAGAGAGAGAGAGATCCAGTTCAGTGCTTCAATGGGACTGTCAGCCCTCACCCCAGTACCTAAGAGCCTATATGGTGTATGAGCTAATATCTAGAGGAGTCATAGCATGCTGTTTCATCCCTCAGCATTCCCACTGAACAAATATTATCCATTACAACTGCTCTTTTTTTTTTTTTTAGTGCCAAGTATTTATCAAGTGCACATTATATACCTCAAACACATGTCTAAATTTTCTCTAACTGTGACCTTAGGGCACACATTCCAAAAAGACAAGATGCCTCGAAAAATGTGTACATTGTAATTATGACTGGCAATTTCATTCCATAATGTTTCAGGGCAATATTTTCTTGAGACAAATAAAAAAAATATATAACAGTAAATATATATTAGCTGTAATTTAAATTTTTCACAGGACAATCAGTACAACAAAATGCATAAGGAAAAACCAATATCACTTGCTTTGGAACAATGAGAAGATATTTCAGAAAAAATAGAGAATAGGTGTGTGTGTATGTGTGGTGTGTGTTGTATATGGTGTGTATGTGTGCATGTGTATATGTGTATATGCATATAATTTGATTCTCAAAAATCAAAGTGATAATTAATTCAACTAATTAATCAATTAATACAATGATTATTATTAATTTATACATATTATGTTCTGTTGGTTTCAATATTACATCTGTTTATTGCTTATTTTGAAGTATTAAATATACTTTTTATTATGTGATGTTAATTAAATCACCTGTAGGACTCAAATCCTAATTCCTAGTGTGATATATTCTATTGATTACATTATCCTCCACCTCTTAACTTTCAGCACTGCTGTTTCCTTGACTGACTTTGAACACTTCTAAGTCTGACTGATTCTATGGATATATTAATATAAACCACATAGAGACTCTACACATGCTTTGTGTGAATAAGATTGTAGCTATACATTTTCACGATCAGCGAACCCTTGAAAGGCAAATCGTGTGGAGTGGACCTGAACAATCAGACCAGGAAGTTGAGGGATAGGATTTCGTGTCCAACTCTTTCGGATTTGTCCTTGGTTGGACTTGTGCAGGTCTTGTGTATATGGGTCTGTGCTTGCTGCCGTAACCACTGCGAGTTCATATGTGAAAGCTCCCCCCCAACCCCCGCAGTGTCCATAGGAACCATTTCTCTGTGGTCATCTACCATCCCTGTCTCTAACGATCTTTCCACTCCCATTTTCCACAGTTATCCCAGAGCCTTGAGGGGATGGCTGGCTGAAGTATATACAGTCCATCTAGGCCTGAGTATTTTACGTCTTTCGTCTCCACGTTCGGGCAGCAATGAGTCTATATGTTAATCATCACGTACTACAAACAAGCCGAGATATGTGTTCATCCACGCATATAGCAACAAAGGCATCAGGAGTTATTTTAATTCTATACGTATTTGTCAGAGTAACAGGTTCTCTTACACAGCCTTTGACCAGTTTGACCACGCCTCTTAGCGCGATAACGGCACCAGGTATGGATTTCATCTTGTGGAATGTGACGTCACCCCGATTAGAAAGTGGTTGGCCACTCCCAGGATGGTCACACTGCTGTTGTGCCAGTCCAGCCGCATGGTTCACAGCTGGGTAGTATTGATGCTTATTTTTGTCTTCTGGTGGCGAGCGTTACACCTTCCAGGACTATGTAAGGTAGCCAGTAGTGATGGCGCTTCTAGGGCAGTACTAGCTTGGGTTCTTTGTCACTGTTACTCAAGTTTGCTGTGCATTCAGCAATTCGTGTCAAGGATGAGAGCATAAGCAAGAACTCTGGCCAGAGCCTGTACCGCTTGTGTGTTTCTGAAATGCCGCTGGCCAACAATTCCAAATGCAGTAACCCTTCTTCATGGTGAGCTTTCTATTTATTTCCAAATTCCTTTTATGAATCCGGTATTACCTTGGAACCAAAACCAGACACACATTACCAAGCAAAAGAAAATTATAGGTCAATAACTTTGATGAATATGGACACAAAAGTTCTAAATAAAATGCATGAAAACCTGATTCAAGAACACATCAGATGATCATTAACTATTATAAAGTCAGCTTTATTCCAGGACATAAGAATGGTTCAGCATATGTAGAGTAATTGATTTTCTTAATTTAATTTTAGAGGAGTCAATTATGCCTCCTGATCATATGGTGAATTATTCATGTTTCTTTTTAGATATTTCCCAGTAGCTATTTTCAAATGATTATCCATTACATTTTTTTTATCTTGCTCAAATTCCTAGGTGAACACATCCAGGGATGAACAACTTTTCTATATCATAAACAATTATCATTTTCTTTTTGTTGCTTGTATTCAGAGGGTAATTAATGTATTGTACCGCTGACACATAAAGATTATTTCAGTTTAAAAAAAATCAATTAAATCCTTTTATGTAATATGTAACCTTTAGATATATTTATGTGGCCACTGCGGGAAAATATTAACAGGAAGAAAGCTTCAATTTTACACATGCATAATTGAAAAGAAGTCATAATGGAAATATTACTGTATATATATGGACTCGTCACTATTTTGCTTCATTTAAACTAGGACCTCATTGTTGTATAAATCGATGTCTCCATTCAGTGTATTGGCCTTGTTTCTCTGAGAACCCTAACGTAGTATTTGAAAACATCCTTCCATCAATAGTCTGTGCTTTCTGAACTCCCAAGAGCAATAAGTATCCATAGAACGCAGTGTCATATATACAAGGAAAGTTTGTTACATAGTCAAATAATACAGACTCAGGCTTGCTTCTGTGTTTTCTGTTATTTCACACACTGACAAACTTCTCAAGCGTGGCGTGCAAAACAAAGGCAGGTCAGAGGGATAGAAAACCTAGATGCAGTAATTGTTAAATATTTACTTCCATCTTCTTTTATTGTCTCCTGGAAAAAAATTTGAGTTTGTTTTATGTTTATCTTAAAAACACATTAGAGAATTTGTAAAGAAAGAAATAAAAATGAAAGGAAGATAAAGGCTGGAAATTACTTGAGTTCCTTTGAGTGATTCCTTATTTGGATGGGAATTTGTTTAAATGTTTTTCAATCGGCATAGGAAAAACTTAGGATCCCTATTGAAGACTAGTTTTGATAAAACTCATACATTCCAGGGTAGGTGTTTGAGGATTAGAATTATTAAGTAAAAGGAACAGAGATAGAACTAAGAGACAGAAACACAGAGCAGAGTCGGAGGGACCTTCATGGAATACCGAATCTGCCTTGTTTATTTTCCACACTCTTATATACGTCACTCTCCAAGGGGAGGGGGAGACAACAGACTTCATTTAAGAAGTAGACTTGAATTCTCTGACCTTCGGTCCAGGTGGAGGAGAGCCACCTCTACCTCCCAAATACTGATTAACCACGCCCTCGGTCAGAATCGCTCCTTTGGAGCCACACCTGTTGTCAACAACTTTGAGAGAGCAAAAATCAGCTCCAACTCTCTGAGCTCCCATCGGGGTGGAAGAGGCTCAGCGCTCTGTGGACCCTCACAGATGCTGCACCTCACTTTTGATTTGTTTGTAGAGACATACAGAGGTGAAAAAGGGGGGTGATAGTGTAACAAGAGTCCCCGAGACCTAACCACTAGTTTTACAGCTAAAGAAGCCTGTATGCTCAGCGAGTAACTAGTTTGGGCAGCTGAATACATAGGGTTATTGATTCACAGAGTGGAGGAGTTTTGATTTCTTCGGCTTATAGTCCTTCATCCATTATTGAGGAAGGTGGAAGGTGTGCCTCTTTACAGCTAATGCCTCACTTCTCCAGCTCTTTGGATACAAGTGCCAAGTTTGCCATCAGCTAAATTATGATTCTCTGCAACAATGTGAGCCAAAGGAGAAAATACAACTCTATAGACTCACACAGAAGGCTACCAGCCACATCTATCTTCAACCTATGTGTTGGGAGTTCTCACAAATGTCAAAGGAGGATGACGTTTTGCAATGTGCATATTTATTTTACTTTTTGTGAATGTCTCCCCAGCATGTATGTCTCTTGCTGTGTGCATTCAAATGCCGGAGAAATCAGACGTTGACATAGGATCCCCTAAAACTGGAGTTACAGGTGGTTGCGATCCTCTATATGGCTTCTGGGAACTGGACCCAGGTCTTCTACAACAGCACCAAGTGTTCTTCACTGCTCAGCCATCTTTCCAGCTCAGGAGAATTTTTTAAAAGCTAAAAAATTGTCTTTTAAACTACCTTTCTGTTAAATATGAAAAACACAAACAACAAATAAAATATAACTTACTAGAGCAAACAGCAAACATTAGGTATTTATAGGTATAATTTTTTACTGTTCACAATATAATATGATCCCAAAGGGCAGAATTAGAAATGCATTAGAAATGCATTTAAGTTCCTCTTGCAATAACATGTCACAAGGCCAAGTACTTGTTTCTCATCCAAAACAAACTCCTAAGGCCCAGGATCTTGCTTGACACACTGGAAGGTGACTAAGAGCATCTTTTTGGAAATTACCTGCATCTGGAAATACGTCAGCAAGCCTGAAAGTTAATTAAAGATACTCAGCGGAATCTCCCACTCTTCGTAGATGATGGAAATGTGATAAATGGATTAGGATCAGCCGTCACTGAAACAGAGCCCTTCTCTGCAAACACCTATGGGGGCTCTTCTGTTCCTTCTTTCTTGTAGGTCTCCTACCACCGCAACACTGTACAGCCAGTCTAACGAGACTCAAATACATGCATAGGATTGACACCGAAATAGCACTTAACTTGTTATGGTGCATTCTCGTTAATATTAAAAGTTATCATTTTGATAAATATAAGCACTAATCTATTCTTCTCATTTGCCTTCTATGTGGTTTCACTTTGAATAAGATGTAACCTGGTGAAGATGATGTTTTTCTGCTCCAAAGAATCAATAGAGACAATGAATATTAGCTCACATAGAGATAAAGTCAGCAGGTAAACACACACACACACACACACATTTCCAGTTTTGGATTAATCTTTATAGAGAACTCCTTCACAAGAGACTTTATCACAAAATGACAAAGAGTGGCTCACTTTCAAACACATTAAAAATGGAGACTATCAATCTGTCTAAAGTATTCTAAAACATTTGTTTGAGCATTAATTTCACAGTTCTTTGACAGTTTTAGTACTTCACTTAGATTCAGAAGACTAATGAGATATGCATGTTTTACTAAATATTCTACCATTCATACAAATAAAACTACCTATTTGAGAGTGTTAAAATACTTATAAAATTTCATCAAAATATAAAAATAGTTTTTTTTTTTTTTACCATTTATGTTTGTGTACGTGGTCATTGCCTAAGTGTGTAGTTACATTCAGAATGTTATCTACCTCCTTAACAAAAGCAGCTCCGCCGATGCAAATAACTCCAATTAAACCAGATTAGACCCAATTAAAATGCCCGTGTTTAATAAATGCAGCACTCTCAGGTGGACCAGGACGGCATGATGGGGAGAGAAGCCCACACAAATCCCGGAGACCACGTGGTTCCTTTTTCTGCTGGGAGCCTAAATAGCTTGTGGGCGTGGTCTTGATCCTCCCCCTGGGAGGGTTCAGCACTTGATAGGCTGGGAGTTGGAGTCCGGACCAATGTAACTCCCAGGTCAGGGGCTAGGGTGATGCTTCCAATCATTCAATATATACTTATGTTTGTGTGTAATCCATGTGAAATAGATATCGTATAAGAAAACAAAGAAGGAATAAGTGAATAAAGATGAATAACATGAAATAACAAAGCTCCCATAAAACACAAAGTACTCAAGTGCTCTAGGAAAGTGGATTAGCGTGTTTATTGAACCGGCACTTGGTTTATTCCGTCATTCTGCCTTACAGCAGGATGAAGGGGCCTAGTTTTTTTTTTTTTTTTTTCAATAACCTTCATCTCAAACTTAAGTTCCAACATGTATATCTTTGAGGGCCACATATTGATGCCACCAAGATAACCTATTAAAAATGCATTTCAGGTTTGATTAGTTCAGTGTTCTTTAAAACACTGCTAAGAAAGTTGAATGGAATCCAGTTCAGGTTCAGTACACATGATAATATCTGATGTCTGCACGAGTGGTTATTAATCCTGACCACGGCACAGCAGGAACTTTCACTTCTTAGTCACACAGTTCTGGAAATGCAAAGTAGTGATGAAGTCTCTGAGCAATTCGGAAACTCTCCAGAGCTTATCACTTGAACAGACAATAGCCTGCTTCTTCAGCTCTGATACCAGTATGATACTGAGTTTGGTGAGTCCCATCAGAGTGTATGGCATGATAAATTTTGTGATGACTGAGGGTCCAATTGGAAGGGATGTTATTAATCCTGTGAATGGTTCCCAATATTTCTTCTATTCCATGCATGTACCGTGAATCTCCCAGGCTTATCTTTTTGAAAAGTTTTTCAAATAAAAATGAAGAAAAGAGAGCATTTAAAATAATAATACATGATTAAATACAGTGTTTAGCATTTGAGGCAGGTAAGTGTGAACTGCCTCCTACATAAACCATATACTAAAAGTCACATCTTAAAGTTTTTATGTGCTATTTTTTTTTCTAAAAAGGCTTTTATTGTTGATGGAGAACCATCAACTGTAACAACATCAACTCAAGTGTCATGTTAGTCCAGTCAAGGTCAAGTTGGGTAGCAAAAGTGAAATGTAGTTGATTTTGCTGGCTTTGTACGTCTATTTGTGTTTGTAACTACTGTAACTCAGAGTTCTGGTTCATCCTCAGCCCCATGAATATCACCACATCTACACACACACACACACACACACATCAGTCTGCCTTTACTCCATTTTACTCATTTTCTGTTAACATAACACCATCCAAAACACAGCATTCACAGTTTCCTCCCTAATCCACATGGCAACCTCTGCTATTGCTCTTTGAGACTGATGTTTCTCCAGTGGATGAATCTTTCTGAAACAATACATTTGTACTGGATCTCACACTAAATTCTTTATAAAGACTCTTCAGCCAGAAACAAATTTCACTTTGAACTAGAAAGTAAAAATGGGTAAGGTAACTTAATTTGTTTTACAAAACAGAAGATTATTTCGGTGATCTTTAGTTTCTAAATATAGGGATTAAGTGTTCAAGAAGGGGAAAAAATGGCACTAAAAAGACTCTGCCTGATTATACAGCAACACTTCTTTAAGAAGTTCTAGGTTACAGGAGGGATGCAGACCCAGACTGAGAGACTTGTGTAGTATTCGAACAATGTTATTGCTAAATCAGTCCTACATAAATAATAGTGACAAAAATTTAAATGGAAGAAAAGTATTATTGTCTATGCTGAATGAGAAATGGCATGATGCCGTTCATCTTCTAATTGCCTGGTGTTTCTAAACTTTCTTTGTCGTTGAGTTTCACTAGTTCACAACATGAGCTGAAAGATAGCAATACAAATCATTCTTGTCTACAGACATGCAAATGAATTTCTCTCATCAAGTACAATTGATTTTCTTTCTCCCCCTTTAGGAGCTACATGCTTTGGATCCTCCAGATGAATTCATTTTAGTGGACTTAATTGCCTTTAAAAATGTCTGGTCAATTGGTGTCTGTTGAATGGCTTGTTATAGCTTACCAGCACCCTCATTAATTGATGAGTTAAATAGAATCTTTGGAACATACTCATCCCAGACTTTTTTTGAGTTGTAGGCTTAAAAAAAATCCCACAACATTTCGTATTTCATTCGTTTTTGTACCTCACTGTGTATCTGTGGTTCTTGTATAGAAATGCCACCATCACCATTTCATTAGTACATGCGTTAAGGAACATTACGTCATCTTTAGCTTCTTCTTCCGCTTTTTTCTTAGCTCCCTTATCCAGACCAAATCTGTTTCTGATGTGCGCTGTGCTTGTGCTAGTATTCAAACATATCAGCTCTTAGTAGTGGGTCCAAGTTTCTGACAGAATGCGTAGCTTTGTGTCAAGACACTTTACATCACTCTATATTATTTATGTAATAAGAAGAAATGGGATAATAAATGATATTCTGAGTGAGTAGCAGCATTTAATATAAATATTCGCAAACTTGATCCTTTACTTTTTTCTGGTTCTATCATTGTTTTCATTGTGGTGTAGAATCAAGGAGTTGGGGCATTCTGAAAGTAGACTTCTTAAAAGAGAAATTAAAATAAAAATATCTCTAATTTTAGCATTGGTATGGACTAAATATATCCAGTTTTATGACAGGATATTGCTTGCTTCTGCTAGAATTTTATGGATTTGTACTTGAGTGTATATCAAAGAGTGTTTAAGACTCTAATTGGCCACATAAACCTGGGAGGGCAGGGCCTAAAAATCAAATGGAATAAAATCTCATGAAATAGCCAGCTTCATTCAGAGCACCAGATAACTTAAATTCCAAAAGTTAAGAAGAATCACATGTGAAAGGGGTTTAATTACAAGGATACACCGTATGTGGCAAAATCATGTTTTTCCATAGATACATTTGAATAACAGCGACTGAAGTAAAGTCATGCCTATCCGCTACTCCTGAGAGGAGCACGAAACACATTCCAAGAACAATTCATTTTGAAGAAACTGAGGTCACAAGACTCTAGACTTGTTTTTTTCTGGAGTGTTCTCACAAGCATTCAAAATTCTGTTCATGAGATTCCGTTCTTAGGCGTGTTCTGAGAGAACAACAGAAAAGAGAACTAGTGGACCTCTCAGTGTTCAATAGACGATAAAAACTCTCCTCCATCACTTCAAAAAGCACATAGGTCTTCATAACAAAAGCCAGGTGTCTGTATTACTTATTATCACCATATACTGAACAGAAATATGCTTCATTTGATTACTCTGACAAAAGCCAGGCCCGCCAAGACACAGAAAACAGGGAACCACTGTCTACATTTGGCTGCGTTCTTAAGACTAACCAAATGCTTTTTGTTCCGAGAAGCGCACACAATGGCTTTAACTACTCCAATGATCCAGACTTCCATAAATCTTTCTGCAGATCTTGCTTAAACTCTGAAGGTAAAATTAAAAACTTTGCGAGCAGCAAGTACGCTAGAGCTTTCAATTTTATCTGCTTGTCTGACACAGGAGTAGGAAAAGTCAAAAGGAGAAAGTCTGAGGTGATTATTTCTTGATACCTGTGTGTGTTTGTGTGTGTGTTAATACCAGAAATCCGGTATTTCTTCACATCTTGAAATATCTTAAAATGTGTTATGTATTATTATTCTACTAAAAGAACAACAGTAAAATGACCCCAAAGGATATTCTGCTATATCAGTAGATCAGGTTCTTGCTCAGCTGCCATCAGAGAAGCTTTCTCCTAGGACAGATGGGAACAAATACAGACCCACAGTTGGACAATGTGCAGAGAGAGAGAGACCTTGGAACACTCATTCCTACATGGAATATCTCCATTAAATCCCCCCTTTTTAAAAAAAAACTATGGTTCCGTTTTGTGTTTTCCTTTTTTTTAGACGCCCAGGGTAACATTTTAGTTATATAACTACAAAAATCACTTCTTCAAGTTAATTAAATGCATCTATATTGTTGCACATTGTTAGTAAATATTATTTGAATAGAGCGAATATTTCAGCAGTGTGGATAATACTTTTGAGGGAAAGAATTACTGTGGAAGGATTTATTTCGAAGTAGGTCTATTCTGAAGCTTGTGTCTTCATGAAAGAGAAAATTCCTGCTTACTTGTTTATAAACTTTTCTCGTCACTTCCCGTCTTAGGGCTCCGGTTGTGTGCAGAAAAATACACAAATTACACGCGTGAAAAAGAAGCTACCTGAGCCCCAGACTCCCGTGGAGGGAGCTTTTGTGACAGGTTGAGAAAGGGAGCAATCTCAGTCCCCAGGCAAGCAGGACATTCCTTCAGTGAGCCTCCTGAGACATTTTCCCCTTTCCGTGGTGCTCAGACCAGGGGAGAGCTGAGTCACCCCTGTCCTTGCCAAATGTGCATCTTGTTGAGTGAATCCATAAAAAAGAAAACTGACTGCTTTTTTTTATTTGTTCAAAGTCTCTCCTGGGAAACAATTCCATTTTTATGGACATATCCCCGGAAGTGACTCAGAAAAAGAATACAAAGTCTGACCTGCTGTTCTTTCCCTGACAGAGGATTTCATTGTGCGTGAAGGTAATCAGGGCCCTCGAGTTCAGCTTTTAGCTGGATTTGGGGTTCTTCAAGGCTTCTGTCTCTCAGCTGCATATGGTTATTAACATGGAGGGAGGGATGAGCTCTTGGGTGACTGACTTTTCTTTTGTCAACACCTTATGCAATATTGTATGGTTGTTTTACCTCAGTTTATTGTACATTGGGAGTTCCTGTCCCTTGACCTATCGTGCCAAGAATAATGTAGCCGTGTCTTTTCTGACTGTTCCTGAATTACAGCGCTCCAAGAGTGACATTGAAAATGTGCAGCTATGTTGTGAGAGAAATATCATAAATATATGCAGTATTATACACTTTAACGCTTTTTCTAAAAGCCTTGAATTAAACAGCCTTATAAGAAGAACAACAAACTTTCTGCTTTTCTCAATTTTAAGCAACAAGAAATAGTTTAAAAAAATCAAATAAAATTGAAGAAATCTGATGTTTGTTTATGTGTGAAATGATGGTTTTAGGACCGTGCTAGGTGTGGAGTAGAAGCTGCCTGCTGGGGGTGCTATAATCCCTTTGACCCCTGGAGCTGGCAATCAGCATGAACAAGGGCATGGGGCTGGGCAAGCATCCATTTCTCCCCTTTCAAATGTTCTCTCTTGCCTCTAAAGGTCGTTGATCCATAGAAATAAAAGCGTTTGACACATTCTAAAGGCAGCAGAACAGGGTAGTACTGTGGGAGTTAATTACTGGGCTGGAACTAGGAACCCGGTTTCTCAAACACAACCTAGTTGCTCCAGAAAGCACAAATCCAGGAGACTGTCCTTGTGTTTGACCTTCTCCTGTTTCAATATTTGTCCTCCCCCCTTTCCCTCCTGCAATAGCAATTCTCAAGGCGAGGCAATCTGTCATCTCAAGCCCTCGTAGCCTTCTGAATGTCACCATCCCACGCTGCTCATGTACTTACACAGACAAGGCTTCATAAGACCCAAAATGCATGCATGCTTCTTCTTCCTTCTTCTTCTTCTTCTTCTTCTTCTTCTTCTTCTTCTTCTTCTTCTTCTTCTTCTTCTTCTTCTTCTTCTTCTTCTTCTTCTTCTTCTTCTTCTTCTTCTCCTTCTCCTCCTCCTCCTCCTCCTCCTCCTCCTCCTCCTCCTCCTTCTCCCCCCCCTCCTCCTCCTCCTCCTCCTCTTCCTCCTCTTCTTTGTAAATCAGACCAAACAGCACTGGCGCCCATGACACAACATCTTCTTTAACAGGCCCTTGTAAAGGTAATGCCTTTTTTTGGTCCGCCTCCTGATACCCATTGTGGTAGCACACACTTTTCCAGCTCCTTATCTAACGACATGCACTTCACTGAGTAGCAGGTTGCTATAATTTGGCAATGTATAATGTGCACGCAAACTATTTTGAAGTTCCAAGGTCAAATCGCATTGCTCCTTAAGTTAATTATAGAGCCGATCCAGGAGCAAAACATTTTGGGGTGTCATGATTTGCTACCTGAACCCTATTTTAGCACTATGTACCTATGAGGGATCCCCATTAACATGCGACCTCCTGCATAAAGCCAGCGAATGAGTGTCTGAAATCATCTTCAGTTACAAAGGAAGCTTGAGGCCAGTCTAGACTACTTGAGATCAGGCAAGATTTATTTTGCATTGCAGACTTCTTTATTTTATACATCATAAAGATCTTTCAGTATACAATTATCTTTGAAATAGGCACATCTTGTTTTTTTCTCGGTCTTCACGTGCGCCCCTTTACGTGAAAGGCTCCTCAAGAGTGATGATCAGAAATGATCTAGGGTTGCAGTTAAATTTCTGTAACTCCTGCTCTGTCTTTCTGAAGTTACGGTGTACCTTCAGTTTTAAAACTCACCTTATCTTTTTGTGTCCTGGCTTTCTACGTTTTCCTGATCCAATCAAGCATATAACTCATCCAGCATGCAATGCTTTATTTAATATTAGATAGGCGTCGGCTTATGTCTCTAACCAGTGGTTTGGCTGCCAGAGCACACTCCAATAAACAGTCCATTGTTTCCCATTGATCTCCGCTGCTCTCACTCCTGTATGGGAAGTTGCTATAAATACACGGAAGTGACCCCTTTATTTGCTGAAACTTTCTGCGTTCTTGTTGCTACCCCACATATGTCTCCTCCAGTATCTGGAGGGTGTGTGTTCACACGAGATGCGTGCCGTTTGCTAGCAAAATTCAAACAGGGCCAGATCCTTAGAAGAAAATAACCTGCAAGAAATTGCGCGCTGCAAATTGAAGGCAAGAGGCCTCCAAGCACCTCTTGTAAACGCAAAAGCACAGCTTTCACGCAAAAGTGGATAAGAGATGGTTGATTTTGGAGCCAAATACGAGTGGCTATGGCCTAGCAACACAGATTCAGCATATCCAAAATGCCGTGCTCCAACATGCCAATGGGTTCATGATTCTAAAAAAACACAAGCAGAAAAGAAAATCGTAAATCAAGACACTGTTCAAATTTATTGGTAGTAATATTTGCCGCACAAGTGACATGAAAGTGAGAAAATCTCAGCTCCTGGGCCCAGATGCTATCTGATGCAATTCTTAGCTGTTTGGCTAATGGTCTGTTTATACATTCCCAAGGATTTACCTGAATATTTACAAATATGCTAGATTCCATACAGTAATTGTCATAAATTACTATGATGGAGACACGATAACCTAAAAAAAAATCACGATTAGGCAAATCTTCAGGATTCTAGCCTTTGTGAGACTGTCGTAATTCTAATCAGCCTGGAGTCAAGCAGGTGTATCTTTGCTCCTTGAGTTTTCGCCCAGTCTGGAGGTTTCTTTTTTTAAAAAAAAAATAATTATATATTTATTTATTATGTATACAATATTCTGTCTGAGTGTATGTCTGCAGGCCAGAAGAGGGCACCAGACCTCATTACAGATGGTTGTGAGCCACCATGTGGTTGCTGGGAATTGAACTCAGAACCTCTGGAAGAGTAGCCAGTGCTCTTAACCACTGAGCCATCTCTCCAGCCCTGGAGGTTTCTTTAACATGGATTCGTGCAAGTAACTCATGCTATGTAACCCGTTCAGCATTCCAGCTACTGGAAGCAACTTCACCTCTGAGCCATTCCTGTAAGAAAAGTTAACAGACTGAATTATTCAAGATAACAGCCAAATCAGAAAATATTTAGCCTTGCGACAGTCTCCTCTGACTCAGAATGTGGTGAATTCTCTCTTCAGTGTCAAGGAGATGCAAAGGCCAAATCACAGGGGGAGGATGATGGCTCGCTCCCTCCTAACGGGGCTGTTTCACCCTCTCCGGCAGCATCCTTGGCAGCAGGACAGGGTTTATGGGCTGCTTCTCGTCACTATTTATAGAGGTGCGGTGCCTGGAGCATTTCATGATCGTTTTTATTTGTATCAGTCAACCCTCATTAGCCTACTTTCCTAGGACAACAGAATTATAAAATCACGGTGTCAGTCTGCCCTATCCCTTTTCACTAATAACTTCTGATCCCAGCGGCGAAATCAACCAGCTCTGGCAGAGTGGCCGAGGACTCGGTGTTTCTGTCGCACAAAGGCAGACCCGGTAACAAAGGCAGACCCGGTAAGTGTGGCAGGCCACACCCCATTGCCTCTCCATAGCCCTCGTCAAGAGACAGGTTAGCTCAGAGGCCTAAAGTATGTAAATCAATTAGACATACATTTGCTGGGAAGTAATCTAATTTAATAATAGGTATTTAATGGAAAGTGTCTGATGAGCTATATTTAATGAAATCCAGGCCTTAAGCCCTCTGCACATATTAAGCCATCAAAATGGTTTTTATTAGTTAATAAATACAAAAATTCTTTTGAAGAACGTTTTTCTAAACTATCTACCTCAGTTTTGTCTTTGAGCAGATGATTTATTAAAAGCTATAATTATTGTTAGTATGAGGTAGAAAGGAATATGTTTATGCATAGTTCACTCACCGGCTTTTAAAACTGTTTTGCTATTGTTAATTTTAAAAAATTAGCAATGACAATAGCTCCTCACTCCTTACGCATGTTCCCTTTTCACGTGTGCCTGTTCCACCAGCCACTGTGTTTGTCCAAACAGCTTTTCTCTGTCCTCGTGACGCTGCAATGTGTGTTCTTCACATTTCCTTTCAAGTTTATCATCTTTCTAAGACGTATTGTGGTGACCCATGTTCAATACGCTGAATGCTTATTTTCTGAGAAATTCCCAAAGTTCAGAAATCTTTGTATGTTTTATGATTTTTGTCTTTTCGTTTGTCTTCTTGAAAATTATATTTCATGCCTAATAATCATCTGTAATTAATCGAATATTTCATGGCAGTGGATAGTATCTAATTAGTCCCTTATCTTCTCCACAGAAGCACGGATTTAAAAATGCTGTAGTTATAATAAAACTAATCTCGCACTTTTAAGGGCAATAAGCATGCCTTACTTACTTGAATTACACTTGAACTTGAAAATATGCTGCTCCAAATTGCAGGATTTTTTTTTTTTATTGTTTGTGAGGCAGAAGAATCTCACAGAAGCAGTCTCCAGGGAACCGTATCATTTCCCAGCATATGTACTGAAACACTCTGGAGATGGATGCGTTCTTAGGAAGAGGCTGAACTAATGTACTTAGGACACATGTAAGCAAAGGTTGTCCCAGGGGGAAATTGATGGAAATGCTGATCAGTTTTTAGAGTCTCGAAGTTCTTCAAGCCTGCTGCACGGCTGAGATAGCTTCTACCAGGGCTAGTTGCCAAGAAAAGGTCATGAAATTGCTGAAATAAAAGTCAACAAAGAACCGGAAATATGGCTGATCCACCAAGGACTAGAGTCCAAATGGAATTATATTCCTGAGACTGTCGTAATCCTGAGGCCCCAACTCTTCCTGACCCCAGTGTCCTGCCCTTTACAGACTTGCTTTTGGGGAACGAGTGTGTTGCAATACTGAAATCAACTTTGCAAATAAGCATACTGAGAAAAACATTATTTCCTGTGCATAAGGAGCTACCGTGGTGAGCACAAAAGAATCAGTTCTGATGGTTCTACAACCCAGAAGAAGAAACACCTCTTGAATCACAGAGGTTTGCTCCTTAGGAAGTCACCGTGTCTTATCACTACCTTGCAACCCCCAGCAGCAAGCGGCCGGTGAATCTCCTAGGAAGGATGGGGACTTTTAGTTTGTTTTTTTACAATTTTTAAAATCTTAACTCTTCTCTGACACTGATCATGGTGTTGCAAGTCTAACTTTAGGTATACTTGGCTATTGGAAATAGAGGTGGTGCATTCCATTGTTCAGTGACCAGGGAAGAATGGCTTGCAGAACACTCTAAGTCCATCTCAATATTCTTTTATTATTATTAATTATTATTATTGAAAACTTTTAGTTGTATATAGTAATACTACACAACAATGGATTTCATCATATTTCTATAAATCTGTTTAGTATGGTTTAACTAGATTCACCCTCATTGCATTCTCCTTGCCATGCCCCTCCCACAACCTACCTACTGAAAACCTTTGTCCCATCTAGAGTATTTTTGGCTTTAATTTCTTTGTTTTACAAGATAGAGAGGGGTCTGAACTAATGAGGTTCAGTACGATCTCCTAAGGGACTTAAGGAGCAGAGGTGAGGGGTTAATTAGCTTTGTCTTCTTTTCCTTTTTCTCCTTGAAGGTTTTTGTTGTTTGGTTTCAGTTGGTTTACCTCTTAAAGGTAATCCTAATAAAAGTAGTCCATTGAAATTCTCTTGCAATATTTTCAATTTTTTTAAACTTTTACATGCTTAGTTGGCTCTCATTTGGATCACACTTTTTTTGCTTAAATGTTTAACTAATGGATAGCCATTCTGCTAAATAAAAATCTTTCAGTTGATATGCTGTCTAGAAATTGGATCTTTAGCGACAAATTTTGAGCACCATTCTGTCTTTCTAACATTCCTCAGTGATGATATACTAGTTCCCTTTGTTCATTTAAATGGAACATTCTAAGCATTCTTGTCTTTTACATTTCCCCCCACTTAGGAACCATTAAGTGTTTCCCTCCATTCCCACCCATCATTTTTTCCATCTTCTAGTTTCTCCTCTTCTTTAGGGATGCTCAAATAGTTCTGGTAGTCTTGTAGTCATTCAGACCATCATTTCCCTATTGTGCTGCTAGACTTTTAAGCCTTATCTGTCAGCTTCTGGTATCTTATTGTTTTAGTTAATACAGCTGACTAGCAATCCTTTCCCATGGACAGAGTCCATTCGCCAGGTTATTTGTCCATATTATTTATGCTTTTATTTCAAACTTAATTTACTTTTAATAACTGCTGTTTGCATATGTAATATGTTCAATAATTATGTGTTGCATTACTACCTATTTCATATATTCTTATTTATTCCCTTGCAAACATTTCATGTCTATGTGTTAGTGGTGTATTTACACATAGCCCTTGAGCTGACCTTTCTACCCCAGTTCTGATCCTCTTTGTCTGCTCAGCTGTGGAGCTAGAGTCTTCTAAATGCAACATTCGTTCCTGGAGAAGCAACAGAGATCCTGAAGACTCAGGAAATACATGAAACTTACTGGGCTCAGAAAGTCACAAGATTTGTGGGGCATTTCTTCAAAGGTAGAGGAGCAATGAGCAATCATTTGGTATAGGAGACTCTCCCACTGCTTAGGCTGCCTGGAAATCCTATAGTGAACTCCAGGGAAGAAATTTTCCTTATCCGTCCATGTTAACATGGACCTGCTGGTGCCTTCAGGTGGACCACATTCTTGTAAGTAACTCTTTAATCAAGAGTTCCTAATGTAACACCAATAAGTTCAATAGTTCACCAAATTGATAGCGTGGGATCTTTATTTTGGTGACTTATCTCAAATCTTTTCATATTGTTTATATTTTCCCAGCTTTCGTATATTACTTTCACTTTAGACAAAATTTGTTATTTATTTCAATTATATTTCCTCTTGTTTTAAATGACTTATTTTATATTATAAGGCTGTAAAAAGCATTTTGATGTTTTTTTAAAAGTCTGAAAATATTTTTTATAGCAAATCTGCAAACATTTCTTAGAAGCAATTTTTTTAACAGATAATTTTTTTAGGTGATAAAACATCCAATAGTTGTAGTCTTTTACGTGTAAGGCAATTTTGTTGTGCTTATATGGCTAACTAGTTTTTATCAGTGTATCATTTAATAGTTTCCTTGTGTATATATAATTTCAGGACTGACCACTTGATACTGGATAAAGAAAACCATAGCTAAATTTTTTTTTTGAGACAGTTCTTCTTTTCATATTTTTGGTTTTTCGAGACAGGGTTTCTCTGTAGCTTTGGAGCCTTCCTGGAACTAGCTCTTGTAGACCAGACCGGCCTCAAACTCACAGAGATCTGCCTGCCTCTGCCTCCCAAGTGCTGGGATTAACAGCGTGCACCACCACCATCCGGCTCTTGAGACAGTCTCTTGTTGAACAGGTAGTTCATAGAAGCAGCAGTCAACTGTCATGCAAGCTCCAGAATGAACCTGTCTTTGTTTACCCATGGTAGGATTGCAGGTACAACATACCAGGGCCTACATTTCATATGAATGCTGGGGACTCAAATGTAGGTTCTCTTGCTTGTCTATCAAGTAATCTATTGACTGCATCATCCTTTAAGCTCTTTGATATATATTTCTGGATTTTTAAAATTTAACTGGCATGATTGAATTTCATGAAAACAAATTTATGCAAAACTGAACATACAAAAATATTGTTTTTCTGCTATGATCCCAAGATCCAGCAAACCAATGAAAGTTTAGAGTGCCTAATATTGATTCAAAATGTATTCTGTCACCAAGATAATTAAGTTTAATTTTTATTACATTTCAAAATGCAAATAGGTTAAACATCTGTCATATATACATATTTGTGGAAGCATCAATGATAGTTAAATAGTATTTCTTGAGTTTGAGATCTTTACTTACCAGATGATTGAAAAACGTCTTGGAGATTTGGGGGAGAGACGTTTGCTAAAACACAGGGTATAGAGAGTATGACAATTAATAAGAAAATTTGTCTAAAAAATGAGAAGAGAGCACAACAATGGCAAACGATAATTTTTTAGGGGTGAATAAAGATGGAGGGAGGTGATAATAATACTGATAGAGATCTGTGGAGATCAGTATTTGAATAAAATATATGTCACTTGTTCCGCCTAAGAAAAGAAAAGCCACACAACCCCCAAACAGGTCACTGGTTAAAAAGCCTCGAGAGAGAGAGTCCAAGTCAAGGTCTGAATGCCAGGCATTTAGAACTAATTAAAAATATATCATTTAGTAACAAGTGGGCCTGCAAAACGCAGCACAACAGAAACCCAGTCATACATAATTAATATGTAGTTTTATCTACCAGGTTGCATCTCCCTAAAATGATTGATGTAGCTACGTGTAAGACACACAAAGATCCTGAATATGAATCAATATTAAAAATTGATGCCCCTGATATGAGCCGAGGTTAGCTTTGCCCCATAAGACGAGGGAGGATGTCAGGCATCCATGGTACCGCTCGCTTTTCTAGGGAACTGCATCCCTGAATGTGTCTAGGTGCTTGACTTCTCGCTCATCGATTCTAATTATTTCTTTACCCCACTCAGGGTTAACTATACCTTAATGGATCTGAAATCTGCCCGACAAAGTGGTTGGCATCGAGACTCATCTTACTCACGACGTACAATTATTTATTAATGAGGGTCAGCTGCGTAAGAGGCTTGCCACTCCTCTGTGGACGAAGGGAAATCATTGCAGACTGAATTATGCCGAGTAGAAGAGGAAAGAGTACATTTTATTAGGACCATCAAAATTTCCTGTTTCCAAACTAATTGCGTTAACTCTTTCTGTAGTTTAAACAAATTGCGTTTATGACTTTCATGTTGCTTCAATTTCCTTCGAGCAAATAAAATGTCTGTGTCTTTTCATTAAGGGCAATAAGCTTCCTTCCTGTAGCGGTTACTTTCTGCTCTGGTATCACATTTCTCCTTGACACTGTCGGGTGGGGGGTCAAATAGAGTGTGCCATATCCATCTTGGGAGCCTGAGTCTGTTTTGGCAGCCCACAGTAACCCGAAAACAGGGGCATCTCTGTAGTCCCCAGTGCTGTTTCCCAACCAAAGACAAACGCCGCGTGACATGGCAACAATCAACTTACATCTTCCTCTTCTCCTTCGGGATCCTTTTTGCGCTTGATGACATTCTGGTTATCTAATCTTAGCTGGGACTTTGATTTGGGAAGGCTCATCTCATGAGAGAATTCCTTTGAAGTTTGAGATCTTATTAAAACTAAGGAGGGCTGATGACCCAAGCTCCAAATAACTGAACTGTATCACAGACCAGATGTGCAGAGTCTCTTGGAGAAAAGACCGGCTTGAAAAATAAAGCCAAACCAAACAAAATCACAAAGCCTTGAGCTTAATAAACTTGCTTGTTTCCACTGGGGATATCCCCATTTTCAGATGCATTCTTAAAATTAATATATAACATTGGCTTCCTTGCAGAAGCTCTGAGTTAGCCAATGTTAGGGTTTGTTTCCCTAAACAAGATAGAAGGTTGCCTCCCAAATGTGACGTTAATAGTATTAAGAGGGTGAGCATTTTGTATGGCTATGACATTGAGAGCTTTTGTCTTTGGGAACTGATTAGCATTTAATAAGGCTACTAAGTAAGATTTCTGGTGGCTTGATATGTCAAAGGAGAGGGACGATAACAAATCTTGGGCATAAATAGATTCACTTCTTTTAGTCCTGTGACATACTTGCTGCCTGTCTCAGCAAGAAGACACAGAATATTAATATAAATTGAAGCAGGATTGTGTGTGTGTGTGTGTGTGTGTGTGTGTATATATATATATATAATTAATGGGTATATATGACTAATGGATATATATGTATATACCATTAGAAATAAACTATATCATCAATTGAGAAAGAACTGTGTGCAACCAATTTCTTAAAGTCTGGGTTGCTAAATAAGAGATATATACTTGTTTCTTCGAGTAAAGAAATATCCCTTCCTCTCTCGTTTCCTAAATGGTTAGAAGTCAAGAATCAGAGTTCACATTTTTCACTTGACTCAGACTGTAGGTTTCAGAAATTTTTGTAACTTTTGTAAGATTTAATCTCACTACAGTTTAGCTGATTAGGGTGAATCTCAAAATGTAAGTTAATTTCTTGGTCACCTTACAGAATAGAATGCTAAGTGTTTACCTCCTAGAAAATCAGAATTCTTGGTGGGTTCTAAGGGCAATTGCTGTATGAAATTATCTGGTTTTGTCTGTCTTTTCATTTTTCTGTATCTTTTTTCTCATAAACAAAATCCTAAGTTTCATTGGTGGTTCATTCAGGTTGTTGCCTGGGTGGGAAGCTCGCTCTTTTTGCAAACAAACTTGACTAAACCAGAACAGCTGCTTTAACATGTCCTTAAAGACTTCAACATCTATCTGCTTGAGAATTTTGTTCTAGAGATTAAGACATATAATGCTTACATCAAAAACACGTAAACCTCTTCATTTTAAGAATGTGAAGGACAAGAAACTTTACAGAAAGAATTTACGGGTACTTTTATTTTAATCTTCAGTTTAAACTCATCTTTCTGAAGAGCCAAACTTTTGAATGCTTTCCTCTCTGCATTTGAACACTACACTTTAATGACTTTCTTCATCAAAACAATGGTATTCTTTATAAAATCAGTTCTGTTCTGAAATAGTATGCAAACCTACCACAATATTTGTGATACAGTCATTGTTTGAAATATTTATTTTTATGTTTTTCAGTGAACTGAAATAATGGTTATTAATTGTCTTGGAAAATGTGTATGCATTTTATATTTATTTAATTATTTTTTTGAGACAAGGTTTCTCTTGTGTAACAGCCCTCTCCATACTGGTTACTACTAGCTCTTGTAAACCAGGCTGGCCTCACAGAGACTCACCTTCCTCTTCCTCCCGAGTGCTGGAATTAAAGGCGTATGCCACCACGACCCAGCATGAATAAAAATCCTTGGTCAGTATTTTTCATATTTCTCATGGTTCCTGAAAAAATATCAGTAGACAAGGGAACAGTTCTGCAATACTAAAATCTTCAGAAAAGAGAGGTGACTGTTAAATTAACAATTAGAACATATTTAATAAATTGAGATACGAGCCTAATGTCATGACAAAGAATAACATGTATAGTATAAAGCTAGTATCAACACAGACAGATAATTTGAATAATTGTTCTTAGTATAACAGATTATATAATTGTTATGTTTTTTAAGTTACATTTATAGATATGAGTCATTTAACTAATAAACACCATTATTAAAATCTTTGAGGATATTTACATAAATTAATTAATTAATTATTCTTGTTTTGATTATGGTTGTTGTGAAGAAAATAAACAAAATATTAGTAGAAATTTATCACCTTATTACAAAGGGGCCTTCGTAAAAGTGCTTCTGTCTCTGATTGTGTCAGATGATGTGTGTGGGTGGAAACAGCTGAGGCTTAAAAAAAGTAAACGCTTTTTTATAGTTCATACCTAACAAAAGTAAAATAAGTATAACATTTCAACATAATTTCTAATGAATGAATGATGACAGCAATCAGTGTAAAGCCATAGATGATCATTTTTATGACACTATTGTGAAGACCGACATAGACTGAGTGTGAACTCTGTGGCGTGTGAGGATATAGAGCCTTGCACTCACACAGCATTTTAGTCTGTCATAGTTTATCTTGCTAATGAAGCTTTCAACACTAAAAAACATTCATTCCGTGAATAAAAGAGATATTCTAGTTTCCACCCCATACCTGAGATCTACTAAGCTTGAGAAATAGAATAGGGACAAAGAGGACAAAAATCCATCCTTACTTAACCTAGCAGAAGTGATGGGACAGAGAGACAGCCGGAAAAACAGGAAGTGGAGGGAGGAACTCAGTAAACTGATCCAGCATGGCCTCAGAACTGTTTCTCCTCACGTGAGAGGATTTTGCATAATCTTGACTTCAACAGAAGGATGAATGATACAAGGAGCTTGGTATGTAAAGCAAGTATGGATAGCATAATTTCTGCACATGTAGACAGCAGGAGCAGACGTGATGAGAGAAAATGTGTGAGAAAACAGTGCCCCAAACACGGCATCTCGGTTCCAACAGAACACAGGTGTCCTCGTCATCAGGAGAGCTGAGCTTTGTGTTGAAACTGTGGTTGAGATCCTAGTGAATTAGAACTGAAACAACGTGAATTGGACTGCTACAGAAACTCAGAACGGTTGCTCTTAGCTTCTACAAACTGTGAACAAAGTTACAGACGAGTACATGTTGACTTTAATTACAGCCTTTGTATGTAAGCTGAACGTTAGCATATAGATTTAAATATTTTAAAGGAAGATAAGAAGTAATCTTTCCACATAAGAAACCTCCACATACACATTTCAGCTAAGAATTTTATATTATAAAAGCCGTTTCCCTAAGAGGTCTTTGCATATTGCTCACACAACTGACTCTAGATTCATCTTTTCATGTAAAAAGCTCACTAAGTGGATCTGAGAATCTCTAATTAGTTCTACACATCTTCTATCACATACACACACAAGTACACACCCACAAACACACATCACACACACATATATACATACTTTTCATATGAAAATACATATAATTTTACTTAATTCACATTTAATTTTTAATTAAAGGTGAAGTCACCTGTAGTTTTTTTATCTTTAAATTATCATTCTTTCCAAAAAAACTAACCACATCACAATTCAAATTGTATTTCTCATGAAAATATATTCTCAACAAATTAACTTGAATAACAAAATTACAGGCCACATTTTTCTTAATTTCAATGTATGACATAAAGCTTCAGTAATTAAGACAGTGGCATAAGTATACAAATGGGTAATAGAATAAATGTACACATATCTATATAAGTATATGGATATATGTGCACTCATAAACAGATATTTGGATAGTCTCTTCAATGTAGTCTTGTGTTTACTGAATATTCACCTGAAAATAATAAAAATTACTCAAGGTATACATACAAAAAATCAAGTAAAGCTGGATAAAAACATTAAACCAGAAAATACCTACAGAAATAAATAAAAAATAAAATCTCTTAGTGGCTGTCTGGACAATTGTTTAATGACCATAAAATCAAAATAAAAAAATATGCCATTGAGACTGAATTAATAGAGACAGTAACATATAAAACTACAAAAGCAAAAAGTCATATATAAATTTAAAGAGTAAACTAAAATAAGGTAAAATTATTTTATATTTGATCTCATAGGTAATCAGTATACTAAATATATAAGGAACCATCCAACTCAATAGCAGGAACAACCACAATAAAAGAAGGCCCTTTATGATCCTCACATGGAAGGGTTCTCAGGGAAAGAGAATTAGGCAAAAGATATCAAAAAGATGAATAAGGGATTTTTTCTGGGAATAAAGGTCCAAGAATCTACCTCATAGTGTCTGCAGTCCCAGAAAGTAGTGACAATGTCTGAAGTAGGACATAAAATTCTAAACTATGTATCAAGGTCCGGTGTCCCCAGACATTTGGAAGGGAAGCTACAGAATCTTATGAGCCTAGAGTACACCAGCAATATATTTTAAGTCTTGATAGAAGTAAAAGAGTACAGGGAAAAAATTTTAAATATAAGTATCACCATAAGAAATTAAAAAGTAGGATTCAATCTACACCCCAGCCGACAAGTCAGAGCAGATGATCGAGGCTTTTATATCAGAAGGCTCACCTTGAAAGCCCATCCAGCCTGTGCATGCTTCTGACTGCACAGAGACGCCATGATTGTAACCACACAGCAATAAGATAAAGATCCTAATCTCTGTAAATCCTGAGTCCAGGACATTGTGTGCGTGTCTGGGATACAGCTCCCCATCAGTTCCCTTCCTAAATAATAATAAATGTAGGTAAGGGAGGTATTGTATATCACAAGTGAGATAGAACAGATAATTTCTGGCTTGTTTTTCAAAATTAAAATAAAAGATTTAAAATAAACTTACTGGGCACGAATGAGTTTTACTCTTGCTTTCAGTAAAGCATCACGAAGTTCTCATAAGTAAAAGACAAAATTATTTATGGACTTTTTTTAGAAAGCTGAGGTTTCTGGATTTCATATCATACTCATTTAGCTTCCATTATATTCAAGCAAAAAAAAAAAAAGAAACAAACAGAAACCTCAAATAAGGAACATTAGTATCCCACACACCATCTTGCAAAATGTTTACTGGACGATCAGGAGGGAATTCTTGTAGAAAACGCTGGCATCACAAAGCAAACAGGCCAACAGGAGGATTGGTTCTAATGGCCCAGCTAACTGTCAGAAGGTGGGAAAGAACTTCCGGCCACTGTAACAGCCACTTGCATCACCCTTTCTTGTACTTGCCCTTGCTCTTGAAGGATGCAGGACAGGCTCTGCATCCCAGCTCATGTAGCTCTATCAGGGGCCACATCTGGAAGAACACTGATATCAGCAGGGGTTTCTTCTAGTGGTGTTTAGAAGGCGTTAGGCAATATATGGAAGAGAAGTAGTGAAGCATTCAAGAGAAACAGCGACGGAGTTTGGCTGTTTCTATGTATTTTCTTTAGCAGACAAAGTGAAGTTTGAGACTTACCATCTCAACCCCTAGACCCAGCTATGTCAGAAACTTAACTCTGATGCAGAAATTTTATTCCTTCTCAAATTAATGTAGAACTTAATTGGGAGATATTGTTCATTTTAAAGAGATTTCTTTGAACATTATTGTACATAAAATGCAAATTAACTCATGAATGCATGTAATTATTCATTATATGCTAAATTAGGTTATTGGAAGGACAGCGATTTTACATCAAGCTGAAAAGATGTAGCATGAAAACAGGCAGCTTCTTATTGTTGCTAACACTGAGAGGCGCTGCTATCTGCTGTCTATTTCCTGTTTACTTTTATATAAAAGTGGGAAATCAATGTTCTCTATGCTAAATAAAGAGTCTGTATATTTTAAACCTTCCAAATTCAAAATCTTGAGTCTTGTCCTTCATTCCCATCCATACAAATTGATAGGTTCTGCTTTCATGGTCTGCAGAAACTTTATAGATTGCAAAGTAGACACAAGTCAGTGGGAATATTACTATTGACAAATGAAAACAGCTAGCTTGAAACATATGTCAACTAGGTATCTCTAACTTGCAGATGTAGAAGAACTATTAAGACAATATGATTAAGTTTTTTTTCTTTAATTTCATTTATTACTCTTTTCTGTTACTTTCCGTATTTTCTTTGTTTTTAATTAGTCGTTGTGTTTAACACTTTTCTTCGTTTTGGTTAGATAAGTTTAACTCACATACCTATCCTTGAATAAGCCAGTATGACTTAAAAAATGCCTTGTGCTTATAAATTGAGACCCGGTTTATAATTTCTTTCATGAAGCCTTGAAGTACCAATATTTGAATTGCCCAAAGTTTGAATTGCCTACACACATAATGGGATATTCATATCTGCCTCTACAGTTATTCATGAATGACAAAAGGTGGGCTGATTCATTAGCCAAGGACCACCAGAATCATTCCTCTTATATGTTTTCTTATAGTAAAAGAAATGATTCCTTATAGGGACAAACCATGAATTATATCTACTTTTAAAAGTATTTAAAGGGGAGTTTTATAAAACATTGGCTTGTATGGTGATACATGTTTAAGTTAGTAGTGATCAGTTCTAGTCTGAACAATATCTTTGAGCAAGGTCAATTCACTGAATGATAACTTAAAAATTGTATCTGAAATGCAGTGGAGAATGAAACTGCCTCCATCCTTTTGAGTATAAAAACCTAATAATCTGGCAAACATTATGCTCATCATATGTGGTTATGTCTATATTTTTCTTACGTGTGCCATTGTTCCTTCAAAGAAATAGCAATGTCCATTTTCTGAATCTCCACTGATACCTAAAACTCTTTCAAAGACATGTGGCATGTGGTGTAATGTGCATGTAATGTAACCTCGCACAGTTTGAGGTTACTGATAGGATGAAAGAAATCTGCTAACCAGCGTCCAGCTTCCCCACCGTCAGAGAAGAGCATTGTGACGTCTAAGCTCTGAGTGCCAGGAGGGCATGGACACTCAGAAAAGTTGTGAGGCTTTTGGGGCAGATAAGACAGACTGTAGGACAGAGACTGTTGGGAAAGCAGACTCCAGTTAGAAGCCAGGTGCATACCAGCACACATGAGCCACACACAGGTGAACATAGGTACGCAAACGACTGGCACATGGGATTCACGGAGTTGGTCATGCAAGACTCCACACACACACATGCAATCTGCCGGAGTCAAAGGATGAGACTAAGAACCTTACTTCTGACCTCAAAGCCACATTGATATACAACCCACACAAAGTTATCATTTTGTCAGCAATTACATCATTATTATTTGGGGTTCCCTACACATCTGATATCAGACATTGTGTGACAATTGATAACCCCTTGATGTCCAGCATGAGCCATTTATATCACTAAGAGACATTGCTATTGCTACTTCCCATCGTGTCTTCTGCTGGATACCCATGTCAGTACCATGTTGTCTAAATGGAAATTAGCAACGACTGCCTTTTGTTTCCTGGAGACGTTTACATTTTAAACATAAAATAAGAAACAGACAAAATGACACACTGCGTAAATTTTCGAATAATATGAGTTACTCCATTTTCATGATCGCTCTATCAGCACCAATCACAGACTGGCTCCATGTTCAGTTTATCAGGCTTCTTCCTTGAGTAAGCTCACCATTAACTATTATTTTTCTATTGCTTTTAATTTAGCTCTTGTAAATAACTTTTCCCAAATGTGTTTGCTAAACCTAACTGTGAACTTTGCCAAATCAATGAATACAAACACACCAAAGTCTTGAGAAATGACAGTACGTTGAGACAGAGCAATTTTAAATAGCAAAGTTGAATTCTCATCATCTTATAAAGTCATTGCAAGAATTTGGGTTGGTCTACAGAAATAAAGAATTATAATTAATAAAGCTATAGAACTCAGAAAAGAATGGGTATCAAAGACTTTTAAAATTTTTTTTTTCATTGAGAAGGGTTTTACTTTTAATACATAATACAATTTGGATTGCAACAAAAAATTCTTTCTTCAGTTTCTTGCGATTAATAAATGGACTAGTGTCTAAACGGAAGAGCATTTTTTAAAATGCCTTCTATCTTGAGAAAAACATGACATAAAATAGATGAATCTTATCGTTTCTCATTCTTTTAAGACACGACTCGGTTCAAACTTCCTTTCCCAGCACCTAATCTGAGATATGCTTTGATCTCAGTCATTTTGTGAGCAATGTCAGGGGATAATTCATGCAAATGTACCATTTAAACTATCAGGAATTCATTCTGCAAGATCAGTTCCAAGGAAGTGCCAGCTGAAGCTATTGATTTAGATGTGACGTTTCTAAGACTCTAGACGCATCTTCTGTTTTGAATTCTAGTGGAGTTTGTAAGGACATAGTTACCAAGCAGATTAAGTAGATACAGCCTGCCTTGTGGCTTACATTTTAATATATAATTCGCATTCCAGAATATATTATCCAGAATTCATACATTTGTATTCAAGTAAGGTGAAGGTAAGACTTCTTCAACTACCTGGTACAAATACAAAGGAATATGGGTATCAGGACATTGTTATATGTTGGGTTTCACTTTACTATTAAAGATTTTCATACATAAGATTAGCTACCAAAATAATTAAGTTTCATTTAATATATGTGACAAAAGAGGTAATAATATATGGTTTTAATTATAATATTGTAACAATAAGTTTCCTTTATGACATTAACATCTGTTGAAAAGGATAAACAAAGCAATGGGGAGTAACTTTGCCTCATCTATTACCGACAAGGAAAAGGATGTTTACAGAAACATTTTAATCATTTAAATTGTTGATCTAGTTTGACGGCAAACTGTCTAACTAAAACATATGTTTTTCATTGTCTGACTCATAGTTTTTCTTCTCAGCGGGGAATTAACTTGAGCTCATATTGCCATAATAATAAAAGAGATTTACCGGTACTCATTTCTCAATAAACAGATGTTGATTTCTATAAAGGCCAAAGGAAAAGGTATCTATAAAGTAAATTTCAAAAAGCTCTGGTAATTGCCATCAAATTTCAACAATTAACATAATTCAGGATAGCTGTTTCATTGGGACAATTCCTCCTATATATAGATATATGGGGAGGATCAGCCCAATTTCCTTTTCATTTGTAGCCACCATTTATGTCTAATCTTTCATTCACTGAGTTGCCTGAAAATGGTAAGTGCACAACATCAAAATAGTCATTCCCAAGGACTTAGACATGACTATTTTAAAACTAACGCGAAATGAGAGCATTCCTCTTCTCCAACTTCATCGCCCAGATGGAATGTGAAGCTTCCTGTGAGAAGGCCAACACACTTGGCTTTGCCTGGACCGTTATGTGGATCCTTTCATCATCAAAAGCGTCTATGAAGTCTTCATACATATAACTTCTGTCAAGCAACTGAGCCAAGGGATTCAATAGAAAAACTGCTCTTAGCTAGAAGTAGGCTACCTGTGAATTAGTGTCGCCTCTGAGCTATGCTAGTCACCAAACAGAAATCACTTATGAAGGTTTAGAGAGAAATCTTTAAAATAGTGTACCTGAGAAGTTGTCAAATTACCACCGAATTGCCAGAAGAAGGATATTTGGCAAATATAACCAATGTACAGAAAGTTGTACCAGTATGAAATTAGACAGTATAATAGCTGATCACTGGTGTAAGCATGAGTACAGTTGAATCCCCTACCTGAAGTTGTCAGAAAAAAATTATCTTAAGTCAGGCTGAATTTACATACTCTAATGAATATTCATGTACAAATTTGGATTAAAAACAGAAACCAGGCCAACACAGATGAAGTAAGAAAACTTGTCTGCAGAAAACTAGGGTCTTAGAGAGATTTATACACATTTAGGTTCAACCTATTGTGAATTTAATTTGAAGTAATTGCCTCACTTCGCAGAAGGAACCCTTGCTCGATCAAAACATTTAGAACTCTTTTTGCAAACTACCCCACTTCGCCATCACAGAATTTCTGTTATCAAATGTGCTTCTTGATAATTTCATGTAGGCACATAATGAATGCTGGCTACTATCATATCCCATTTCTTCTTGTCTTTCTTCCACACCTGTCAATCAGTTCCTTTTTGACTTCTTTTCATTGCTCCCATTGTAACACTACAATTCTAGTTCAATCCAAGACTGTTTCTTGGTTAAGCAAGACAGTGTTTTCCTCAAATTATTTCCTTTAGTTTCTACCCAGTTTTCATCCAGGGCCTTTGCAGGGAAAGATGATACATTAAAATCATATACATATGCATGTTTACAGATTGGGACAAGCCATTATTCATTTCAAACACTTGAATGTGTTATCATCTACTTACACTAACATCTAAAACACCCGATCCTGCCTGTCTGATTCACTTTATTTCATTTCCTTAGCACACCCATGTTGGCACCTGTCTCAGAACTTATATATATATATTCTTGGCATTAGTTTAATTTTTAAAATGCCTGGTTGATTCTTTTCTCACCTTTGTCTCTTATTTTACTCCTCTGTTAGCAAAGCAATTACTTTCTGTTTCTATTGTGATGTCAGCCTGTGTCTTTTATTTAAATTGGAAGCAATTACTCACTTTGTATGCCTAATATTAATATTATTCTTTCCTCAATACATTCTTGTGTTAGAAAGGTAAAGAGACGTGCCTACTTAATTTTCAGTATTATAAATCCAAATCACAAACTATTATCTTGAGACATTAAGCTTTTGATGTATAGTTTTTTTCAATAAGATGTGGATGATTTTAGTGATTCTCTGATTTCTCCAGAGAAAAATACATCAATAGTGGATTTCTAGAATCAAGAACATCTTTATCTCAAAGTGATACTGGCTTTATTCTTTACTCATTGACTTTGACTGTATCAATGTTTTGGTTAGGATTTCCAAGAAAGAAGGAATAAGATACAAACACAGATGCACCATACACTCACACATACACACACAGGGCAGGGTAAGACAAAGATAAAGGGGAGAATAGATTTATTTTATAAGCTAGGCTATATGGTACTAGAAACTGAAAATTCAATCATACACTATATTCAATATACAGCATGATGGTCCACAATATAGAAATAGAAAGAACGTTACTAAATTCTTTTTATGAAGCCACAATTACCCCATTGCTTCGACTACATAAAAAACCAACAAAGAAAGAAAATTAAAGACCATTTTTTCCTATGAAAAAATAGTTGCAAAAATTCTCCATAAAATAATTTCAAACCTTATCCACAAATATATACTATCATCCACCATGAACAAGTAGATTTCTTCCAGAGATCCAGGATGGTTCAACACATATAAATTAATAAATGTAAATCCACCTTGTAAACAAACTGCAAGTCAAAAACCATAAGATCATATCATTATATTCAGAGAGACCATTGACAAATTGAACACCCTTCTTGATAAAAGTTCTAAAGATATTAAAGATAAAAGGGACATACCTAAGCACAGTAAAAGTGATTCATAGCAAGCCCACATCAACTTAAATGGAGAGAAACTCAAAGAAATTCTACTAAGAACAAGAACAAGATAAGGTTGTCCACTCTTTCAATACCTATTAATATTTCAATACAGTATTTGAAGTCTTAGCCAGAGTGATAAAACAACTGAATGAGATCAAGGGGATAAAAATAGGAATGTAGGAAGTCAGAGTACCTTTATTTTCATATTACATAATTATATATAAATATAAATACACATATATGCATATATATGTATGTATATACACACACACATATCACCCTAAAACTCCACCAGAAAATTTCTGCAGCTGATGAACACTTTCAGCAAAGTAGAAGGATTCAAAATTAGCCCAATCATATAAAGTATCCTGGAGTTAACTTTTAACAAAAAGGTAGAAAACTCTTGTAATAAAAGAATTATAAAACTAAAGAAAGGAAATAAAGAAGATACCAGAAAATGGAAATATTTTTCATGAACATGGATCCATAAGTTTAATATAGTGAAAATGGCCATACTACCAACATCTGCTGTTGGTCAGAATGTAAATCCATACACACAATATGAAATTAAGCATGACAGTTCTGCAGAAACATCAAAATAGAACTTTCTCATTCTCTGGCTATACCACTCATGGGCATATGCACAAAGAACCCTACATTCTACTGCAGAAAATATGATTCATCCATGTTCATGCTGATCTGGTAACAATAGTTAAAACTTGAAATCAGCCTAGATGTCTGCCAATAAAAGAATGGATAACCCTGACTATTGTCAAATCCATCAGTTGTTCTCCAGAAACTTACAGTAAGGCCCTGTTGTTGAAGACAACTGCTCATTAAACACAGAGAAGTCTAGATGGTGCCTACCATGACCGTTTGCTCCTACTGACTAATGTTTATTGTGCTAGAAGTTACTCCTCATGCTACCAAAGGAGAAAAGTAAATAACAACCCAGATACAAACCCTTCAATTTACAATAATGACTTACCTGCAAGGCACACTTATGCAATAGTGGCACAAAAGTATGGGAGTAGCCAAACAATATCTGATTGCATTTAAAGTCCCCTCCATGAGATGAAACCTGTGCTCAACACTGGCAGCTGTAGGCTGAGACCGCTCCTTCATTTCCTGGTCTCCCAGACCCGAATAATAACACAGAAATTATATTAAATACAATACAGTTTGGCCAATGACTTAGGAATACTTTTAGCTAACTCTTACATCTAAAATTAAGTCATTTCTATTATTCTGTGTATGGGCATGAGGCTGTGGCCTACTGGTAAGATTCTGGCTGGAGGCTGGTGTCTCTCTCCTTTGGCAGCTACATGGCATCTCCCTGAATCTACCTTCATTCTCTTTATATCCTTGTTCAGATTTTCTGCCTGGCTTGACTCTGCTAAGCCATTACTCTACTAAGCCATTGGCTGAAACACTTCTTTAATAATTAATGGTAATAAAACATATTCATAGCATACAGAGGGGAATCTCCTATCAGGTGATGATGCGAACATGATAATACTAGATAGGCAATAGACCTATAGAAAAAGCAAATAGCACTGTTCTTTTTTTTTTTTTTTTTTTTTTTTTTTTTTTTTTTTTTTTTTTGGAGACAGGGTTTCTCTGTGGCTGTGGAGCCTGTCCTGGAACTAGCTCTGTAGACCAGGCTGGTCTCGAACTCACAGAGATCCGCCTGTCTCTGCCTCCCAAGTGCTGGGATTAAAGGCGTGCGCCACCACCGCCCGGCCTGTTCTTTTTTTTTAAAGTAGGAATAAAATGACTCCTAAAGACATTCTGCTATACTCACAGATCAGTGCCTTGCTCATCCATTATCAGAGAGGCTTCCTCTGGCAGCAGATGGGAGTAAATACAGATATTCACAGCCAGACATTGTGCAGAGAGTCAAGAGACCTTGGAACATCCAGACCTAAAGAGTGTTTTTTTATTAAATCCTTACCTTCAAAGCTCAGAGAAGTCTTCAGAAGAGGGGAAAAGAATAAAAAAGTCAGTGGGGAATTAAGATATCAAGTAAATAAGGTTTTCTAGACAAAATAGAAGTGGTGCTTATACAAGCTCACAGAGACTGGCAGAATACACAGAGCCTGCACACGTCTAAGCAGAGAGTCCCTGCACTGAGAAGGAGATAGACATAAGCTCCCCTAGCTAAACCAGAAACTATCTCCAAGGGATAAATACTCATAAAGGAAAAATTAATTTTATCCAGTGGAATTTCACTGGAAATTCAAACAACAATTAAGGGCAGACCTCATGACCAGCAGTAGATAGCTCACATAAAACAGAATCAATGAGAATTTTGAAGGGTTTTGTTTGTTTATTTGATTTTGTCTGTTTCATATTGCTTTGTCTTGACATTTTTTTCCTTCCAGGTCCTTTGCCTTTATAGTATGATTTCCAGCTTTGTGTATTTATGGGATTCCTGTCTCTGCCAACATGTGTATCTCTGTGTCTATATGTGCTTCTCATGCTTTTTCATTGGCTCCTTTCCCCCCTTCTATTTGTTTGCATTGTCCCATTCTATTTTTTTATTTTTGTCTTAGTAAAATGATGATCAGAATATATCGTGAGTAGAGAAATCTCTTTCTTTAATAAAAAAGACACAGCATCAAGGAGGCTAGAAGTTGTTAGCATGGCTTATTCTAAGAAGGAAGATCTAAGACCCAAGATGACAATGAAGTAATTTTCTACTCGATGTTAAAGCTGTGCCCATGGGTCTGGGAGGATAAGTTCTGGAGTCCAGGGATTAGGACAATGAAAGCTAGATGTTAATAAACAGCAAAAAGACATTCGTGTTTCAGACGGAGCAAGAACCGCTTTTATCCTGAAATTCCATCTGGGTGTGAGTGAATAGAAACCACTCATACACACCGAAGGTGGAGCTTCATCATGCAGCTCACTGTCTGGAATGCAGCTTTCCTTAAACACCCTCAGAAATTCCTGAGTCTTTATTTCTAGCAAATATCCTTGTTTCTTTGTAGAAGAAGAACTGGCTCCATTTTTATGGAAACACTGACAAAAGGTTATGCTTGCAGTATAACTACATCAATTTGGTTGCTATCCTATATCAACCAAGGAAAGACATTTTGTCAACTTGGCACTAATATACATCACTGTAAACTTTACTAAGCTGCTAAATAAAGACAACAAAATGATGACAGTTTTGATTACCACAATCAGTACAAAACAAACCCCATCCCTTTCTCAAAAAAAGAGGCAACTCCCTTGGTGTGGGAGGTCCTGTCTATGTGGTACTTTTATTGGTTAATGAATAAAGAAACTGTTTTGGCCTAAAGCAGGTAGAACTTAGCTAGGTGGGGAAAACTAAACTGAATGCTGGAAGAAAGAAGGTGAGGTCAATTAGAAGCCATGTAGCCCCATTGGAGACAGAAGCTGGACAGAACTGTATTCAGTAAGCCACAGCCTGGTGGCAATACACAGTTTATTGGAGATGGATTAGTTTAGGATGTAAGAGCAAGCCAGAAATATGCTTAAGTTACTGGCCAAATAGTATTGCAAATAATATAGTTTCTGAGTGGTTATTTCAGAGCTGAGCTTCTGGTAACAAACAAGTGGCCTCCTACAACACTCCCTTAAGTAATTAATGTCTACACATGTGCTCATTTGTATCTCATATCATAGGCATAATTGTGCAAAACTGACAATGGTGCAACGCTCCTAAAAACACAATCATCACGATGTAGAGTGGAATCGAAAGAATGATATTGGGTGATACTTTAGCATCATATATGTGCTACCTTCCCACATGATGGCTTTCTTTATGAATTTCACAGCCACTGGTGATAACTTTAGTTAATTGTTTTTATTGAGGCTGAAAAATGTTCATTTTGTACTTATGAGCTGAATTTTTTATGAAGGTCTTTTTTCATTGAAAAGGGGTGAAAAACAATTTCACCTTAAAAATAAAGTATACGTTTAATTTGCTAGTCCATTGCATTTTTACAGCAAGGGGTGATATAAGCTCCAGGGCTTGCAATTTACTTCACTCTCTCTGTTTTCATAATATCTCCATTTGCTCATGAATAAGTGTCTACTAAAAGTATGTTAGTCCATAATAATCATTATTATTTTTAATACTGTAATGGTGATGAGAATGGGAAATGGAAGGTTTCTTCAAGGTGGCTTTTTAAAACATATTCTCGTCATTAATACTGTGGTTCTGCACTACACACTGTTCTGGATTTGGTTTCTAGTTTACTTGAGTTGGACTGAGAATTCAACCAATTCTCAAAGAAAGTTTGATTTAGATGGGTCTTAAATGATATTTATCAATAATATTCAGGAAATTAACCACGATTTTTGTCACTATGAAGTCATTTCTATTAAGAACAATCTTAATCCGTTATCAAGTATTAAACTATATTCATACTATTATTTCAAAATCACAGTGAACTTTTGTTTTCCTCTTAGTTGTTCATATTTGCATTTTTCTTCTCTATATATAATACTAAAATACTATAAATGCAACTATTTTGGTTTATTTTACAATATGTGGAAAGTATTTTCTAAATTTCCAAATCTGTTTTTCCTAAAGGGAAACCATTGAGGAACACTTAATATATATTTTTAGTTACTCATCAGATGAATCTATTCATATCCATGAGAACTAGTCTTTCTACTACAGTAACACAGATGTATTCATGGACCTGATTTAGTTTTTTTTTTTTTTTTTTTTGCTTTCTATCATATATACATATATAAGTACATGATACATATATACATATATACAAAATTTTAGCTGATTTTTATTTTACTTTTTAAGTCTTTTGAGACAGTATTTCTCTGTGTAGCCCTGACTCTCCTGGAACTAGCTGTGTAGACTAGGCTGGTTTCGAACTCACAGAGATACCCCTATCTCTGTCTTCTGAGTGTTTGGATTAAAGATGTTTGCTACCACCGCCTGGCTATTCTGTACTTTTTAATGGAGTTTTGTTGTGTTTGTATGTCATATTTAGTTTATCTCTTGCTTAATGATGTCTAAAATATATCATAGGTTTTGAGAATACTTTCATATTGTTATATTCAATATATTAATATATAATGTATTTTATAACATTCAACATATTATATTCAATATGAATTTTGTCTCTTTTAAGTAAGTAAAAAATTACTTCCTTATGGAAAGTTAAACTAACTAAATACAGATGCTATGAATAAAAATATGAGAATTTAGATTGCCAATCATTAAAGATCAAACATAATCCATCCAAGGACTGAGGTTAGTATTTCCTTCAACATATACATACAGGAAAAAAATCTTAACACTGAGTAAGTTGGAATGACTATATTTTCACAGAGTCCTGAAATATACAGGAAAAAAATCTTAACACGGAGTAAGTTGGAATGACTATATTTTCACAGAGTCCTGAAATTGTACATAAAAATATACATATTCCATAAAATCACTAAAATTTATTAGAATTATTTTGGCATTTTTTTGATATAGCTAAAACATTTTGAAAATAATGGGAAATAATAAAAATTCCTTAGCAGATGTATTAATTTGAAAAATGAATAAAATTATAGAAGTCACTACGAGTGACTTGGGAGAACACTGTAAATCTATAATACTTACTACGTGTAGCAGTGACATAAAGAACAATATACCAACAATGAATCATAACAGAGGTCCCAGAAATCATCTATGCATTTATGATCAACTGTAGAGCAGGCTTACCTGGGCGTATTATCCATTAAAGCAGGATGTGTTTCTATACTGCCCGTGCTTCTGCCCCAAAAGTCTAGTACTCTCTCATAAGGTCTGATCACACAATATTCCCAGGACATTTGTACAAGACCGTGACCCTAGCTGTAAGAGTTATTTAGCAGTGCTGGGTTAAGGTGACTCCTATTTAGTGTGCAGGCTGCAAGGCCAGGATGCTCGCACACACAAAAGAGAACATTTTTTGAAAATATGTTCATAGACCATGAAAATGGCAAACTTTAGTCATCCCCATAAAAAAAAAATAATCAATGGAATCCTGCTGCTTCCTTAGTTCAGAGAATGCTTTCCCTTTTGATCAGTGCTGGCTCCCTTCTGCTAAAAAGATGAAGACTCACTAAGAACTCCTTGGCTTTCTTGGTTTCACTACGTGGCAAGAGGCCTACCCCTGATATCAGACAAGCTGTCTTCCCTTGTCACTTTTTAGCCATCAACTGTTGAGGACTAAAGTGTGCCTTGTTCCAGTAACTGTTACCTTGAAAAAGAGTCTTGATGTTCGCAGTTTTCATTTTCCAAAGAAAAACAAACGCACCAGAAACCACTCTCCTGCCATCAGAAACTCCTGAGGGTCTCGTGCTCAGAGCAGCTGTAGGCACTCAGATCAGGGGAAAACAAGTTGTTTCAGGATCTGGGGGTTCACAGCTCCAAACAGTTTGTATGTTCTAAATGTATTCAGCCTAATTTTTAATTAAAAATATTTCTTTCTCTTTGAAGTAAGAATATGGGGATTTTTGTTACTATCAGTAACTGTGCTGGCTAGTTTTATGCCAATTTGACACAAGTTAGAATCATCACAGAGGAAAGAACCTCATTTGAAAAAATGCCTCCTTAAGACCTGGCTGTGGGCAAGCCTGTAGAACATTTTCTTGTTTAGTAATTGATTGAGAAGGACCTATTGTGGGTTGTACCACTCCTGGGCTGATGGTCCTGGGTTTTATAAGAAAGCATCCTTAGGAGTTTTTCTAGCACCAGATTTTCCCCTAACACTATATTGGCTCCTTTTATCAAGAAGTCACCTTGCTATCCCTCTCCCAACTCAACCATCAGAATTGGGGGTTGGGTGAGGGAAAGGTGTGGGAGAGTGGGAGGAGTGTAAGGAGGGGGGACTGTGGTTGGTATGTAAAATGAAAACAAAAAATCCTTTGAAACAAAAAATTAAAAAGAAAAGAAAGCTTGGTGGTGGTGGCACACGCCTTTAATCCCAGCACTTGGAAGGCAGAGGTAGGCGGATCTCTGTGAGTTCAAGGCTAGCCTGGTCTACAAGAGCTAGTTCCAGAACAGCTAGGGCTATTACGCATAGAAACCCTGTTTCAAAAAACAAAAACAAGAAAGAGAGAGAGAGAGAGAGAGAGAGAGAGAGAGAGAGAGAGAGAGAGAGAGAGAGAACGAACCAAGAAAGCCCAACTGAGCAAACCATGAGGAACAGATCAGTACTTGACACCTCTTCATGGTCTCTGCATGACCTCCTCCCCACAGGATCCTACTTGATATTTTGCCCAGGCTGCTTTTGATGATTAACTGTGATATGGAACTGAGTGACGATAAACCCTTTCTTCTCCAAGTTGCTTTGGTCATGGGGTTTCATCACTGCATTAGTAATTTGGATAGCTGTTTTAAATTTCTCTTTCCAAACTATCTTTTATCACTAAGAAAAATGAGGTAATTGTTGAAGTAAATGATTGGTAAACACAAGTTCATTGCCTAGAACCTTCTTAAATGCAATCATGTTTTTAATATTCTTTCTTGTCTCATGACTTTCGTAGAGGCAGCCTGATATGTACTTGGCTTCAACAAATCCTGGGGGCGTATATGAAACCACAGTTCAGACTGAATCACATCGTACCTGATATCTAAAAAGGGGGTTTTCTGCCTTTAAAAAAAATTAAAAACCGGTTATCAGCAGGAATGAAAACAGAAACAAAAGAACTCTCTTGGGACAGCAACTTTTAACAGCCTGGAGAGGAAGGCATCTTCTCAGCAGGGAGAACTCTTCCTGCCTTCTCTGTGGATTGAAGCCTGATGGTGTTTTCAGTGCATCTGGGGCTCCACAGGTTCCTTCCTTCAACCAAAGGCCTCACAAGCCAGGCACTGAGCCAACTCTGTCTCTGACAGGACTCTGTGAAAATGCCAAGCTTAGCCTCAATACTTCTCTTATTTCGAATCAGTTTAACAGCCTTGAAACTTGAACTTTAAAATATCAATTTAGTTTTCCCACCAATCCATTCTAGTCTCGATTGCAGATGCAGGTGAGAAGGGAAAGTATTCTTCTCAATTCGGATAAATATGCTAAATAAAAATTCCTTTCTTCCCTCCTTCCCTCCCTCCCTCCTTCCCTCCTTCTCTCCCTCCCTCCCTCCTTCTCTCCCTCCCTCCCTCCCTTCCTTTCTTTCTTCCTTCTTTCCTCTCTCCCTCCCCAGCTCCCGCCCTCCTTCCTTCCCTCCTTTCATCACTTTCTCCCCCCCTCTGTGTTTCTCTCTTTCATTCTTCATAACAAGACCATGACGGATTTGATGTTCATGTGCCCTTCTAACTTTGAGATTGCATGATATTTAATATGATGCTATTAAATTGGAATAAGTGATTTGTTTAGACTGGGATACATGGTTTTATGGAGAGAATCTCAAAGAACTTTCTTTGTTCTTCAAAGATGGGAGGTCACAATGAGGACAGGAACAATAATGAACTTGGAAATGGATGGTGACCAGACACCAATGCTCCCGGTACTTCGATGTTAGATATTCTGGCCTACATAACTCAGGGAAATCAGAGTTTTTTCTTTCTTCCTTCCTTCCTTCCTTCCTTCCTTCCTTCCTTCCTTCCTTCCTTCCTTCCTTCCTTCCTTCCTTTCTTTTTTGCTTTTTGTGTGTTTTCTGTTAATAAGTTAATGAGCCTATAGTATTTGCTATATCAATCTGAATAAGAAAAATGAGAATATATATATATATATATATATATGTTTCTTTGTTTGCTTATGCACAGTCTTAGTATACATCTGAGGCTATTAGCAGAACTTGCTATGTCATTGAGGGTGGTCTCAGACTAGAGAGTTTCTTCTAAACTCCTGAGTGGTGGGATATGGGCAAGCTTGACTAGCCTTGTCTTTAACCCTTCCTTTTTTCTTCATCCACATTTTCTTTTTCAAAATATATTTTTTTAGTAAAAGCATCTTTTTATGCATGACATATTTGACTATTTACTTATTTTTGGGTGTTTTGAGACAGGGTTTCCCTCCCTCTACCTCTCGAGTGCTGGGATGATAAGCATGCACCACCACCACTGGGCACATTTTAACAATTTTTTCCCTTCTCTTAATTCCTCCCAGATCCTTCCCCCCTTTCTACCTTCTTAACTTTAGGTCCTTTTTCTGTCTTTTATAAAAACAACAGACAAAACAAAAAACAACCCCAATAATCCTGATTAGAATATACTGTATGAAAAATTATTTTCAATAAAAGTACACATATATTACAAAATGAAAACACAAAAATTAAAATCAAAATAAACAATCAGATGACTGATAAAATAGTGAAAAATGAGACAAAAAGTCTATAAAAACACCACTAAGATAATTTTGGATTAACCAACTACCCCTGGGCATGGTGCTTTCATTGAGGCATGGTTCATGCATATGTCTGCACGCATTCTGTTGTGTCTGGAAGACACTGTTTTCTTGAAGTCATTCATTCTATCTGAATCCTACCAACTTTTTGACTTTCCCCTCATAGATCTCTGAGCCTTTAGTAAAGGGTTTTGATGAAGATGCATCGTTTAGAGCTGATTGCACCAACGTTTCTCACTCTCTGCACATTGTTCGTTCAGGGTAACTGTTTTGGCACCTATCTTCAGTAAGAAGCAGGTTCTCTGACGGAGGTGACTGCTTCACACTGATCTATGGGGATAGCAGAAGGCCATTTTGGAGTTATTTTATTGCTGTGTCTCCTTAGCACAATAATAGTATTTTGTTTTCTCTTAGGATCATGACCTATTTAGGTCTATGTTCTTGGTCACTTTAGAAGCATCAGGTATGGGTTCTATCTCTTGAACTGGGGCCTTATATCAAATTAGAAGTGACTGGTTACTTCCATTACATTTTTGCCACTATTGTGCCAGTATATATCTTGCAAGCATGTGACTATTACAGGTCATAGAGATTTTAGCTAGGAGATATTAATGATTATCTTTCTCCTCTGGTATCTTGCAGAGTACTTTCCAGTACAATGAATGCTAGTTAGTGGGGTGAAGCCTCTAACTAGATACCAACTTGCCTTCTCTTAATCTGATGACGTAGGTAAGTGTTGCTTCCGCAACAGGGCTTTACCATCAGGTTTTGGAGTGTAACCAACAGTCTTGAAAATAGCCTGTAATGATATGGGTCAACCTTTTCTTGATCCATTATTTCTCCAAAACTGGAGAAATTCAAGTTGTATATATTTTATAGAACATATCCATTTTTTAAAATTCCATGTTTACATTAGTTTTGCTTAAACATATAATGTAAGCAAAATTAACAAGTGGCACACATTTCTTGAATGAATGTGTGAATTTTCCCATAAAATTTACAAGTTCTGAAAGCTCCAAGGTCCGATTAGCTCTCACCATATAGAAAACACAAAACAAGCCAGTTTGTCATTTCCAAAAGACTTGTTAGAGAAGCACTTAAGGGCCTCTAGGCATCATATCAAACTGGCGAGTGTGTTCTAGCGGTAAGAAGGTGTGCTTTGAAACAAGCAAGCTCATAACTCTCCAAAACTACAAACTGAATAAAGTATTCTTTTCTGTCCTTATGGTAAGAAGTATAATCTAAATTGGGAGAGGTAACATCATTCTTTTCTGGAATATCTATATATCGATGTATCTCTCTCTCTCTCTCTCTCTCACACACACACACACACACACGCACACACACACACACACACACACACACATATATATTCACACATCATCATCTGTCTATTTGCATCCTTTTTTTCTGTTTGGAAACTGGAAAAAAATAATTCTTACAGATAGGAAAGTCAAGAAAAATATACTACATCTATGCAAATATACACTAACTTAAAAGTTGCAATTCATCACTGCAAAAAAAAAGGCTAGAGAAATGCTTGCTGTATGGCAATTATCAAACTATACTTTTGAAACTCTGTAAACTGTCCTAATTCAGATATGTGGCTTTATCACATTTGATAGGGTGTGAATGCAGACTGATCTCACTGAATTATAAAGCCCTCTGCTCCTGTGGGTTTTTTTTGTCAACATGTCTATTTCCACCTCTTTCACATTGCTTTTGTTATATATACTTCCTATCAAGTAAGTAATTGAAAAAGGATGTGTTTATTATAGCAATCATGAGATGCTGTCAATACCAAATCAGAAGTAATATTGCACCTGTATAATCTTCCCTAATTCAAATATAAAATCTGCATGTTTGTCAGAACAAAAAAGAAAACAATAACAATAGATGATATGTTGATATTTTATTTAGGTTGTAGAAAGTCTATATTATCATGAATATAATTAATGCAGAATAACTGTGTTCTTATTTCCATACAAAATCAAATGAAAAAGAATGAGAATAAATTAACCCCACACTAACTCAGAATGAAGTATAATAAGGAGTTCATTATTTATTTAAGGGAGACTCACAGAAGGTTTCCCATCACCTCCCCCTGTTGTCTAAGTAACAGAGTTACAAACCTAATACAAAACTATATACAATAAGAACAGATAACTAAGTATGAAAATAAGAATTACAACTAGCAAAAACAATATTAAGCAAGAAACTTTTGTTAAATGTTTTAATAATTATTTTATCCTAAGGAGCCTAAGTCTTGTATTAGAAATGACTTGACTAAGAGGAAAGGCTAAAGAAAACCTCCTTTAGCCAATGGCCTTTGAGAGGCTAGACCAGGTTGGGCATGGCCTTGGGTACCAAAAAGGTGCTTGCTTGCATACCCTCTCTTTCTCTCCTCTCTCGCCTGGATGCTGGATCTGGTTCCTGCTCTCTATTGGTGCAGAGGACTGTGATCTGTGAGTCCCCATTAAATAATAATAATAAAAAAACCCTATTATACTGAATTCTGAGTTAGTGTGGGATTAATTTATTCGTGTTCTCCTTCAATCAAAGATATCATAAATCCTCATTTCTGAACTCTTCTGTCTGCTCAGTCAGCTTCCTTACACATGCACTGAAAGCCCACTCTTCCAAAGTTCATTCAGGTAATTATAGTGCACACATCATCTATCCTTTTTGGTCTGTTCCTTCAGGTTTAATGACATCAATACGTTTTCCTAAATTAAAGATTCATTTCCATCTCTAGACTTTAATGGTGGTATTTTTATTTGTCCTTTTGTGCTGTTGCTTTGAACTTTCTTCAGAGATACGTCTTAGGCCATCTTTCTGACTTATTTTTCGGATAGCCTGGAGGAGAAGTCCGTCAACCTTTCCTGTCACAAATGCCTTGGCCTTGTAGTATTATTCAGAGGATCACA
This sequence comes from Chionomys nivalis, assembly GCF_950005125.1. NCBI lineage: Eukaryota > Metazoa > Chordata > Mammalia > Rodentia > Cricetidae > Chionomys > Chionomys nivalis. The sequence goes on along the minus strand of NC_080111.1, from coordinate 6,628,860 downwards.
GCTGTTGAACTCTGCGGTTGGAAGGTGAAGCACTCATTGACAATCTGGAAATCAAATAGTGTGACTCCTTTGCAATACATCTTCATTGACAAAACAAGGACTGGCCAGATCTGACCCACGGGCCACAATTAGCTGACCCCACTTTAGAGTAAGATATTTGCTTCACCATTTTAACCCATGGTAGTTCAGGAAGTTTTCACTTTTATATAAAAACTGAAGTGGTAAGAAGCCAGTTATGAAAGTACACATCTGTATGAATGAATATATTAGGAATCCCAGCTAACAAAGGCATGAGCCTACCTGGTCAGAAGGTGAATACTGAGGTATGCCCCAATTCTCTTCATTATATATTTTTAAATACTGGATCACAAACATGATGCACAAAGCAGAATACACTAGATTGTTTACCACAAATACAAGTGCTAAAATTGGCACAATTCATGCTGCCTCAAGTAACGTGGTCACAGCAGAGAAGGTCAATGGTGGGGGGACTCTTTGAAAGAGTCGCAGGTGGCAGGCCTGGGTGCAGGAAAGATCTCTGAAGGCAGAACCAGGGTAGGCTCAGGGATGTTACTACCGTTCTACACAGCCCCAGAAAGCCAGTAGTGAAGTCTTACCAAGTCTTGGGAAATTAGATACCCCTATACGCTGCAGTTACTATTACTTATTATCTTATTACTTGCTTTCGTTTTAGTTTTCCTCTTGGTAATGCTCCTTTTTATCATGATGTTATTTTAAATCCTACTCAAACATGATTCCATTGAATGCATCGGACGTTCTCCATAACTCAGAATATCCAGGCCACATGTGTAGACCCGAATAATTGTGCTGTACTCTTGGGGATGATTGATTGTCCTCAATGATTTAAGGCATAGCCTTTTCCTTTCTATTTTAACACACACTTCCTTATTAAAATCACCTATATCACTCAGGCGTATGATGTCTTAAAAATAGGCTCTTGCCATAAAGTTTCACATGACAAACCTTCCCTTTAGACTCAGGTATCATTGCAGAAGTGAGAGTGGAAAAACTTCAAGAGCCAGATATAGTAAGTGCCTACAGAAAAACATTTGTTAATGAACATGATGGGGGGATATTGCACATACGAATTCACAATGGTGTGACTATGTGCACAATACCCAAACAAGATGATATCACAGAAAATTCCAATATAAGCAGGGGAAAGGAACATGAAGCCAAAATCTTGTCTCAGAAGCTATTGGTAATTGATGGCTGCGAGAGAGTCAGGTTGTTCTTTAAGGGATTCAACTCCTGAGAGAGTGCCCATGCTTCAGTAGATGAATGTACATCCATACACATACAGGAAAAACTAAGCTGACTCAATGAGTTTAAAAAACAGAATGGACATAAAGTTGAAACAGGAAAGTGGTGGGAGGGATAGTAAGGAATTGGATGGGGTGTAATTGACAAAAACATGTTATATGCATAGATTATATTCTCAATAAAACCCTAACAGATATTACAGATATTGCTGGAGATTTCTACTAGAAAACTTTTCTTCATAAATTCTGTCACAGCCACATTTAAACTTCGTTTTCTGTTTTTTATTAAGAATTTTAAAAAATACATTCTTTTCTCATTTTCCTTAGCTATTTGCATTCCCACTCCCAACCCTCCTTCCATTCCCTCAAGTTTCCCCTCATCCCATCTCCTTATCCACTCCTCATAAAGGGTAAGGCTTCCCATGGGGACTCAACAAACTCAACAACCTCAACAATATATGTTGAGGCAAGACTAAGGCCCTCCTCCCTGTATCTAGGTGGAGCAAGGTATCCCTCTAAAAAGAATGTGCTCTTAGTTTCCAGTTCAAGCAGTAGGGATAAACCTGGTCCCACTGCCAGTGGCCCCACAGATTGCCCAAGCCTCATAACTGTCCCCCACATTCAGAGGACCCAATTTGGTCCTATGCAGGTTTGCCCAAATCAGTCCAGAGTCAGTGAGCTCTCACCAATTCACGTCAGCTGTTTCTGTGGGTGTCAGTTAAGGTCTTGACCCCTTTGCTCAAATTATCGCTCCTCTCTCTCTTGAGTTGGTTTCAGGTGGCTCGGTCCAGTGCTTAGCTGTGGATGCGTGTATCTACTTCCATCAGTTGCTGGTTGAAGGTTCTTTAACAATTAAGGTAGCCATCAGTCTAATTACAGGGAAGACCAATTTAGGCTCTTCTCCACTGTTACAAAGAGTCTTAGCTGGGATCATCCTTGAAAATTCCATGAGTTTCCTTAGTGCTCTTTCTCGACAGCTTTTTAATGGCTCACTCAATCAAGATACCTCTTCCCTTTATCTCCCTCACTGTCCTTCCCCCTTCTTGAGCATCCCATTCCCTGATGTCCTCCTCCTCCTTCCCCTTCTCTTCTTCCCTTCTCCCCTCCTCTTAATTTTCTCAGGAAGTCTTATCTGTTTTCCCTTCCCAGGAGGATACATGTACGTCTCTCTTAGAGGTCTCCTTGTTACCTAGCTTTTTTGGAATCATGGACTATGGGCTGGATATCCTTTGCTTTATGTCTATTATCCACTTATGAGTGACTACATAACTCAGACACAGATAGACATGGTATGTACTCACATTTAAAATTTATAACACAAGAACCCACCTTTTCAGGGATAGAGTATTTGTTCCCAAGTTTAGCTCCTGTGTTTTACTTAGTAATGTTTATTGGCTAAATAAATTAAAGGGTAAAGACTTTTGTCGTCTAATCAAATTCTAGAGCAAAGATCATACCAAATTTACACTAATTTTGCTTTTTTTGTTAGATCATTAACACACAGAAAGTAAGAGATAGCACATTAAATATTTGGATCACAAAGCATTTTGTTCAAGTTTATAAATTCAAACTTTTCATTTCCATTTTGTTAAAGTACAAGATTATTTTGGCAAATATATTATCACTATATTACAATTTAGGTGACAGTCTTTTTCCTTAGTTATCTTTTCTTTTACTCATGGTTCTTATAGGAATGTACTTATCACTCATTATTCAATCCTAAAACCAATACCTTGTTTTATAATTTATCTGGAATAGGGCCCTTTATAATATTTTAATTTACTATCAAGTATCCATATGACCTTAATAGCATGAATACAAACCTTTATTGTATAGCAGTGTGTCAACGGATGATGTTTCAAGCTATGAAGTGAAATTGGGGTGGATCATATCGTAACATGTACCAACACATTCCAAATCCATGCCATATACCAAGCTATTAACAAATGCCATGGCAATCTTACACTTCACTGTACAAACATTTCAAAACTTTCTGCATGTGTATCATCCCAATGGCCACAGCAAATCACACTGTTCAACAAAAATTGGAGATGTGCAAAAATATAACATTCCCTAGGGGATGAAAGAAAACAGGACATTATGGAAGAAATATCCAACTTAAAATATGGATTTATTTTTCCTTATATTTGTCTTAATCATAAAACAGTAAATATAAGTTGTATTAAGGATTTATAATGTCAAACTAAAGTATATCCCTTTGTTATGCTGCTATATTTCAGGGCATGTGTATATTGTAATAAAGATACATATTCTTTTAACGAAGATGATTCACTTTAGTACTGAGAGGAGAGCAATGTCACCATTCATTTCATTAAGTTAATGAAGACATTCTGAATAACACACTACAGTGAAACTAAGAATTTTGGGGGTGGGGATACCTTTACGAATATGTCCATGGACAGAGAAATCTATGTGAGCCCCCTTGTAAAGTTATTAATGATGCAACTGCTACAATTAACATGAAACTTAGTTTTGCTTTTGTTTCTGAATGAGATCACAGTGTAAGATCGCATCCATCCTTTTCTATTGAAAACTCTCTCTGGCTTAGCTATCTCTCCACTGAGAAATTCCATTAATATAGTCATAGAGAATCAAAACTTGACTCAGAACTATAGAACAAGGAAACATAGAGAAATTGTAATTATCTCTTAAAAATTTATCACTTGATTTGTAGTGATTATATGTCATCTATGCAAAACCTTAAACTGTATGTACTGTTAAAGTTCAGCTAAGTAGAATTCATCAGGCGTATGCAGAAAATGGGGCTGTTTAAAAACTGTCTTCCCCCATTTTGCTTTAACAAATTTCAATTAAAAATCTAACAACATAGTTTTAAATACATTTTATTTATTCTTTAAGAATTTCATATTGAATATTCATATATTATATGGCAATATGTTTCAATCAAATCCACCCCTCAGTTCCTCCTCTTCATTTCCATTGAGATCCCCACCACCACACATCCATCATTCACACTGTATTTTAACAACAGGCTCGAATTGATGCTATGCCTGTGATCTTGGGCAGTGGAAGGCATCATGAAGAACTTCAACAAAATGTCAGAGAAGGCAATGAGTGAACAATATCACCTGACGTAGCTGACAGGATAAAGTTGATACTTGAGTCTGAGGAGAGGGAAGTAACAGTGAAGAATCTCTTAAAATCTCACCGCTAACCAAGAAAGCTTCAAAAGTGTGTTTTTAGGTTGGGTCCAGTATCATAAATGTTGGATCAAATTTGATTGAAGAAGGTTTGGTCCCTGGATGCTCTAGAATGTAGTAAATCTTATTACAGTAAGTACCATAACTTTTGCTTATGGTTTATATCAGTTATATATGATAATGTTTGGCATATAATCACAATTAAGTCACTGCAGTCTGTTGTATGGAGGGCTGCATGTTTGTTTCCTGGCCGCCCAGACTCCCAAAATAACTACACAGAAACTGTATTAATTAAATCACTGCTTGGCTCATTAGCTCTACCTTCTTATTGGCTAACTCTTACATATTAATTTAACCCATCTCCATTAATCTGTGTATCACCATGAGGTTGTGGCCTTCCATCAAAGTTTCAGCGTGTCTGTCTATGGAGGCAGCTCCATGGCTTCTCTATGACTCCGCCTCCTTTCATCCATTTCCTTGCCTAGCTAAATTCTACCTTGCTATAGGTTCAAAGCAGTTTCTTTATTAATCAACAGTAATCACAGCATACACAGGGAAGCCCGACATCAGAGGTCATTTCCAGAAGGCATTCTTTAGAAATCAAACATCTAGCCTGTACTTCAATCATACAAGGAATGAAATAAAAATGTCCTCCAATATATCCTGCAATTTTAGATACCAATATAAAGATACAAAAATCATCTAAATGAAAAATAAAAATGAGTAGAGATATAATTGATCTTAAAGGACTAGGTAGTTTTTATTTATAAACTGCACTAAAAAAGTAAATATACTACAAATTCTGAAAAAAAATTTCCAACCTAATATTCTACGCTGTTGTAAAACTGAAGTATAAGGATAAACAATATTTGCTAAAAAAAATTCATGCTGTCTAAATTTAACAGACACCTGGAATGACCTGTATAATTATTCAGTTCCTACATCTATATTCAAATAGGTGCACACTATAGAAAGCACTGTAACGAAAACTGCACTTAATAGTTTATGTGTTGCCTCAAAGAGGCTGAGTGACTATGTGTGTTGGCTAATATAATGCTTGTATATAGCTAAAGATTACAAAACAAGCTATCTTACATTGCCCATATGATTATTTTCATAATTGACATTTTGCAAGGAAATAATGAAACATCAAATATAATATTTAAAATATTGCTAACTAAGGGAAGGGAGATTTAATAAGTTCCAACATTATTGCCAGAGATGAGTAGTTTGTAAGTAGACATCACGGCTGTGCTTTGGGGATAAGATGGGAAAAGAAGAAAGGGCCGGGCCATTATAGCTGTAAGAGGGAGAAGTTGCGTTCTCCAATGCCATCTTCCTGAGTCTCATTAAACAAAGTGGAAATAGTTGAAGAACCTGCTGTGCACTAGAGTTGCCTACCAAATATTACACACATCCACCCCTAGCTTTTCGTTTGTCCTCTTAGTCACTGAGAAGGGTGTGACTTTAGTCAAGAAGCTCTCCAGCTTCTTTACATCTTGGGACAGTTGAAAAGTGGGGACTCTGGTGATGAAAGGCCCCACAGACTACTACATAAAGGTCAGGAAAGAGGGTCTCTCTACCAAAGAAAAAGAGATTTAGTCTGATCAGTAAGAATGTATCCCATATCCTCATTCACAAAAATAAAACAGGAACACCATGCAAGTTAAAAATATAAAATTTAAATACATCTTAAAATATAAATAATATAAATAAATAAAAATAAAATATAAATTTAAAAAAATACCCCAAGATTATCCAAGTATCTTTACTGATAAGATTGACAAGAACATGATTAACAATTAAAAATTAAATGGAAACTCACAAATTAACAATAAAAGGAAAACTCAAAATATTGAGTTAAGAAAATTCATACAGATTGGAGTATGTTGAGAATACAAAATTATGCCATTTTCAGATTAATGTCAGAAACAACCAAATACAAAACAGAAACAACAAAGAACTTACACAAGTAACAGATACCAGAAAAATTAAAAAAAAACATAAGATTTAAACTTGTAGAAAACAAAAGACATGATAGTATAAGAAAACGATAATTTTGTATAAAATGGATAATTGTGCAATCGAATAATCTTGGCAAAAAAAATAATGATTTTAATGGAAAAACTTCACTTGTTCCAAGCTATCTCAAAAGACATGTTCAGTCCAAGAAGCAATCAATGAAGAAAGAGTGCTCTGAGGTACATATCTACTAAGAATATTCTACTCAGCCAAGAATCTTACTCAATATTACAGATGACACAAGACCTTCTCCGGCATGAAAACCAGGAGAGAATTTCAGGAACCATATATCTGCAAAGTGTTTCTTTTCTGTGATGAATGAGAATCCCTCTGCGATTTTTAGGTACCGGTTGAATACTGGTGCCTTTACTCCACACTGTGGGAGGAGTCACGCTGTGGGAGGAGTCACACTGTGGGAGGAGTCACACTGCCGGAGGAGGTGCTGCTGTCTCAACACTCGCCCAATGCTGTTAAATCTTGAGAGATGCTCTACTCCATTCCATTGCTATGTGGGGACAGCAGATCCTATGGCCTAGAAGATGAATTAACACTACATCAGTTTTACTTGAAACTCCGGATTGTGCTGTCGCACTCTCCATATGCTAAGACTGTAAGCAGATGTCCTGTCCTTGTGTCTCTGGGTGCGTCTTTCTTTTAAACAAACAGAGAAAAAAAGTAAAACTATACTTCATCACTTCCTCTTCCTTCTCCATCCTAGCCTTCCTCTATCTGTAGCCCCCTGCCACTTCCCTATAATTCCTGGTCTTTTGTTCTTTAATCATTGGTGTTATAAATACAAATGAGCGTTGAGCACATAAATATATCCTACTGAGTCCCTTCAGTACTGCCTGCAAGAATGTTTCTGGGTCTGATCACTTGGCATTGGCTAATAAATCAGTGGGCTCATCCCTGGGAAAGATGAGTTCTTTTCTTTCAGCAATAGGTTAATTGCTTTTAGCTTCCCATCTGTGTGTGGGTGTATGCGAGATCTCTCTCACCTATGTTGGAACAGCAATCGGTGCGGTGCTGGAACTGTACAGGTCTTGCGTAGGCTGTCATAGTGCTGAGATTTCAGGGGTGTAACTTCCCTGACATAGCTAGCAGGCACAATCATAGCAAAGATTTTGTGGTCCTCTGGCTTTTACTCTGCTGACATTCTAACACCTGCATTTATGTTCCCTGACCATTAGGTGTAGGAGTGGGTTGCAGATGTATCAATTAGGCCACAGCTACCATGGTCAGTTGTGTTTTGCATTTTGACTAGTTTTGCTTTTCTGTAACAAGCTCTTTCTGCTGCAAAAAGAAGCTATTTTGATGAACAGTGAGACCTAGACTTTTCTGTGATATAAGGGTAAGTGCTTAGACTGGAATTATGAAATTTACTGGTTTAAGAAAGCGACACTGGTAGGTTCCATCTCTAACACACATGACTTCACTTGTGTGTTTGGCATAATTTCAGTCCTGTTAAACAGGTCTGAGACTAATGATGTAGCTGTTAGTTACCAGAATATAAGTGTCATTATTTCTTGCACCTCTTGGGATACTTTCCCATGCTAGTCATGAGAACATTACTTCTAAAAACTAAGTTTTAAAGAAGATTCCATGCATTTCAGCAGCAAGTCAGGACAGAATACATTACATATAGAAATCTTTGTCATAAAATTTATTATGGTAATTCAATCTAAATAGGAATTAATAAAAAGCTTCTGAATATTGTAAACTTAGAAATTGAGACTGATGACAACTTAAATAATGTACTGATTAAAAGTATCTTATGTCTTCAAATAGTTTAACACAAGCAGGTGCAGATTTCTCTTCTATTCTTTACTCTTCCCATGATAAAATCACACAAAATTATAACACTGTCCAACCAAAATTTGACATCATTAGAATACTATTAAATGTAGGTTGCTACATTGGGAATGTATGTATAACCTCTAAAAATAGTGCTAAAATTCAATCCACAGTTGGTCTTTCAGTGGTGATTGAGTCCAGGCTACATTTTCTCCAACAATGACATCAGGTCTAAAAGGGTTTGCCTAGTCCTGTTCGTTTCTCTCCTAGCCTTGTTGACATGTGGTGGTAGAGGGCTTTGCTTTACTGGATGCAGAAACAAGACACAGTCTCCAAAGATCACTAAGCAGTCTTCTCCAGAAACAAGACCTGATAATACTTTCAATTTGTATTTCTGGATACCAGAAATACCTTTGCATTTCATGTGAATTACCTGATGTTGAATAGCTTGTTATGAAAACACAAGCAGAGAAAAACAGATAAAGTTCAGATTTTCTCCACGTTTGTTCTACTGGATGAGTATCTGTGGATTTTACTCCAGAAAAATGTATGACATTTTAATTCCATATGAACATCATTCTCAGCAAGATGAAAGATCTTCCCATCCCTCCACTCCATCTCCATCATTCTTGGGATTGTGCAAAACTGGAGCCCTACAGAACGTAACCATTTGAGGATGTTTCCTTTTGGCCTACCCCAGCTTGACACACATGAGATCCTTCCAAGTTATGACATCAATAGTTGGATTCACAATATTTCCTTTGGCTGTGTCGTATTACACCATAAATGTACTACAGCTGAAAGAAATTTGAGGCATGCCTAGTTCTTAAGATAAATTTTATAGATAAAATTTCTGTGAACATCTGTGGGAAAGATATTGTGGCAAAGCAGGGTTCACAGTTACTCCAACACCTGTAGGGCCCATTTTGCCAAGATGTTGTGGTTTTTTCCAAAGTACCTCTTCCTGGTGAAGGCCTTGGAGTCTTCACCCATGTTCTGCTGACTGTCAGCGCAGCATCTCAGCTCTCCCTGTTCTCTGTATTAAATTCCTTGGGTAGTTATCTTCAGTTCGGTATCTGAGTTATGTTATTTATTACCATTTCTTTACAGCCAGGGTTGGATCAGAGTATTTATTTATAATGGTTTTATATGCTATGCTTTAATATGTTGTATTCTTCTGTCCTATCTGCAAGTGAGAACAGCCTACTGATTTGGGCTTTTGTGTAGCCAGGGAGTCAGTCATCACTGCTTGCTTTTCTCAGATAAGGCAGTTATATTGTAAAAACAGAGATCAAGTCATCTTTGATAGGACTTTCTGGCTTGCAAAGGCTGGGGATGATCTGCCTAAAACAGGGCATCATTATGAAGATGATAGGCTTGTTCTGGGTGGTCACTAGTTGAAAAACAAAAATTAGAAAAGTTGTTACTTACTGTCAAGTGCTGTCTGTTTGGGACTGACCCCTGCAGAGTTTAGACTCTAGATCTGTTTACCATTTGCTAAAGATTGTGGGTGGAGTCCTATTTTATATGTCATTTGGTTCTTGATCATTGCATTTAATTTCACAATTGCATGGCAAGAACTGGAAATGTTGGAATACTGGTTGGCTACCAAGGAGAAGGAAGGAATTTTTCATATTTCCATTGCAGTGGTAGTTACTATATATAAAAGTATTTACTAAAATTGTAGAATAATGTCTAAAAACATTGACTGATTGCATTTTATAAAATCTATAACTCATAAATCTATTTAAAAACGAAATTAGATATATACACTCTATGATCTCACCTGGAAAATGTCAACTCTTTTTATTTGATTATTAAACCATGTGAAACTTTCCATTTATTGCAATTAAAATGGATTGATAGAGAATCAAAGGGATAGAAAGAGTTTATAAGGAGAGCACATGATAAATCTCAGAACTAAGACTGAGCAAAAATAAAATCAATCTGGGTAGACCTTGATAGATGTTTATAATTGGTCTGGTCAATTCTTCCCTGAAAACTAACTCCTTACTCAAGACAGGAAATTGGGGGACTGAGATAGCAGGAAAACCAGTGATAATGAAACCAATGGTTGAAGTTGTGTTACAGATGAATTTACTCTAGAGTGCTTGCTAGGTTTGGCTATAGTTTCCTTTTAGAAAACTAATAAAATAGAAATATAATCAATATATCAGCCACAGAAAAGTATACGAGGATGGGAAATACTTGTGTCAGAGTCCAATGGCATGCACATTTCATCAGAATGGAGGCACGAATTTCTGATTTCATCAGAATCAAGGCTATATATTGGTAGAAGAATTTATCCACATGGTTCACAATGAAGAGGTAAAGGACCCGAGGAATAAAATGCACATTAGTGTCACACATATCAATATAAAATAGTTTTCCATCTGATTTAAAAACTGAGAGTGATAGAACAGAGAACAGACATTTATTAATACAGAGGTAAAATCAAGTTACTGTATTTATGAGGCAGCTGACGTCTCCAAAGAAAGTCTTCCATAGGATATAAAGCCTTTAGCAGACAATCCGCTTTTAGGCTTAGCATGAAGCTGTGGCTGGGAAGAGAATGAAGGTGCATTTGCTGGACTGAAAAGAACCGTGTGTCTACCTGTTTCCCTCGGGCCTCTGAGGTCGTGTTCCATTGTTCACGATCCTGTGCTTTCTGTCTGTGTGGAATATTGACTCCCTGCCAGGCACCTCCTGCTGTCTTTGTCTTTTTCAGTATATCTTAATCTGCTAAGCCCAACTCAGTCCCCTATCATCTGTGGCACAAATTTGGCCATTTATCAGAAAGACAGGTCCAGGCAGAGAGACTGGAGTAAATGAGGAAAGTATGGGGGAGCAACCCTTTCACCATGAGTGTCTTCACCTTAATTTCCAATGTTTCTGGTTCTATGTTTTCTGAGCAGACAGTAGAATGACTGGTAAGTTCTCTCTTGTTTTCATTTTGTGAATCCTCGATACACTGCTGTTAAGTAGCATGCACCCAAATCTACCTATACAAAATTATAAAATGTTTAAATACATAGCCAAGACATTTATCAGCATGTAAATGTAGATTAAGACATTGGCATGAAGGCAGCATTTTATCCTTAATAAATCACAAATTGTTTGCACAGCAATCATGTCTTTGCTTCCAGATATAATTTGGAGATTTAGGTCTCTCTGTTAATAGCTGAAATGTTTCTAATGCATCATTTGTACCCTCCTCCTATCCCCTCAGACCCCGAATGGAACATGAAAGTGAATTTTGAATAGTTAAAACAAAGTTGTACAAATAGCAACAGAAGTTACACTGAGCTGCATAGATGATTGTGGATATGATAGCAATTTGAGGGCATGCAGCTCTATGCATGAGACCTTTACAATTCTACAGGAAATGTTTCAGCATTGTGGTAGCTTATTAGTACCTAATATGCAGAAAGAGAAAGATCCTCTGATGGGGTGAATATGCATACTTTTAATATTCAAGCCATTAAGAGAGCTTTTGCAGTAGTCTCTGGAAATACTGCTTTCTGTCTCTCAAATTAATTATATTTCTAACTCTGAGAGCAATCATAATTTTTTAAAAAAGGAAGGTGCTTCATTTTCCATAAAGTAGGCTGGACCATAAATCTGTTCTCAAACAGAGATGCTTTTTCTGCTAACTTTCCACAAAACAAACACAATAACTGAGTTCCACAAAATGCTCTTATAATTCTAGGTACAGAAATTCACAGTTTTGCTAACTAACACAAAGTAAAGAAAGGAGGATGAAATAGAGAATTTAGAAAGAGAGAGAGAACAGCAACGGTTTGTGGGACATGACACATTACTATGTAGTGTTGTCTTCATGGCCCATCTCATCTGTCACTGAATGTCACAGAACATCATAAAGCTGAAAGATTGTGAGTCAGTTCAATCCAATTTGGACATATCCACATGTGATTGGTCATTGGTGGCTATCAGAGGTGAAACAAAACTAAAGGTATCAAGCTATCAATTTAATTTGGCAGAAGGACAAGGAAAAATCAATACATGACCAGGATCATGTCCATGTGTATAGACAGCCTTCGATACATTCTGTGATCATGTATATACATAGCCTCGGATTCATTCCTGGAAGAATATTCAGCCCTACATAACCATTCCTATCATTTTTGGTTCATCTCAAATGTTATTGTTAAACTGTTAGTTGAAGTATAACTTATTATACATATAAAATTTTAAAAAATCTTCAACATTATGAAAAGAACTCCATTGGACAATGCCCTGGCTTTAATCCACTAGCTTAGTCTGAGAGTAAAAAAAAAAAAAAAAAGATATCGGGATGATATTTTCATTGAAGATCCTATCAGTCTGAGTGTTTGAAGTCATTCTTAATTTGAAATTTGCAGAGAAATAACTTATGTACTGTTGTTAGTTTTTAAGCGACTGAATGTCCTAATTAAAGAATAGCAATAAATTAGTAGTTTAGACTGGAAAATAAAGTTTATGAATTGAAATAATGATTTTACAGTTAAATTTATAAGCTAAATGACATGATTATACAAAGTATAAAAATGACAGGACCTTGAAGTACACTCTTGCGGGACCATTGAGCGGAGAGACCTGCGGGAACAACAGTGTGGGGTCATGGATAGTCTAGGCACTTACAGAGACTTTCTCTCAAATTTTAAGTAAAAAACAGGCTTAAGGCTTTAACTCAACAGTAAAGTGTTCGCATAGCATGACGATAAGGCTCTGTATTCAGTCTCCAATATTCTTCAAAGCTATTTCTAGAAAACCCAAATCTATACAATTAAAAGCCTGTCGTATTAAAGATAACATTCAAGCGAAGTATAATCAAACGTTTCAGTGTAGGGCATAATCCTTTCAGATGTTTACCTAGTCTCTTGTCCTAGGATTCTGTTAACATGTGCTTGATCCTCTGTGTCTGATATTTAGGGTATCACGTCTTGCCTTTTTCATGGAACAAGCATAGGGAAGTGCAGTTTCTAAAGCAGATCCGGTATCTCTCTGCTTTGTCATTTAGAAAAAACTGTCAGTTACCTACAAAAATCTAGTAGGCCACCCTGTCTGTAATGTTGCTTCTATCAACCACACCAACTTCATCAGAGTAGGTGGCTTTCACGTGATATCCTGTAGAGAGCTATGGCTTTCAATGTACTGTCGTGGCGGTGACGTTCTTGATTGTTTCTCAACCTCCTCTTCCTCACTTGGCTGACAATTAATTCTGTGCATTTGCTCCAGGCTTCTTAATTTCACACCCGCAGCAGGTGAGAGAGCTGGCCCCGAGCCCACAAGAATGGGAGAGCTAACCCTGACCCTATCAGCTGCAGTGCATAAGAAAGCTGCATCCGTTTCCCGTCTGGGTGGTGTACTAGAACTGCCCCTGCTGTTGGGGACACGGGAATGCAGGTAAGTCACCCCTGAGGATGTGAAAACAGGAGCGCCGACCCTGCCCTCTGAGTTTGACCCCTAGAGTAATCGAGTAATCAAGAGAGGGGGCCCTGCACTTTGCCGGGCAATACGAATGAGAGGGACGCGAATCTGAGAGTCTGAAAACAAAACTAGTCCTGCTCCTTACTGTAGATGGCACTAGGTGAGCTCCATCCAGGTAGAGACAACAAAGGAAAGCAAGCAAGCTGACAAACCCAGGCCCAGAACCAGGGCTATGAGTTGGCCCACCCCAATGTCCAACTCATCTATGAACTACTAGAACGTGGGAAGGGGTGAATCTACAGATGCAAAAGAGCTGGATCTCCATGACACAGGACAACACCAGAGTATCCAGGAGGTGCCCCAGTGAGAGCCTGCTGTGGGTGGTGTAGCAGAAACCAGACTCATTGCAAGTAAAGAGGAATGGACTGGAGGGTAAACCATGTCATTCAACAAGGCCACACTACAGCTTTCACAACAAGATGTTTCTCCATTTTTATTTATTTATTTTTAGATTTTTGTTTTAGTCTTATTTCTTTGTTTTGTTTGGGTCTTGGTAGTTCTTCTTCTTCTTCTTCTTCTTCTTCTTCTTCTTCTTCTTCTTCTTCTTCTTCTTCTTCTTCTTCTTCTTCTTCTTCTTCTCCTCCTCCTCCTCCTCCTCCTCCTCCTCCTCTTCCTCCTTCTCCTCCTCCTTCTTCTTCTTCTTTCTCCCCCTTCTCCTCCTCCTCTTCTTTTCTCTCTCTCTGTCTCTCTCTGTCTCTCTCTCTGTCTCTCTCTCTGTCTCTCTCTCTGTCTCTCTCTCTCTCTCTCTCTCTCGTTTTTCAAGACAGGGTTTCACTGCAGTTTTAGAGCCTGTCCTGAAACTATCTCTTGTAGACCAGACTGGCCACGAACTCACATGGTTCTTCTTCTAAATTTGGCTTTGATCGGGGCACATTGCAAGGCCAGAGGGCAGATGCAAGATGGAGGAGATGGGAGACACATGAAATCAGAATGCATGATGTGAAGTCCACAAAGAACCAATAATTTTTTAAATAAGCATATTCACAGCACATATTTCAGGGCTCATTTAACCCGTTGGCTCCAAATTTTCCCATCCCCTACTCCAAAGCAAGATTACACAGCTCAGTCGTACTTTGGCCAGGTGTCTGCAGTGGCCTAAAGTCTCCTTTATTCATGGTTTCACCATGACATGGAGCTTCACATCTCTGGGTCTTTTTACAGGCTACCTTCTCAATTTTAAACCTGCTTTGTGTGATATATTCAGCTGCCCAGTTTGAATGTCAGTTTCGTTTTTTATCTTACCTTGCTATCATTGCCTTTGACTAATTTTCCTTTGAAAGCAAAGGAAACATTTTGTTCCCACATTAAAAAACCAAATTAGCACCAAAAAAAAAGACTAGTAGTTTCTCAAAGACTTCTACTCAATTAAATCAATTTTAACAACTTTGAATGTTAATGTTTAAAATTAATTTAAAACCTAATGTTTAAAATTAATTCTAAATTCACAGAAAAGGATTAAAACTGCTACTTTCGTTTCTCCCAACCTTGTGTCATTTCTTATACCTCTTATCTCAATAAAAGGGATTAAATACAATTTAACCAGATACCTTAAATAAATTATAAAATATTAATTATGAAATTCTAGGTAACTAATAAGTGATTTTATATTGCTCTAACTAGTTAAAAACTAAAACAAATTCCATCTGTTAAAAATACGACAGAGATTACTAGATAACAAGAGGCCTTAATGCATTTCTTTTCTGTGCTGTCTCTCAACTGGAAGTTGACACACCGCCTCGGACATGCAGGGTACCAGAGGCTGACACATGGTCTGGAACATACAGGGTAGTGGACTTTGACATGGCCTTGGGCATGCAGGGTACCCAAAGTTTCACTTTCTTTCAGCTTTTCCATCCATTGCTATAAAAGGCAGAAAAGTAGAAGCCTGTGGCTTCTGGGCTTAGCAAATATAAACAAATGAAGACCAAAATTTCTTTCTGTGTCAAAATATATATGCCTCTTTAAATAAATAAAAAAAAAAAAAACAGTTCACCTTCTTCTTGTAAAATTTTAAGTATTCTATATTCAGGAGATAAGTAAATACCAGTTTCCCATCATAGTTCCTAGAGAAATTCACATGCAGAGAAATGGAGGCTGTGAAACCCTGTGACGTCAAAGGAATTTCGTCTCTGGCACTGTGGCCACCTCGAGGAATATTTTCATCAAAGTTTTGAAATAATTCTCATGCTATCCTTAATTGCTTCATTTTCATCAAATAAAGGAGATATAAAATGCTCATGGGAAAGAAAGAGATTGTAACCATCTTAGAATGACATATCACTAGAACTTTGAGATATAATAATATTTTATGGATTTCACCCATTTAAGAATGATGTATCACAAGCGTCTGTAGCTATAATACTATTTTATGTAAGGCAAATGAATGTTATATTCGATGTACATATATTTATGGTGCACGTTCTTCTCACCCTTTCCTTCCTATTTCTCCATAGTATTCGTAGATGTTCTTACATCCATTTTTTATGGGTTTGCCCCTGTACTCAGACAGAGGGAGATAATTGGCCACTCTTAAAATAAGCTGTCCCAAGCCACGTGACAGTTAAAAACCAATTGACAAGAATGTCAAGTATTCTTGATAATACTTTCTGGGAAAGGTAAATGAAGCCACACATATATTGATGTCAGGTTTAGAAATAGTATTTGTATTTTAATGTTGTTTTCCTATATCTTTCTATTTATCATCATTAGGTACCAAAATATTAAAAATAAAAAGTATCAAGGAAATTACCATAGTATTTTAAACTCTCAAGGATTTTTGTATAAATTTTTCATTAAGGTAAGCTGGTGAGATTTACTGCAATATTTAAACTGTCTAGAAAAAAAAACACAAATTATCCCACAGAAAATGTGTTTTCCTCAATTTATGGGTAAATTATTTTTCCATTTTCCCTTCCTGTATTTTTGTCTTAACTAAATTTTATTTCTTTAGTCATATCTAAACAACGTGAAATAAATGTTTGGTCTGCTTACAAATGTCAGTTGAGAAACCACTAAGTATCAATCTTCTCAAACTGGCATTAAATGGATCACAATTACTGAAACTGAATTTTGCTTGTTTTATCTAAATGTCAGGGAAAGGATTTTTTACCATCTCATTTGTCCAGTGTCCTTTATGAGTGATTATTTAACCTTTGAATTCACAAGATTGCAATACCAATGAAAAACGTAATACAATTTAGATTGAAAAATGTATTTGCTATGGAAAGACCCCAAATTAAAAGCCTGTTTTAGGTTAAATGTTCAGCTGTAGATAGCATTATTGAAATGTTAATATATAGGCTTTAAGAAATGGTGTTATGAATGGCAGTTCATGCAGTTTTCCAAAATTCATATTTAATCCCTATGAAAAATGAGAAATTCGATGTAGGACTTCTGTGCATTTAAGAGGAAAGGGAATTATCGATGTTAATTATTCTCGTTTTCTGCCTGGGGGAAAGTAAGTTCTGTTTTAGGAAAATGGAGATTTCTCTGTGTATCTTCAGGAGTTTCTGAATATAGACATTTTCTAAAGCCTTAAGAATTTCAATTGACGGGTATTGATTGTCAAATATCTTTTTCTTTACTTTTTTGAGATGCCTGACCTTTTATTTGCAAAATAGCCACTACGTGGCACAATAAATAAGATATAGGGAGAAAGCAAAGGCAGGTAAAAAAAAGACAGACTGAAATAAAAACCAGACAAGTGGGCAAAGAAATCACAGACAAGACATGGATGCACTGGAATTTACTTGCAGTCTTACCTACAAAGAAGGACATAGTTTTAGACTCTGATATGAAGAAAACCAAACATTCTTTCCTCTCCTCTAGGTCATCACAATGATTGCTCTTGAATTACTGGACACATTTGTTCATATCAAATATCACAGAAAACATTCTCTCTCTCTCACTCTCTTTTATTTATTTTTTTTTATTTTGGGGACTGTAATTTAATCACAATATTTCTTCCTTCCCTTTGACTTTCTCCAAACAACCATGTATACTTCTCACTCTCCTATAATTCATGGCCTCCTTCTTTGTTAATTGCTATTGCATGCATATCTCACAAATTTTAGTGCTCTTATCTCCCACAATTGTGAGGGAAATACTTATTTTTATATTTTATAAATTTTAAGTATATATGTAAAGTATTGAATAAACATGACTCTATAGTTAAATAAATCCAAATAATTTCCAATAAAAAAGATTTCAATCATTGAAATCTTACTTTGCATAGTTTTAATGAAATAAATTAAGGTTTTATGATATAATATCAGGTGAATGCTATGATATATATTATGAATATGTGTATGTGTGTGTACATTTGTATATGTCTGTGTGTGTCTGTGCATATGTGTAATACATGTTTGTGTAATCAAAATCAGGAAAATGTCTATTTGTAGGGATTTTACATATATTCAGGGTTACCCATGTAATATTCATATATAAATATACATATATATACACATACCACAAAAGTGTTTAAAACATTTCAAAAATTGTAATAATTATTTTCTACTATGAGATTTTAAATAGTCAAAATTCAGTGTGGGATTACCCTCTGTCTGCTATGAATATGTCTTATTACCATTGGTTAATAAAGAAGCCACTTTGACCTTTGCCAGGGTAGACTATAGGTGGGTGGGAAAAACTAAACTGAATGCAGGGAGAAAGAAGGTGGAGTCAGGCAGATGCCATGTAGTCGTCCAATATGTAAGGTAATAAACCAAGAGCCTTGTGGTAAAATATAAAATAATATAAATAGTTTAATTAAAGATGAAAAAGCAAGCTAGAAATATGCCTGATCCATTGGACAGAGTTGTAATTAGTATAGTTTTTGTGTGATTATTCTGCTCTGGGAGGCTTGGAAATGAAAGCAAAGTCTGCTTTTACAATTTTATGTACATTCAGAGGTCCCTACCATGTAGTATTCACACATATGAATATATATCCATCATGTAATATTCATATATGTGAATATACACATATACATATGTATATACATATATAACAAAAGCCTTCAAGGTAGTTCAAAATTGTAGCAGTTATTTTCTACTATGAGATTTTAGATAGCCAAAACCCTCTTTAAACACTTTTTAGTTTAAATACTGCATATATTATAATATAATTTAATCATATCAATTCTTCATTCATTGCTGTCTCTTCTGGGGCACAGCTCCTTCCATACTTTTTTCCTCTTCCTCCTCCTCCTCCTGTTGTTGTTGTTGATGATGATGATGATGATGGTAGTGGTGGCAGTGGTGAGCATTGTTTTCCTCTTCCTCCTCCTCCTTCTCCTCCTCCTCCTTCTCCTTCTTCTCTTCCTAGAGATTAACTAGTCCTGCCAGCTTGTGAAAGAATATAGGGTTATCTACTGAATTATCCACTATATCCTCAAAAATAAACTGACCCTCCTTCCCCCAGCAACCATTAACTTCCAGTAGCTTATTATCGATCCATATAACCTGGACGGTCCAGGCATTCTAGGATTTGGAATGCCTAGTTCTTGTTAATGTCTTTTGTCGGCAACCACAGCAGCTGGAGTTCATGTTTGGACATCACCACTTTGTAGCAGCCTTCTTCAGTCTCATGCTCTTATAAAGGTCTGCCATTTCTTCCACAAGGGACTGTGTGGGCATAACGTTAAATGTCTAAAATGAATTTTGACACTTTGTCCCTTTCTAACATAATAGTAGTAGGTTTTGCTCTGGGTCTTATGATATACCCATCCAGGCATTCTTGGCTTTCTTTACAGTATCAGACAAGAATTGCAAAATGTGTAACAGGTCTTAAATGAAACCAGAGAACAGTTGGTCACCCCACAATTTGACACAATTGTATTAGGCATATCTTGCAGTAGTTACTATAACTTGCAAACCTCACAGATGGGGTAAGTTTTTTATCTACCAATAGCCCACATAGTACCTTTAGAAAGTTAGGCAATTGGTGGCGGTAGGGGAAGCTTCTAGGTCAGTACTTGTTTGTTTTCTCCATGAGCTAATAACCCAAGTATGTGGTATCTTCAGCTATAGTCTTACCATCAAGTTCTGTAGTGTAGGAAGTTAAGGCCTATCAGGAAGACTCCAGGTTGACTCCTCTCAGTATAAGCAATAACAGTAGTGATACATTTTAATATTTCAGTGGTCTGTGGGATTCTCTTGAAAGCACTTGAAAGGAAGCACCCATCCTTGACACTGGGCGCTTTGTTTGATAAACTGTAGCATCTAGAAGAGGCATTACCCTTTATATAAGGTGTGTGTGTGTGTATGTATGTGCGTGTGTGTGTGCGTGTGTGCATGAAACTCTTAAAATTGTAGGTTTTTGAGGATTTTTCAAATGATCAGTGGGACTCATTCTTTTCTATGCCTTTCTTCTGTTCTGGGCTTCCTTTCCCTTCCTTAGTTAATGTTCTTCCTCAATTATTTTCCTTTGATCTTTCTTCCTATTTCTTATGTTCCCCTCACTCAAAGTACCTTTCCCAACTTCCCCTTTCTAGATTCTTGTATTCTTCATGTATTCCAATTCAAACACATTTTCCACACCAAATATCTTTAATGCAAGCTTTTCTTAATGCTTATTCCATAAAACAGACAGAACTTCCATGTTAATAAGGGGATCTATATGATCTTAATTCAACCTTATTCAAAGATTGAAGTATCAGATTCCAGTCTGTTCTTGTGTAATTATTATTTTCAATGAAAAATAAAGGAAAGAAACAGTTGTTTTGCTGGCATGTGCATCTATGCACCGCTTCTGTGCATGGTTCCAGCAGAGGGCAGAAGAGGATACCTGTAGCTGGACTTTTCTATTGAGCTTTCTTTGAACTGCCAATCCCCAGATAAAGACATGGAGACTTATTAGTTAGGAAAGCTTGGCCTTAGCTTAAGCTTGTTTCCAACTAGTGCTTAAGACTTAAATTAGTCCATGTCTGTTACTATATATTCTGTCATGTGACTCTTTGCCTCTCCTCAGTACCATGAATTAGATTTGCTCTGAGTCTCATTGGTGAAATACACAGACCTAAATTCCTCTCTTTGCTGAGAAATTCCACCTGTTGAGGCCTGAATCCCAACATAAACTAACTCTCTGGACTGGCATGGAGGAGGGGGATAATTGAGACTCAGTTTATACAGCAATATTGAAAGGGAGTCTCAGGGTTCATTCAAATCCTGAAGATCACTCCCCCCCCCCCCCGTTTATTTTTCAAACATCTTTTATCCCCCAAGGTAAACTAAGGGGGAAGTTCATTAGCATTTTTTTCTGGGGTAGCAGGACACATTCACAGATCTGTCATTAGCTTGGAACTGACACCTCTTCCCAGGTGATCTCCATAGTTATAAGGAAAGGAGCAGAACAACAGCATATCCTTAGCTCCAGAGGCAGCCCGTCTGAAAATGCTTTTAGCATCTCTGTCGCTGTTGTGGCTTGAGAGGTTGGTTGCTGGTACCATGCAGAAATATGTGGCCTGTGTAATATTGCACCCCACACACCTAACCTCCTTTGTCTAGCCATTGTCCCATTCAGTGTTTTATTAAAGCAATCACAATGACACATCTTCACAGTGTACAAATATTCTGCAACATTTCCCCCTTTTTTCTAAATGAAAAAGAATGGGTTCAATTCTGTCACAGTAAAACTATATACAATAAGAACAATTGTCAGGTAAGAATTATATTTACAATGTCCAGTCCATTATTATTTTGGAAATTCAGAGAAAATGTTCTATTATTTTTCTATCTTGAAGAATCCAATATTTTATACCTAAACTAGCTTCTATCATAACTGAATTACCAGCCAAAAATATCCTTTTAAATTTTAAAATGTCTCTCAATGCTATAAACTTTACATCTCTCTTGCAAGTTTCATTGGAAAATTTGGCAAAAATATGGTATAACTATTTAGTCGTCAACACCATCAGAGACTTAATAGAATGAAATATTACCTGAATAAATAGTAACTTCAGAGCAAGTTACTTCCAAAACCATGGAAATGACAAAGAAAGCTAGCTGCCTGGACATTCAAGTTGCCTCTGTGAGATTTGGGCATCCATCTTTAGTGTACAGGCCTAGAATAGCTGACAGACTTTTCTGTGAAAAAGGAATTTTAAAGGAGCTGAGGTAAGGGCAGTTTCTTGTCCAGTAGCAAACTTTACCACAATAAAAGAAAACTCCATATGGAGGATCTTTGATGTCCATCATTCTTTTTTAAAATATATTTGTGCTGCAAGGAGCAGATGTATCTCACTCTCATGAATAATCTTATATTATTAAAACATCTTAGATGTCATATTCTGTAGATTTCTGAAGTATTTTTAGAGAATATATTTATCTAAAATAGATCTCTGACTTTGAAGCATACCTAACATAACTAAAGTTTGATTGTTATATATGACTAACTACTAATCTGTATTTCTAAATTATCCTAAATAGTTTAAAATGATAGCTTTCAAGGACTAGGTAGGACTTTACATTACATGTTAAAATGAGCTGTATAGGTACAAACCCCTTTTAGTAAAAGTAGAAACATATACACAATATGTTAAAACAAAAACAACCTTAAATTTGTATCAATATACAGAAATCCATACAAATATAAAAGATTCGAGATTAATAGTTGTTCTGTAGTTAAAAAGTAGATTCGATAATCTACTCTTTTTTCCTATCATTCCTATAGCCCTCTTTTTTTTTTTTTTTGTTCTGCCTTTTCAGAAAGAGATCCCTGAATTTAACTTCCTTTGCTTAGTTTTCTTCCTGACCATGGCAATAACAATGTGCAATCAACTCCCCTAAATGATGATAAATATCCATAATCCCCTGAATGGCCAAAAACCATTCATTTCACCTCTTGGGAATGTGGCCATAATGTTCTTAAAATTACTTCCTACTTTCTAGGGGTAATGACCTCTTGAGAGTACCCTGAGAAATTAGAAATAAATATCATGTTCTGGGAGATTTAACTGTATTATTATTATTATTCAAACATTCATTTTAAAAAAATGTTGTATTTTCCAACAACTATCCATATATTAAAGAAAACACAGTGTTGTGGTTTGCAATTCAACTACCACACCCCAGATGGGTCCCAGTTCGTTCTGTGGTGGAATTCTGTAGGAGGACATTCGGGAGCAGATTCTCACTGGATGAAATGGACGCCAGAAGCATCCCGAAGGGGTTTGTAGTCCGTTGCATTTCCTCTTGGCACTTCTCACTCACTGTAGACACATGTGGTTGCTTTTTCCTGCCACCATTCTCCGTTCTCTCTCAAAGTGTGCCTAAACAATTTATTTCTCTCCAACTTTTCTTCTTCCAGATTCTAGGTCCCTAAAACAAGAAAAGCCAGAGTAGACAACTAAGTCCAAGAACTACTCATGGTTTCTATGAGGCCAAGGGCATTTCTAATGAACTAAAGGACAGATGGCCCTGGGTGGATAAACCAGTAATCGCAACGCTGATAATAAACTGAAAAGAAGCAAACAGGCTAACATTTAATGAGAGATCATCATTCCAATAATATTATGAATCTCTTTCTATCAGCTAGTGATCGTAATTTCTATTTTAGTGATTTTCCACTTTATCCCTCGTCGTTGGGTTTTTACCATATAATTCTCGTCTAGCTATCTCTATGACCTAAACATCTAAAATATGTATAAACTTAGTATCACAAATCAATGAAAAGAATTTCATCAAAATCACAATATTTGAGTGGTACATTTCCATACTTGAGGTAGAGATGGTTTTGTGAGTAAATCAGAAGGTGCCTTTCACCTGCTAATCCACCAGGGCCATGAAAGGCGAGTCCACAGCTTCTTGCAGGAAGTGCTTTTGATTAAGTAAATACTGGGTAGTTGCTTGTGATTGTGCATATCTGTCCCAAAGACTATGCTTCTGTTCCTTGTAAATAATTAGTAGAATCTTATGTATCAGCGATCCACTGTGTGTCTCTAAATTTCATCCTGAAACTGCAATTTTGTATTTATGACAGCACAAGGGTTCAATTTCCAGTTACCAAATTGTCAACCTGTACATTGTTGAACAAACTCTTATATTAAATGAACATGAAACATCCATCAGGTTTGTAGCAAAACTTTTTGGGCACTTTTGGTCTAAGTATTAAGATTCTTGTTTGTTTTTAAATGAATGATAGGAGACACTTTGGTTCACTGATTTCTTTTGCTGGTTCTGCCAATATGTCAAGTAGCATTTCTCCCTTAGACTGTCTTTCATATTACTTCTTTGGATAACACCCTTACCATCAAATCTTCTTTGTAATCCAACCATCTTTAAAAATTGAGAGAAGCTTTAACCTCATGAACTCCTGACAAAAAAATTAATAAGTAAAGAACATTTTGAATAAAGCTCTTTTATTATGAAATTCTTCATTTTAAATATGGAGTTAGAATTTTAAAATATACCTCACACAGAAGATCTAACCCAATGTACACCTGAGACAAAATTACTAGGTAAGGAGACTTTTGGACAAAAATCTTTTAATATATTAAATATTAATTTGAAGTACAAAGAGTAAACATTTTAAAATTACCTCGCATTGTAGTGATTAGCATACATTAATAAGCAAACTTCAAGGATAAAAAGCAAGAAGTTTGTTTCAAAATTAGCCATAATATTTAGAGCTAAGCATATAAGTGCTCCATGTACTACAGTTGATGAACTTGAGGCTGAGATAGTTTTAAGATTTGCTTAAAAGTCAAAATGCTGTACAGTAAGATTTAAGCATCTATCTCAGTCTTTTTAATTCTGCTTCTATGTATATGTGCTTGTTATAAGGACTGACAGTTTGCTATTGGGTAGACAACTGGTGTGCTCTTCCCTGGGGAAGACTATTTCTCCTGCTTTCAAGCATTCCTTGGTTGCCTGTAGCCCTTGTCTAGGGCTAGGGATCCATGGCTTTTTGCCATCCATTTTGGCAAGTCTGCTGTTACTGTCCTTGTTCAGTTCATCTTGAGACAGTCATGCTGAAGAAATTTTGTGGGTGTATATTTGACACAGCCCCATAGCAAACACTCAGTCTTCTAGATCTTATAATCATTGTGATGCCCTTTCTTTGCCCCACTCCCATATAAACTTTTAATATTTTTAAATCAGAATTGCATTATTCTAGGTACCGAGAAAGAGATTCAGCGTTCTCTCTGTAGCAAAATTATGCTTGTTTTCTTTTTGTTAAAAATTTTCTAGTGTTTATTAAAGATTGCAAGTCTTGCCTCTGTCCTACTTGTCATAAATCTCTAAAGCGCTATTGATTTTTAAGTAAAAAATAGCTTTTATTCTCCTTCAATAGGGATAGTGTTACAGCTTCCTCTTTTGGGATCTCATTAGTAGCCTCAGCTATTATGTGAGCCCGTGATGATTATGTGGACATGTCATCAGGAGCACTTTCCTCTTCTGTGGTTCTTGTTAGTGAACTCCGAAGACTGATGATGGATCAATAAGTACTATCAAATGCCAAAAGTCATTTCTGTTTCCTGAACATTTTGAAACAGAATATAGCTATTGCTTTTATGACCTGACATAATAGCCACATGGCCTAGCAAGGCTTAGGTGTGGAAGTCCATCCAGCATGGCATTTATGAGGAAGAGAAGGGAAAAATGAGATAAAATAGCTCAACTTTTGAGAGATTAGTAATGTCTTTCTTAAAGACATAATGCAAAGATTATTAAGTTACATACAGAGTCCAACCATAATGAATACATCTACAGCACAGCTCTAGCATCTGTGGCCTAGTAAACATCCCAGAAGAAGGAGGAAGAAACATTGGAAGAGCCAGAATACAAGAAAGTCTGCTGTAAAAGGGTCTGCCTAGAAATGATGCATAATCAAGGCTGAAAGAATTGCACCATAAATAGATATGCTAAAGAGGAAGGTTTTGGAGGAAGGACACTTGGGAGGCTGAAGAGAGGAAAAGCAGGGGGGAAAATGGTATGATTTTATTTTAATTAACTCTAAATATCATGATGTGACAAACTTTATTGACCCCTCCCCATGGGAGGCCTTACCCTCTTTGAAAGTGGATGGGGTGAATTACGGAGAAGACGGGTGCAAGAGGAGGGGGTGAACTGGAATTGATATGTAAAATGAAAAGAATTGCTTTAAATATAATTAAAATACAAGATGTTGTTATTTTTTCTGCTGTGTTCTACTCCATTGTGTAAATGTACCACTTTTTACTTATCCATTCTTTGGTCAACATCTTGAATTTTTTCAGGCAAATGGATGGAACTAGAAAACATCATTTTGAGTGACGTAGCCCAGACCTAGAAAGACAATTATCACATGTACTCACTCATAAGTTGTTTTTAAACATAAAACAAAGAAAACCAGCCCACAAATCACAATCCCAGAGAACCTAGACAACAATGAGGACCCTAAGAGAGACATACATAAATCTAATCTATATGAGAAGTAGAAAAAGACAAGATCTCCTGAGTAATTTGGGAGCATAGGTACCATGGGAGAGGGTTGAAGGGGAGGGGAGAGGCAGAGAAAAATGTAGAGCTCAATAAAAATCAATAAAAAATAAATAAATAAATATAATAAAGTTAGAAATGATGAAGTTTTGTATATACTATTAATAATCCCACAGTTAAAGAAAATAATAAGGGAAATATTTTTAATAATGGACTAAACAATGTTGTTTAAATGAGTTTTTAAGATTTGCTATGATGAGATAAGTTATTGGAATCAATGGACTTAGGGTCTATTAGTGCTAGATCTCTTGATGTTCTAGACATTGGAACCAAATATCCTGAAAAATAGTTCAACCAAATATTGGTAAAAGTTTTCATCTCTACAATTCATCTTTATTAATAACAAATATGAATTTATTCTTAAATATTCCTGATAACTAATAACATATATAGATATAGTTCTGTTACTAATTTATGTTAGAAAACAACTTGACCCTTCACAAACTTTGCAATTTGGCTCTTTACCCATCACTCCTGTAGTGTTATATCTTTATAGTTGACTTCTTTGCATTGCTGCTAATTTTCCATTTGCATTTGCAATTTGATTAACTCTCTCCCATGCAGTCTGATACCTGTGTCAATGGTCTTGTGGCTTTAATAAAAAGAGTGCTTCAAATCATGTGTCTTCCTAATGGCCGTGTCCTCAAACATTGTTCATAGTTAACTTGTCACAGGGTCTCTAAAAAACATCCAATGTATGATCCTTCCTTCCTGTAACATGACAAAACTGAAAGAAAACAATTCCTTCAAGAAATATATGAGTTTGCATGAGTATAGACACTTGAGTACATTGTGAACACTTTTGTGTTATGCATTTAAACACAAGCACTTTATTCAGAATCAGTAAGAGCATCAGATAGCTCTGATGAAGGAGGATTGCCTAGATCACTTGTAGACACGAAACACTAACATACCTAAGGCTGCTCTTTCACTGAATGTCATTCCACTGATTCATGTATACATATTTGATCACACAAAGCCTTGCAACCGTTGTGCTAGACAGGACAACTAGAGTAAATCATGCGCATGTTAGCCACATCCTACTGTTGAAAAGATCATCCCAACTTCGGCCAAATACACTACTGCCATCCTATTGGGACTAAATGAGTCTTGGCCTTCAGCTGCTCTTCCCTGCTAGAACCTTCTAATTGAAGTGACTAGAAGCTGTGCCTAGCTTAGAGGATCAGAGGATGGGATTTTCACCTGTTGGCCATTGACTGCAGTGTATTTAAGTCTCCATCGTGCTATTAAAGAGGGGCTTTTGGTACAAGTGATTGAAGGTCTGTGTGTCTGTCTGTCTCTGCGTGTGTTTCCTCAACCTCCAGCCCCTTGCCCGAAGCTTGTGAACTGGGTTCTAGCACATAGAGCACAGATGGGGGGGGGGGATGCGGTGCACGGCACCATCCCACTGATTAGTAATATTTTAGATCATTAAATCAATTAAATGTCAGTTTTATTTCCATTAATCGTTACGATACATCTCTAAGATAATGAAATTCTGTGAGCTATAACATTAGCGGTGGTGGTACTACAAAGCCTACATGTACCTTGATGGAGCTTCAAATTAAGTATCTATCGTTTAAAGTGCAGATATTCCTCTTAAATAGCTTCCTTTGAAAACCGACTGGACACAGAAGAAGCATCTAAATAACAACTCACTCACTGCATTCTTTACAGGGAATTTTTATTTTGTTTTGAAATAGAATATGATGTAGTCCTTAAGAGAAAAAGAGGATCATCAACTTCTTCCCCCATCTTCTGACTTGAGT
The DNA here is from genome assembly GCF_950005125.1 of Chionomys nivalis. NCBI lineage: Eukaryota > Metazoa > Chordata > Mammalia > Rodentia > Cricetidae > Chionomys > Chionomys nivalis. The sequence continues at coordinate 6,600,841 of NC_080111.1, read as the reverse complement.
TCAATTCTGTCTGGCTTCCCGAGAAAAGGTAATATTGTTTTGCCAATAGACATTCCCCAGGAATTCTTATTTTATGTTTACTATTGCACATCTAATAGGGAATATACTGTAATCTCACTCACGTCATTGAAAATTCCTAATATAATATCCATAAAAATGACTCATAATATTTTCAAACTGAATTCCTACAATAAACACACACTTACAAGCTTAGGACCCTAGTGATTCTTTCACTGAAGCAATATAATGTGTCCTCTCACAATACAAAAAAACATATAATATTTTCTAGAAAGCCATAAGAATTTTTTTTCAGGGTTTCTCCATAGCTTTGGAGCATGTCCTGGAACTAGCTCTGTAGACCAGGCTGGCCTCAAACTCACAGAGATCTATCTGTCTCTGCCTCCCTAGTGTTGGGATTAAAGGCATGCACCAGCAACTTCTGGCTCAAAATTCATCTTTGGAACTCTCATTGTAAACAAACAAATTATTCTCAACCTACTTAATTAATGCTTAAATGAGAAATTAAGAACTGTCCATCCTAAGTAGAGTTTCTATTCACATAATAAGTGATCACTTCTCATGAAAAAAACCCCAAGTATTTAATGCAAATGTCTAGATTTCAAAATAGTTCTTGCAAAGAATATGTGACTACAAATTTTACAATGCTCCATTTCAAAATTACCTCCTATTAGAATAGAAATCATAGTTTTCTTGATATGTTCTCCTAAGACCAAATATACTATAGCTCCATTCCTGACTTAAATCTGATGGGTCTCTGTCATTTATGGCCTCCATGTTTTGGGAGGTATAGGCATCATCTTGGAAGCCATAGGCTGTTTCTTCAGAGTTCATATAGTAAATGACATAATCTCTTTCATTTCTTTCTGTTCTTCCATTCTTATATTTGTCTTTTCTTCAGAAGAATTTTTGTTTACTAATATTCCTTCATTTTGAAGTTGAATTTTTATTCTGAAGACTAGATTTGAACTATTAAAATGGATCCTATGGAAAGTCTCCTATTTTCAGTTTTGTGTAGCTCTAGCAATATCGGAAGCAGCTTCCAGTGCCTGTCCTTTTGGTAACAAGTGGTCCACATTTCAAATATATTACTTGGTTTCATTCTTGTGTCCATTAAATATGATGACTAGTAAACCTGTGTGGAGGTATTGACATTTGTTATGATTTCCCAAGGGTTTGCATGGTAGGAAGGATTATTTAAGTTGTATATTAATGTATTAACGTAGAACTCAGTGGATAAGAAACTTTGCTAAATAAAGGTTTCAACTTTGTTTTGCCTCTGGGACTTAGTTGCACCGCATATAATGTGCTGATACATTATCTGATGAAACTGCTGTTTGCAATGATACAAATTAATAGAAGGGATTTATCATTTTTATCAAGTAATAGAAACAAGTACCCTCCTGGGAAATAGAAGTTATCTTCGAATTAAGGCAATTAAATTCATGCCACTGAACCACACAACCTTAGTCTTGTGAGGTTATTTAAAATTGCTTCTGGTCATATGAAATACATTTTTAATGAGTAGCATAGAGCGATGTAAGTACTTAAGGATATAAAGACTCCACAGTACACATCATTTCAAATTCTTATTAAAGTACACAGCACATCAGAAGTAATCTTATTATTCAGCTCTGCCAGGAAAGTTATCCTCCCATTATTATCTAGGGCTCTCCAGAGTGTAGGCACATGGTATTCGAACAGAAAGTTAAAGGGGCACATTGCCTTTCTCTCTTCACTCAGTGAATATTAACTAGTTTGGATATGTTTTAATTTATGGAGTATATGTACAGGTCATCTTTACTTAATTATGAATGTGCATTTACACATATATTTAGAGGTGTGTCTGTTGACACATTATAGAAAGAAGCTAGCTTACAACTTAATCTGTGATTAGGGCTAATACATTCTAATTTTAATTATACTGTTTAATTTTTTATTAGAAGATCAATGTGGTCTCATAATTGTGAAAATGATTATGATTGCTTATAAATTCCAAAAAGATCATTCTATTATATGCAGTAAATTATACAGTAACAGTAACTTTAAATCACTCCATAAACTATGAACCAAAGTATTTGACAGCCTTGGTAATGTAACATTGATGCTATGGGATAAATATGAAGATATATTGTCACTACATTCCCATGATCCAAGCTCCATCATAAAGCAATTTATGAACAAACTTTTTCTTTACTAGATTAGCCAAAATAATTTAAAATGAAATCATATACAACTGTAAAGAATACAGATAAAATTTATTAGGAAACAGTTTTATATTCAATAAAAATGTTCACTATTATGACTGATGTAATTGCTAAGCCTGGTTTGCCATCAAGTCTGAGAACCTGAGTAGATCTCAGAATCCCTTGTGATGGGAGTGCAAAACCCGACTTCCTCAAGTCGATCATGGAATCCCTGTGGTGGCAGTACAAAACCTGACTTCACCAAGTTGTCTTCTAATCTTCACAAATGCTCCATGGCATGTGTGCATGCCATGTAGGCCAAGGCACAAATCTTAATGTGTGCATGTATAAATGCATAAACTCATAAGCAAAATTTTAAAGTTTAAAATCTTTTTCTATGCTTTCAAGTAATAAAATCTTTTAACTCATAAATGCTGATAATATTGTATATGGAAATAAAAGTCTTAGAAGGAATTCCATCTACTCAATCACTAAATAAAATTATCCCTGAATTTAAACTAGTTAATAAGTTTAAATTGAGAAGTGAATATTAGGGTCAAAATCGATTCCAATTGGCTTTTATTATTTATTATTTTTAAGTCCCTTGAAATATGTCTTTATATCACTTCCTGCAAAGGAAGGCTCTCTTTCGCTGGTTTCCGGTGATGACCTTTCTTAAGGCTTTTGAAGTACAGCTGTCCCATGCAAAAGTCTGCTTTAAAGCCTCAGATACCAGATATGTGGGGTCCACTTTTCATGATACCCAAGGTGCCTACCAATTTACCAAAGCACTGTGTGCTTTCTCAAGCCTTCTATGAGAACAGTGAGTTCTCACCCCAGTAAATCTAGTGGAAATTTCAAAACCATATGATCATGATCAAGTAAATGTTATCAGTTAGGGTTGCTAGAAAACCAAGACAAATTAATACAAATAGATATGATCACAGTCCCTACCCCAAACTTCTACAAACCTTTGATATAAATTTAGTAAATATCAGAGCCTAGCAAAGCAATAAGAAAGTTACTAAGTGTTTTCATTTGTCCTTGGAAATTCCTTCACTCATAACCAACCTTGGGCAAGTCTGAATTACTTTTCTCACAGATCCTAGGGGAAATACCAACACGAGATAGAAATAACTTTGAGAAAACGAGATTTTCAGATTTATCTTAAAAAAGTAATGTGCATAGGATTTTAAAAGTTGCTTTCCATTTCAAAAGCTGAAATACCGGGAAGATAATCAGTACTGAGAATCTGCAAAACTACCAACCTAAGAAACAGGAGAGCAGTGTGAAGTACAGTTAAATTATAGGCCTGGACTGTGATAATCATCACCTTCCTAGAAAGCCCAGGCAGAGAGTAAGTGCAAATACTTGATAAGTTAAAAAAAAAAAAAAAAAAAAAAAAAAAAAGGACTGAACTAACCACAGTAGACAGTGTTGAAGATATTAAGGGCATCGAAAAAACTCCAATCCGTCAAATGGAAAAATTGCCCTGTGCGACATAGGAAATGTTTCAATTTGATTTCGGTGTTTGATTTCAAATACTGATTCAGGGACAAGAAAATGGTTGGGAGTTATGAAAAGATTCTCAAACATGATTGGGGAACGAAGTTCCTGATTTATGAGGAAGGATTCAAGGATGACCGAAGGAGGAAGTCAGGGCTCTGGACTCATGGAAGGTGGGAAGCACATTTATAATTTTGGTATGCATACTCATTTAACAGTAAAGACCTTTAAAACAAATCTATATCTCAACATATTTCAAGGAAAACTATTTACTCAACATACTGGTAGTATATTGTGGATTAATAATACCAAGGGATAGAGTGATTGTTGCTTTAAAAATAGATGAAAAACTTACATTTAGAATTCTGACTTTGAAGGGTTTTACTGTGGTCACATGCTGTTCTTGATCATGGTACCAGAGAACCTATGTAAATGTTGCCACTGGGCTCATTCATTTCCACTTTTCCTCTATTTCTTAGCACATGAGTAAATTAAGTCAGTTCAGATTAGAGTATTTTGGGTGCCCAAAATACTGCTTAAAAATAATTATTGTTATTAAGTGTTACACTTAACACTGATATCTCTGTGTTCCAAACTTTGCAAAAGCTGGGTTATATAATTTTATTATTGAATTAGTGAAAGCTGTTCATCCTCAGCAAAGAGACAACATAATCAAGACTTCAGCAAGCGTGGAGAACTCTTCCTGAACCATCTAGGTTTTACTGTGGCTTTAATACTATCTCATGAGATGCCCAAGGAAAGTCCCTAATGTTCCGTGGCTTTCATACATGTCTCCTCAGAATGCCCCGGGGGAATCCCTAATCTCAGATGATTTCTGCTTCGAGATTTCATGAATTGTGTGGCTCTCTAGCAGGTGTTTTGGGAAAGTCCTTTCACCCTCTCATTCATACTTCAGTGAGAATTGTTTGTCCCCAGGTTAATCAGATACATGAGTTGACATCTTGTTCTGCAATAGCGCTACTACCCATATCGTCTGATACCTGTGTAAGAAGGAACTACCAAGAGCAAACTCCAATGGGATAGCTAGTGTGGACCCCTAAGTCCAACCCAAGGAAGGGAGAAGCAGGTTAACATTGGGGGCAAGATTGGAAATTCTACCATTACTGAGTGAAAATGATAGGCTAAACATCTGAATCCGTACAATAGCAAGTTTTAAGCTACTAGAATACTTCCGAGGGCAAAGATAATTCATTTAAAAAAGCCAATCATGGGATAATAAGACATTACATTATTTCTATTTCTTCATCTTCTGCTGCAAACTGCTTGGTGATTTATGGTACATTTATGTTCTGATTCAACCCTGGGAAATATCACTTATTTCTACGACAAGGGCTTCCACAGCGTCTGAGCTGCCCAGTCAAGGGGATGACATCGCGGCTTGCACATTGGACATTTTGTGTTTGCCTCGTTGTTTCTTTGCCATCTTTTCATTTGCACGATCGTCATTATGCATTATAAGCTTCTTCCCAATAATTGGAATGACCTCAATTTCCTCCACGTTCTTCTTTAGTGTATGATATGCTCATTTTACTTTTTTTTTTTAACATCCTTCACATTTTAGCAAAGTAGTCATTTAAAATGCATACAGAGCTGGGAAGCAAATTACTAGGGTAAAGGGCATTTCAAGATGATTGAAAAAAAATTGCTCGCGAACTGTTGCCTTTTCTCTCTCACGTTTAGGCTGACAGGAAACATTCTAGAAGTGAAAAATTGCAGGTAAATATTAATGTATTGTATGCATTTCCTATTTAAATGTCTCCTTTTTTAAAGTTTTTATATCATTGTTCTCATTATGGATAAATCTGACATAAATGATGTCTGATCCCACATACCACTGCAGGATTTTATTCTCTGACAGATTCACAAGACCCAGGTCGTTAGTTGCAGTTTTATAGTTAGGATTCCCTGGTAAATGTATGCATCTTTTTCAAGATTGCCAGAAAACTGTTATTTAGTAGCGTTGTATAGATTTCTCTAGCTAGTATTTGAATCTGTGCATATCCCAGTGGGATTGAAGAAGCCAGTAATTCTGTTGATATGATAAGTGAGAGTTCTGATTTCAAAGATCATAGAATTTCCATTTAGAGTGTGGTTGCTGGCTACAGTCACAGTTACCTTGGTTTAAATGTTTAATGGCATCTGGATCAGTTAGTGTTCTCTAGAGTCAAACTTATGGCATGAATCTCTTTCTCTCTCTCTCTCTCTCTCTCTCTCTCTCTCTCTCTCTCCCTCCCTCTCTCTTTTTTCTCTTTCTATGTATATATGTATCTAATATATTATATAAAATATATAACACAAATAATTATTTAATATATAAAACACATAATAAAAATAAATATTTATATAATAAAATAAATATTAAATATAAATATACATATAAATATAAATCCTGTATGTGTGTTTCTGAATTGATTGCAATGACTAGTTGTGAATGGAAAATCCAAGAATCCAGTACTTGCTCTACCCCAGGAAAGGAGCCTGGGCATTTCATCTGGTCTTCTGTATATGAGGGAATTCTGAAAGAATGGATGTGCTCACAAGGGGAGAACATGTAGGCAAAAGATGAAAAGGCCTTCCTTCCTCCACTGTTCTTATAGAGGCTTCCAGCAGAACATGTGGCCCAGAATAAAGGGGCATCATGCTACCTCAAGATCTGGGTTACAAATGTGCCCTCCATTTCTGCTTTTCAGTACACTCCAGGTATTGTCTATCTGACAACCAAAAATAGCCATCACTGTATCTTAAGCCTCTGCTTTGCTGCTTCTTCCTTTATTGAAGCGGTGTTTTTTATTTTTTTTGGCAAATGAAATATGTTGAATTTATTTTATTCACTGTTCTTTTAATTGATATCATTCTAGGTAGCCTGGGTTTTGATGTCTATCCTACAATAAAGAGTTAGACATAATGAAAGAGAAAAAAGGATTCTTCCAGAATTGTCCTGGAACAAAGTGAAGAACACAGCGTGAAATATTTAAATTTGTACAGATGACCCAGCAGGCCACCTGATTTTGTTGTTGTTGTTTTAGGTGAATAACCTTGAAAACTATGATTTCTTGCATTTCAAAATGTACATGTTGCAAATATTATTAATGATTGCATAATATGCACTGGACTTGAGAACTCTTTTAAACATAAATGTCCTTGATAAGCTATTGTACAAATATTTCACATGTTATTTGCTAGTCATTTCTCTGGAGCAGCTCTTCGGAAGAATATGAAGAACAAGAAATAATCTGAGTGATCAAAAGGGGAGTCTCACCGAAAGACATCTGCGTGGCCATCTTCACGCCTGTGTGTGGAGTGGACTGGACATTTCCTCACCTGGGTCTTAGGCTTCAGTCCAACTAACGTATGCAGGTTCTAGCTTACACATTTTAATAAGTGCTTCCAAATTTCCTCCAAAAAGAAGCTTATTATAGGCTTGAAATATGTACCTGATTTGCACCACACACTGCCCATTTTACCTCTACAACATAACATTATTTTACCCATTTTGCAAAGCATTAATTGATTCACAAAGTATTTGTGTAACCCACCCAAATTCAGCATCTATCTTTTGGTAGTGTAGAGGCTGCTGCCGACAATTGATCGTTCCAGAAAAAGGAAGCAAGAAGAGGGAAAAGAATGCTGTGGCATGACGATTGTATAAAATAGTGGAGGCTGCAGGGATATGGAAAAGCAAGAGGGGGCCAAGAATAAACTTTGAAAATTATACCATTCAGCTCTGGCCCAGTGCTATAGGTTTGAAAGACATAATCACAGTGATTTGGGGAGGATTATACTTTGACCACAGGGTGTATGAAAGGAGTACTTTTATGGGGCTGTGATCCAGAGTCCAGGGCATGAAATCTGCTTCTGACACAGAGAACTGGGCTGTTTTAAAAAGCCATCAAGCCCATTTAAAACTACAGCTGTTATTATGATTCACTAAATAAAAATTCATGTGATTATGAGATACCCTTGTATATGCTTCATTAACTTTTCCATGCATTTCAATATGCAAGAAAAGGCATCTTCTAGATTCCCCCCAACAAAAAAATTATAAAGTCTCTGGGAGTATACTTAACATTACCTAAAGACCTTAAAGTTGATGTGCTTAAAATTGGTCACAGGGATTTTCTTTGTTCAGTCTCACTATCAATTAAAGCAGATTGTAGGCTGCTGACAGCACAGTTTTATCATCTAAGTAGACTTAGCTACAGAAACGGCTAGCAAAGTTGATATATTAACAATTCATCATGTATGAAGCAAAATATAAGACGTAAGGATTGTAATGAACTCATATATCGTGATGGTTATCTGTTAGCTTGACAAACATTAGAATCACCATGGAAACAACCCTCTGGGAAGGTCTGGGAGAGAGTTTCTAGATTGAGGCATCTGATATGGAAGATTCACCCTAAGCCTGGATGGTAGCGTTTCCTTGGTTAGGTTTCTTAGCTAAATGAACAAGATGAAGAACGCTGAGCAGAAATCATCTCTCTCTGCTTCCAATGCAGACAAAGTGTTAGCAGCTGTCTGAAGCTATGCCTGTGGTTACTTCCCACCCTTGTGGACATTTCAGCTGTGAGTTGAAAGGAACCCTTAATTCTGAAGTTTTTTTTTTAAGTATATGTTGTCACTATAGCAAGAAAATTAACATATAGAGTTTTATACACTTACTATGCTGTCTCCTCATAATCGGGTCCTGGCATCTTCCCTAACGAAAGTAGAAACCATTTTTTTCCCACATCTGCACCCCTCTGTATCAGAGGAAGAATTTATACAAAAGTAAGAATGAGACAAAGAGAATTTCTTGAGGATAGAATCATGTTGGAGAAGAGGCCTCTAGTTAGTTCCCGGCTGCTTAGCCCCAAAATAATCACACAGAAACTGTATTAATTAAATCACTGCTTGGCCCATTAGCTCTAGCTTCTTATTGGCTAACTCTTACATATTAATTTATCCAATATCTTTTAATCTGGGTATTGTCACATGGCTTTGTAGGCTAATGTTCCAGCATCTGTCGTGGCGGGGCTACGTGACTTCTTCCTACTCTGCCTTCTTTCTCCCAGTATTCACTTTAGTTTTCCCCGCCTAGCTCTTTCTGCCCTACTCTGCTATGGGCTCAAAGCAGTCCTTTATTAAACAATGGTATTCACAGAATACAAAGGTGAATCCCACATCAGAATCAAGACTGTGAGATATTTTTAAAATGATGAGAAAAGTGTTATATAAATTTATATTGATGAAAATACACATATTTTATATACTTATTTTTATCTATATTTATACTCTTTAGTTATTGGGTGGAATATCCTTTAGATAATTGTTTGGTTCATTTGATATACATTGTCAATTTTTGCCGAGTCTTCTGTCTATATTTTTTGTTCAAATGACTTAAAGGAAGTGAGATATTGAAATCACCTATTATTGGGTTTGAATTCATTTGGCTCTTTATTTTCATTAGTATGGCTTTTACTTAAATTGCCTACATCAGTTTGGTGCATATATTCTTAATATTTTGATATATTCCTTATTAATAGATCCCTTGACTAGAATGAAATATCCTTCATTGTCTCTTTTGATTATTTTTCATTGAAAGTGTGTTTGATCAGAATGTAGAATGGCAACGCCTACTTGCTTCTGGAGTTCATCTGCTTGGAACACATTTTTATAACCTTGCACTTAATGGTGGTTTTTCTCGTTAATCTCAAGTTTCTTGTAGACAAAGGATAGATGAATTTTCTTTCTTAATCAGTTCAGGTGGCATTTGTTATTTGATTGAGTGGTTGAGGGCATCAATATTTAGAGTTATTATTAAATGTGAGTGTAAGTTGGAGTCATTTGATGTTGCTTTTGTGTACCTTTTTTCTCTCTTTGTTGTAATGTCATGGCTTCATTTGCTTTCTTTCTAGGGCCTCTTGCTGTTCACATTCTTTTATCTTCAAAGTATCACTACCAGCATTTTGTTTGTCGTTTTTTGTTGTTGTTTTATGTTGACTTTAGATCTTATTTATTTATTTAAGGAGGGTTATGGAAAGCTTGTTTTTCCTCCTTCAACTATGGCAGCTTGTACTATTGGCTCTAGAAGTCTAGGTTGTCCCTTATGATCTTTTAGGATTAGGAATACATTGCTTCATGGTCTTCTGCTTTTCAGAGTTTCCACTAAGAAAGTAGCTGTTATTCCGATGGGTTTTCCTTTATATGTGACTGATATTTATCTCTTGTAACATTCAATATAATAATATTTTGAGTATGATATGATGGAGTTTTTTGTTTGTTTCTTTGGCTGTTTGTTTCAGCTTTTTTTGGTCTTACACTGTTGGGGTCCTATGGTTTACTTGTATCTATATGGGCATGACTTTACTTATTTAGGGGAAATTTTTCTCAATGATGTTAAAGGTTTGTTCTATGCAGTTCTTCTATGACTGTAATTAAAAAAGTATGTCCTAATTGGGTTCCACATTCCAGTGTGTTCCTTTCCTCTGTTTTTTTAAAATTGTCATTTTCTGTGCTTTTTCCATCTGGACCCTCTATTTTATCTTTAAGTCCTGTATTCTACCTTTTGCTTGATTCCATCTACCAATAAGGACTGCCTGAGCTTTCTAAATTGAATATTGATCTTTTTTTAATTGTATGCACATTTCATCTTGTGTTCTTCACAATACGTCTATATTTTTATAATTATAAACCATATTTTCCCTTCTTAAATAATCGACATTTGTTATTGTTTATTAGATAGTAACAATTCCTCATGTTTATGTATTTAGATTTCTTCCTGTTTGGTGATACACATATCTGCATTTTCATAAATGTTTTAAGCTCTACATTCATTGGTAACTAATTCAAAAGTAATTTGATAAATGAAGAGATTGGTTTTGTTCTGTTTTTAGACAAGAGAGGTCATTAGTCTAGAGTTAATTTGTCCCACTAATTATACAATACTCTTTGAGTAATTTTCCAGTGGCATTAATTATGAGATATTTCATTATGGTTGAAAAAAAATCCTATGGATCACCTTATCTCTGGAGAAGTTTCCCGTTGTACTTTAGGATAGTTCACATACTCACAGGGGTGTGCTTTTTCCTGATGCAGCCTGAGAAGGACCCTGAAGACTGCCATAGGTATTGTTCTCTCTGAACTCTATCTGTCATGGCCTCCATAACTCTCAATTACTCATATTAAACTTGGAAATTCAATTGGATTTTGGGAATTCTTTCACTACTTTGAACTGATTATTACAAGGGTCACTCTACTTCCTTTCAATCTTACTGTTCTTTTTGTCTAATATCATATATCTAAAAATATGTTCACATATTATTAGTTTTATCTGGAAAAGTAAATTCAATCTGTTTTATTGATTTAGCGGGAAAGACAATTACAGTTGTTAAATAGTGCTATTTAGTAGTTTTTCCAGTTTTACTTGTAAAAAAACATACAATATACTTTGGCAATTGTGAATTTGGAATATTTGGTAGATTAGGGCTTTCATGTGATTCTTAATTATTTTTGTTTCTAATACTGTATTTTAGAAGTCTCACGAATATATTATATGTATTTTTCATGGATATTGACTTTTGTACATTGATTAATTTTTAGTTCACATATAACTGCTACTTATCATTTTATATTTTTCCATAATTTTGTCATTAACTGTTGATCATAATCTAATGCTGAAATAGATTAATTCATATATGTGAGTATGAGCATTATAGAAGTAACATGACATTTAAATGCTATGATCAAAAATTATTATAACTTACATATTGGTTGTATAGCAGTACATCATGTTAATTTTTTAATTGGGCTTAACTAAGTTTTCCACACATTATTATCTTTCAGTTCTTATCAGACATTATAATTAGGGGTCTAAATAACATAAATTCATGTCATAGAATCCTATTTTCTAATATTAATGGGCCATTAATCCCAAGGACAATTATGTTGATGGCACATACCTTTAAAATTAAATGGAAATATTTCTAAGACTATCTTTTGTGCCAAATGGGAAAGAATAAAATACACATTACCAGCTAATTATTAGACCATTCCTTGTATTTAAAGCTAGTGTTTATTGATGCTATGTAAGTGCATATGTAAATATGTGTGTTGTCTCACATGGTTATTTTAGCTTATGAAACAATGTAGATTAGTGTTTTCCTTTACCATAAATGTACCATCAGCCTGTACCCATGTTTCAGGAGTCATTGCATCAGATAGTCCCTTCAGTTGATTATTAGATCTCTAACTTAAATTTGGGTTTAGGATATCGAGCTGAAGGGTGTGGAAATATCTAAAGTTGCTTAGTCAAAATGGAATTTCAGTGCACGTGATGATAATATCCTGTGAACTGACTTTCTTGCTGGGAAATTCAGCTCCGATTTTGTAAGCAGAACTGCAGAAGCGCAGCTCTCTTGAAGTTGAACTTTGAATATATGCAGTTGGCAAACTGGAGAGAGGCCAGCGAGGCTCTTTCTCCTCATTTAACAAGGAACATTTACTTCTTTCCAGCTCTGGCTGAGCGAGAGAGTTACACTTGTGTAACCTGCCAAGCATATTCTTTATGTAATAGTTCTCAATTCTTCCATGAAGGTGGCAAACAAATCATGAAAATAATGGTGAACACCATTATTAGATTACAATAGCACTGGATCAAGGAACAAAAAATGGTAAGTTATTGTGAAATCCACATGAAATGAATTTCCCCCCATGTTCAGTCCACCATGGACAGTGTATATCTTAGATTATAAATTCTGGGTTGTGTTTAATAACGGCTTTAATTCTCCTTGTGTCCTCAGTACTGTCAGTAAGAAAATACAGTTGGCTTTCACGACTGTTTCCTCTAAAAGGAATAGTTTTCTAGGATGAAAAGTATCTCTGTTCGAATCTGAACTTCTATCATCGTTTAAAGAGAATTCCAGCAATGACAGTCATCTTATTTAGATAAGGTGACACATTACAGCTTGCCATCCCATTCCCTTTTCTCATACAGTGAGATCTATGCAGAGACAAAATTACTCTATCAGATCAAGTAAGTGTCAAAGTCAAACCTCATCTTACAAGTTTTACATTTTGTATCTCCTTGAATTCATCCCTCGGCTATGTGGAGGACATTTCAAGTGGATTTTGGGTTTCTCCTGGTCACGTTGAGTGATAATGCTGACTGAAATTATATTCTGGAGAAAGGTTATTTTCAGGACTTGTAGTGCCTCAGAAATGTGGTTACAGGCTGTTAAGAATTGGATTTGAAACGAACAAAATAGCTCGGAATGTCAGTGTTCACTATTTAAACTACATTCCAAGTCTTCGCGAAGTTCTAATTCACAATGAATTTCACATACAGTTTGGGGACCCCCAGTCCTGCTATTAATTCCCTCTACTGGGTCTGCTTTTGTGAGAAACCCCTCACCTTTCAATTAATGAAATGGGAACTCAGTGCTCCTCTTTCTCCTTAGTCTTCACTTAATTATTCAAGGAGATGTGAACATAGGAATTGAGAGGCATTCTTAGTCAAATAACCATTTAGCTATCTTCAGTTAAAATGAAAAGAAAGTCGATGCTGTGAAAAGTACAGAAGAAACAACTATATAAATATGCCTAGCAAACTGCCTTTTTTTTATCTTAAAAACAATGCTGCAGAATACAAACAGAGCAGAAACACCGTCTGTTTTAATTTGACTTCTGTTGCGGCAATAAAACTGTAAAGGAGCAGGTTTGCTATTGCTGATGTTTTGGCTCACATATCCCAGGACACAAGAGTAAAGCCATTCTTCCATTGAAGGGCATCTATGTTGTTTCCAGGTTCTGGCTATTACAAACAATGCTGCTATAAACATAGTTGAGCATATACTTTTGTTGTATGATAGGGCATCTCTTGGGTATATTCCCAAGAGTGACCTGGACTCACTGAACATAGCGGCATAGCGGACATTGAGGACTGCTGAGAAGTCAAGAACAATGGCACTGGGTTTTGATCCTTCTGCACGTACTGGCTTTGTGGGAGCCTAGGCTGTTTGGATGTTCACCTTAATAGACCTGGAAGGAGGTGGGAGGTCCTTGGACTCCCCACAGGGCAGGGAACCCTGACTGCTCTTAGGGCTGATGAGAGATGGGGAGTTGATTGGGGGACGGGGAGGGATATGGGAGGCAGGGAAGAGACAGAAATCTTTAATAAATAAATAAATTAATAAAAAAAAAAGAGTAAAGCCATGGCAGGGTCTAAAGGCTGGTACCTGGAGAGAGGAATTGGAGCTTAGATCCTGAAGCTGCTAACTGACTTGCATTTCATGGTTTGCTTTGTTTGTTTTCTTACGCAAAACAGGGCAACGAACTCAGGGGTAGCACTACCCACCATGAACAGAGCTCTTTTACATCAATCATCAGTTAAGAAAGTGCCCCCCACACTTGCCTGCCTGCTAATCTAACAGAGGCAACTCCCCAGTTGAGAGTCTCTCTGAGATGTGCCTAGTAGGTTTGTGTCCTGTAGAATCATCTTGGATTCAGTGATTGCTTTTGTACTATAATAGTTTGGCAAAGCAACACGCTGGTTACCAGAGGAGGGAAGTGTTACTAAACCATCTTCTAATATAAATTCATCTGATAACTTCTGTTGGGAAGCTATCGGTGGACTTTAATTTAAATATGTGTGGAAATTACACACGGCATACTATTGAAGAAAGACTAACACACCTGTATACAATGATTAATAGAAATTACATTATTAACCTGATAATAAATATTCATAAATACACAGGAAATAAAACAAGAAAGAAAACAACCATCAATCACTAATTTCCAGATTTAAAAGTTAACGATCTATTTCAAGCATCTTCCCTATTCAATCATTAAGTTTTTTGCTGTTGTTATAATGACTGAAGAGTTACTTCTTTGATCCAAGCAATTCATAAAGTTAAATAAGTGCTTTGAAAAGTTTTAGAATGAAAACTTCCTGTGAGAGCTGCACTTCATGGGAGATAAGATGCTTTTCTAGAGAGAGACAACTTGAATTATAACAATGAATGAAGGTATTTGCAGTTTGCTGGATTGATTAGTTTCTAGGGTTGGAAGCAGAAATGCTCTCCAGCTCAGGATCTGTACTTCCTTTCTTTGCTAATGTCTGAGCCTCTTCACCTGAGAGAAGGATAAACTTAGCCTCACGTTTTTCTTTGAAAGGATCTCAGCCTACAGCTATTTATGAAGTTCATCTTTGGTTCATTCACTTACTAGTGGGGTAGCAGTTCTTTTAAAATATTAGATCTATTTATGAGATCTTTGCTTTTCCCGTTCATTTTATTTATTTCCTCTTCATTGGATTTAAAAATTCTTACTAAGTTCCATAAATGAAAGAAATCATGGTCACTTCACTTTATTATCTGAAAGACATTATTACTATGCTTGGATTTTCATCCTTACACATCACAAGTGTTAATCCTGCAGGAGTTCATGGTTGTGCGACAGCTCTATCGACTTTCAACCTATTCATATTGCTTTGTTTAGGCATTGCCTTTATTCTCGCATATTTCACCAATCACTTCATTTACTATCACTACACACTAAATTCATTGCAATTAAAAACAGAGAGATGAGGAGGAAATTAAAAAGATACAGGAATTTCCAACTTAGTATCAAAGAGATTGCAACCACAATGGTGGGTACAGGAGTCAGGGGTTGTAAAAAGGGATGAAGTCTGTGGAGAGGAGGATTAAAGGTGCCAGTTTATACTTAGATACTGGTGGTGCGTCCTGATGGGCTACTGTACATTAGGATGGTGCAGATAATAACATATGATCCATTTCAAAGAGTTAGAAAGAAGATCCTAGATAGTTTTACTGAATAGTAATGAAAAGCATCACATCACTGCTTAAAATGGTTAAACAGTATATATTGTATTGAAGTACCAATACTGTAACACCCATAGGTACAATTATTTGCTGTCATCAGTTAAATATACTGAAATTGCAATTGAATATAAGGCATTTTATTTATAAATTTTCAACACACCTTTCAGTTTGTCATTGTTCTGATTTGGATACCTGTTAACGAAGAACACATTCAAATAATCTTTCCTGCTCTTGCTAGACAGACTACATTTCTCCGGCACAGAGTGAGCACTACTCCAGCTTTCTAATTGCTGCTGGCTGGAAGAACCTCAGCCCTTGGAGTCAAAACCACCAACTTGTCAGAAACTCTCATGTGACCATTTACTTTCAATAATGAGAGAAAGGAGCAGATAGAGTGGGTGACCTGACAAGCCAAATCTCACCTAACCTAAGTGACGTTGACACCTTGCTGTCTTAATAGTACTTTACATTTAGAAGGAAGGATTATTCAAATAAAACAGATTCTCAAGGACCAAGTTTTGGAATTGATGGAGAAGAACAACCTTGCTAGAGTTCTATGAGAGTTAATGACCCTATTTTGTTGCTTTCTCATCAGTTTCCCTATAATTAACATATTTCCACATCTTTAGAAATGCAGACTACACTTCTTGGGATGGAGATGGGAGGTCCTTGGACTTCCCACAGGGCAGGGAACCCCGACTGCTCTTCTGGCTGTTGAGGGAGGGGGAGTTGACTGGGGGAGAGGGAAGGAAATGGGAGGCAGTGGCGGAGAGGAGGCAGAAATCTTTAATAAATAAATAAAAAAAAAAGAAATGCAGACTAGAGTTGCTTTATGCCTTGAGGAGAAATTGCACTGAATATATTCAGGTCATTGATGGACAGTCTTCTTTCTCTCTTGCACTAGTTTCTCAATTCTTCCTTCCTAACCCAGATTTGTCTGCTAATCCACGACAGTGCTAAAAGTCAAAGGTTGCACTAATCCTCTCAGGTTACTGTGACTTTTCACTCAAACTTTCCTGCTGCAAAGTTTTAAAATGCAACAGAAGCTAGAAGCTGTGCTGTATTCAGCCTCACACGAATGGAATGTTATTTTCCTTTCTTCACAGGCAAAACAACAGCGACTTAAAAATGTCCAATTCTTATTCTGAATGTGTTACGCTATATGTTTAAGAATGTGGAGACAGTGTCATTCAGGATGATGAAGTTCTTGCTCTTATTATGTCATATTGAATCACCTATCTGGATGGACTCAGGATGCTCAAGTATCAGGAAGGAAGATGTGAACAGACATATGGGAAACTCTGAACAACTGTTGCGGTGGAAAGGGTGTGCCTGTCTTCTGGTCCTCTCTGATAGCAAGTGCTTCTCCCACTATCTTATAACTGTTCCTGTAAGACGTATTTCAAACTTCAAGAAGTTACTATTACTGAGCAATAAATCTGTGATGTTTAAAATTTCAAAAATGTTGTAATTGTTACAGCAACAGTAGAAAGTGTATAATCTCTCCAAGAGTTTGCCAGGTTGCTCCTTGGTTTTTCTGACACTTTTTTTCCTCTTTCACAAATAATCCATCCCTTCGTTTCTTGTTGTCTGAAATTTATTTTCTTAATTCATTTATTATGGGATATATGAGATGACAGATAATTCATTAAGTGACCCCAGAGATATCTGGTTAGATCCAGGCAACTCAGTGGATGGCATGACCAGACATTAGTACTAAAGCTATAGTTCCGAGAAAATTGGCATGTCGCTCAGAATGTTTGTAAAACCAAACCTATCCCAATCAAAAGGCACTGACCACAAAATACAGTTGTTCAGACCCGAAGACAGGACTGAGAAAACTGCAAAACACAAGGATTTTGTAAAGTAGTTTATGTTGTTCAGGAAGTTAAATACTGGTAACATACTTTATCTCAATAACAATGTAAATAATGAACCAGAATATCTTCTTTAATGTGTTTACATTATTTTTATTTTTTGTCATTTCATTCTCTTTTTAGCTATATAATACTGCTAAATTATAAACCTTGTGAGAAAAACTTAATCTGAAAGACTAAATGATTGTTATGTACATTCTAATTTTTAAAAATAATGTAATTAAGTGGTAATACACACTACTATAAAAAAGAATAATTTTATCCCTAAAATAATTATACAACTATAAATCTAACTGTAATTTGGGTAATAACACCATGTATTTCTGTCAAACTTGATAACAGAAAATTGAGCGTAATTGAGACTCATATGTTTGTTGGTAGTCATGGGTGGAAATGGCTATATTCAAAAGTTAAATGAAAAAAAAGACAGAAGGCACAATATGAACAAATTAGGATCTGAATCACACTATATTTGTAAAGTGCCGAAACGTGCCAGGAATTTCAAAAGTAAGTATTCAGTAGTCATGGAAATTTTTTAAATATTATTCCCCACTTGGAGTCATATCCACCACACTTGTTTTCAATTGTTTAACTCACACTCAAGAATATCTCTTACATGTTTTTCTCAACTGAGAAAAACATCTTCCGTTCTTATCCGGCAAGAACATATAAAAATACTACATATCTAGAAACAAACACAGTTCATAATTCTATTAGCAATGTTCAACTAAAAACAGAGATAGGTCTGTATTTTGGCTATTAATAGAAGGCACTGTTAAACAGTATTTCTTCTGTTACATTCTACTTTGAAAATGAACCCATACCACGTATTTCTTGTGTCTGCATAGCTATGTACGATGTGAAGCAGGGCATGCCTTTTGTGTACCTTTGTATCACATTTATCTAAAATCACATGTTAACGTGATGGAACTGCCGAATTCAAAACTGTCACAGCATACACTCTTTTCTCCGCAACTGTTTAATAATCTTTCACACGAGCCCCTGCGTCTCTGTCTCAAGGGATCTCTGCCGCCCAAAGTACATTATTTAGATGACTGTGAAATTTCTTCCCGAACCTGCTCGTTTTTGTTCTGAGAGACACTCACTCTTGATACAGTTGACACCAGCTGTCACTCACAGCGACATTCTTCCCGCTAACATCATTGTTATCAGTTTTATAAAGATTATGGACATTTTCTTTTTTTCCCCGCAGAAGATAATGAGGAAAGCTGCTTTACTTCTAATTCTACCTGAACAGGTGGTTACAAACCTCAAGTGCCATAGTGTTAGCATTGAGGTTCAGTTTAGAAACAAAAATTGCTTTGTATGAGCTGCTGTTGCTTGGCAACATCTGGAGAAAGCTGTGGGAGGTGGTGAAAACACCAAGTACAGCATTGTCTGGTAAAAGCCTTTTTTTTTTTTTTTTTTTTATCAGTCAGCAATGCAGTTGGCTTTTATAATATAATTTGAAAATCTGGGGACTAAGATTTTGATTATTAGATTACAACAGGGTTTGTTTTTACAAAACGAGACACAAGGAGAATGAGCTTCTCAGTTTTATTTAGATAATTTTAGTATGTAAAAATAATACAAACCTCGATCTCAAAAATTAAATTCAATGAGAATGCCATTTGCTCTGATATTTGCAAAATTTAATAGCCATAATCAAGTTTGTGTGATGTTACAACAGAAAATAAAATGATACGGGAAGTATCTTTTCAACAATAATTCAATGATTAGAACTGGAAGATCATGAGGGAATTTGAAAGCTGAATTAACTCATCTTCATTTGATCCAGAAAGACACATAAACTGTCTTTAGATGATCTTTGTGCTCTGTCTGTGAAAAAAATATATACATGATCACGTGTACACATTTCTTTAGATCATGTGTACATATTTCTTTAGTAGAGTCCCACAATGTTGTTGTCTCTTAACGCTGGCTTTAATAGACCATTCTGTCTCAGCTTCTCGTGTGCTCTGTTATCAAGCCTAAGTCATTTTACCCATCTCTACTGACCCAGTTTTAAACCATGAATATCACTAATAAAATCTTATAAGAACTTAGGACAATGTGAAATTTGAATTTCTATATTCATTGATGCTCAATATATGACATTTTGTATTTTCCTGGGAGGCCCAAAAAAGGCTTCATAGAAAAGATGATATTTGAAATATGCTGGGAAATATTGTGAAGCAATGAAAATTTACACTCTCATTCCTTCTCCTTCTTACAATGCCAGACTGCATCAATAGACTTCACTGAAATCAAGGGTAATCATATGAATAGTAGTTTAAAACACCATGCAGGACTGTTTATATAATTCAAGGAATAGCCCATAAAGCCCTTTCTTCTTGACTAACAATGAAAAAAATGAAATTTACAAACAACAAAAAAAGAGTTATTTGATGAAGAGAGTAAAAGTCTATCATTTGCATACTAGAGCTATGCTCTAGACAGGAACATTTTTCTTTACCATATCTGGTATACTTTTTCACTCTTAAAATACATTTTTAATAAAAATATAGATAATTTCCTTCTTCCCTTCTTCTATATGCATATGCATCATGTACATGTATATCACACATATATAAATTTAGTCTTCCAAGGCCATTTTTGTTATTCGGATGTATATAGTTTCAGGGTTGACCTCTTGTTTCCCTTTTTATTTTCTTCTGCACACCCATTAGTGGTCTCTCCCCTTGGCAAATTCTCCTTCTCTCTGCAATCAATAGCTGTCAATCGTTGTCCTTAGCTCTTTGTCTGAGGATTGACCTCCTTGAGATCTTTCCCTTCCACATCAGCATCTCCTTTAATATTATCATTGTTCATTTTGTCCATGCAGCCATTGTAGGAGACACAGACTCACCGAAGACTTTCTGATCCTCCTATTCTTATAATCATTTTTGGCCCCTGTTCTGCCATGCTCCCTGCGACCTGGGCTCAGGAGTTGTCTTTTGGATTTATCTGTTTGGGGCTGAACTTCCTCAAACAGTTTTCTATGGTGATCTTCATTTGCTGTAAAAAGAAGCTTCTCTGAAGAGGGGTGAGAGCCAATGCAGTTGGCAAAATGGGAGTCATAGGTTTCTTCTAAGCTCTATGATATTTCTATGCCTGAGTAGTTGGCTAGGATTCTGACATCAGGTGCATTTCCATCCTGTTGAGTGTATCTTAAGTCATAGGATGCTTACTACCAATATATAAGCGTCACTATAGCACCTTTTAGGGACATCTTGCCATGACAGTCATGGTTACGGTTCATAAGTATCACTGCTGAATAGCACTTACTAAATGTTTTTCCCTTCGGCAGCTTGCAAGAGGCTTTCTCATATTGTAGAAGCCACACTGAAGGAAGAGGACTTTGTGTCAGGTCCAGTTAGACTAGCCAGAGTACGCTGTTCTGAGTGTGCAGAATCTTCAGCAGTGGGAACTTAATTTCAGCCTCTGTGAGGCAACTAAGGATAACAGCAATAGTGTGCTTGTTTCACGAGTCACTTGGACAAACCTGACCAACAACTGGAACAGGGAATTGTCATGCTGAGTGTTCAGTACATATTAAATAGTCTGTAGCTCTTCTGTGGAACATAGACAGCACAAATGGCCTAAATTCCTTCTCTCTCTCTCTCTCTCTCTCTCTCTCTCTCTCTCTCTCTCTCTCATGCACACACAGCCATTCACACATATGTATTCCTCATAATTTCAGATAAGCATAATATTATTGGTTGAGATATGTCATTCTCTCCTTTCCCTTCTGCACTGACCCTCTGCTACTTCTGAACTCGAGCCCTCTGTCCGTTTTCTCCTGTCATGTCACCTGTTCCTTCGTATTCTCCTCTCAAGCCTCTCCACTCCACCACTATTCAGTTTTATACTCTGTTTTGGCAGTTACTCCAGGTTATATACTTAAACCTAAATAATTGGAGTTAGAAGTAATAGAATATTTGTTTTGGGTTCCTCATAAATAATAAATAAAATGATGTGCTGAACCAGTGGCATTTCAAGTGTTCATTGTATAGAAAGTTGCCTTAAATTGTCTATATTTAATACCCATGGAAATGAGGTTAAAGAAGGGGAAGCTGTCAAAAAAGATGCTTCTCTAAAGGAGATTTGTGATACAGCACACAGAAGGTACATCCAAGGACACAGAAACATAAAACCCATGAATAAAGAGGTGCAGAGACCGATAGTTCCAAAGATATCTGTGGAGCGTGATAGAGAGCAAAGCAAGTTTCTTTACTGGGATTGTGTTTAGAAAAACTTCGCCTGCCTATACCAACTCTTGATATAATTTGAGAGGTACTAACAAAACAATTAATCCCGGCAATAAAAGTAAATGTAAAGTTGGAGTTGAAATATAAATCCATTGATCAAGCAAATGTGGATGATATGATCTGGAGACAAGGAGGGGTCTATTTGGAAATAATATATAAAACAAAATCATATAATGTAAATATATCAAGAAAACCACTTGTACTGCATATATATTCATAAATGTGAAAACTATGTAGTAATACATAGAAAATAATACTTATTTATTATTATAAACTTGCCTCCATGGACCAATCGCATCTTCGCAGTAACTTTATAAAATAAATGCTACCATAGCCCCTATTTTACAAAAGAATACAACTCGAGTTTAGTACAAGGCAAACATTACCTTTTCTATAATTAAAACAGTAGGATTAAAACCAAAAAATCTAATGCTATTTTAGTGATTGATCATGTTACTTTCGGATTGAGTTTGTGATGTTTGTAAATTATTTGCACAATTGAGAGAAAGGAGGGCATATTCCATTGGTATGTTTGTTATTAAAATTTTTTATAAAGACATCTTCAAACTCATGAAAGCATTGCGAGAATAGTTTAAAGAATTCCAGATGCCTTTCACCCAAACTCTTTATTCTTCTATAGCCAAAAGCACGTGATGGAGCTTACTCTTTTCCTTTCTTAAAAGGAAAATGACCCTTCCACGTTTACATATTGACACAGGAAGGCAATTAGAATTTGCCAATTTCAGTTGACCTTTCAGAAGAAGTTGAATGTTAAATATAATTGAACAGAATGAATCAGTATAGATGAGATCACAAAGAAAATAAATGAAATCTATCAGATTTCAAGATTGCAAGGGGCAAGAAAACTATAATTCAGTACAAACAGGAGAGACCCTGTGCAGTAATCAAACTAAAATTGGAAAGTTCTAGATGTTTAGGCCTAGACTACTGGCAGTGCAGAGTGATTCTTGCATCTGAAGGCAGGGTTTGGCAAAATATTTTTCTACTTAGGTAATAAAATAAATAGTAATTCTCACGTGAAGAACTTTGAGGAAATTTGGAGATGATTAAAATGTATGAACCCATAAATATAGTGCCTATATTTACAGTTATATTGATTTTTCTTCTTATTAAACAAAATACATTTTTAGAAGAGTTTTCTGCATCTCAACATTGTCACTGACTACCAAATGAATGCATTCAATTTCCTTTGAAAAGGATCATAATTTCAAGAAAGAAGGCCAGGTTTCCTTGTAGTCTATTTTACCTAAATTTTGCTCACTATGCAATGAAATTTGAAGAAATAACTAAGAAAATTATAGATACATGCTAAATGAGACAAGATGCTCTAATATTCCTTCTCAAGACATGTGGATTAAAGATAAAAATAAGTACATGTAATTAACCTTAAGGTATATTCCTTCATCTGTTTATATTTTTCAAAGATTATTTTATTAATTGTTATCTCACAATAAACACTAAATATTCTGTAATATTTCCCTCTTTAGTGTCCTTATTTTGTGGAAGGAGATAGTATGTGCTGCTAATACATAATAATATGTCCACATTTTAGAGTAGTATCTTGGGCTATAGACATGCTTCTTTCATAAGCATCTAAATGGAACTATACTTTAACGGAGAAGCAAGGTGGAGGACTCAAGAATAAATGACCACCTGCCCATGTTGATGTAAAAAATGTTGCCTTTTTCATCAGTAATTCCTTTGGAAGATAATTTTCTTTCTGAATACAAATTGGTTAATCTTTTACATCTGCATGTTTCAATCAGCATGTAAACTATTGTTTCATGTGCATTTAATCTTGCTGATTTCCTGGCAATATGGAATCTATAACTTTAACAATATTTCGTTTTTCCTTGATTTATGAATTTAGATGTCTTGAAAAAATGGCATGGTAATGATCATAAGAAGTGAAATTAGGATTGAAAGGTGGCCCACTGGATAAAGTGCAAATACATAGGTACGTGAGTTCGTGTCCTCAGCAGTCTGGATGAAGATCTACCATCCCAAGCTTTAGCAGTGAACAGACAGAAAGATCATGGGACTTTCTGTCCAGCCAATCTAAATGGTGAGGTCTAGGTACAGCGAGAGAGTCTGCCTCAAAACATAGGGTGGAAGGTGACATAGGGAAACAACCTCTGCTGATTTGTGACTTAACTACACAAGCATAGATCAGCATGCGCTCACAAATGTGGACACATATAGACATATGCACACATACCCACAGACTGTAATTAGCATGTGATTAACTGACTATGACTTGGAAAACAACAACAAAAAATGCTCACTCCTCAGAAGTCATAGAGATGGAGGAAATCTTTTGCTTAGTCTCAATAACTGTTTCTCTTTTACAATACTCAAGTCTTATGCTCTTCTTTGTAAAAAGATTTTCTTTATATAGAGGTTCATGATTAATTTTAATATAATCACAGTTTCAGCTATTCCAGATGCTTCTTATTATTTATTTTATTTTTGAGATTAATATTACACAAATATTTCGTTTCTGCTCCTCCCTCTAAAATCTTACATATGCCTTTCCTTTCTCTCAAGCTCTTAGCCTCCTTTTTCATTGTTGTATAAATACTTTAAAAACCATGAACAGGCAAAAAGATCTTCTGATGAGGATTTGGAGAAGGACTAACATATGTGTATACCATTAAAACTTTAGGAGTTATATTAGTATTATATCCATTTAGCAGAATAGTGGTAGTAGGTTATCTCCTAGGACCAATGAGCTAGCTGGCCTCGAGTTTTTATCACCTTTAGAAATCCAGGCATGAGTTCAGTCTTGCGCAGCATCAGAAAGTAGCTGACTATTCCCATAACATTTGTACCACTATTGTCTATCTTGGCAGGCCAGTCCGTATAGAAGTCATAAGGTAAAGCAGATGAATGCCTTTCTCCCCAAGTAGTATGGATAGCATGTTCTAGCACTACAAAAGCTATCCAGAGAGGGAGAAACTTCCAGGTCATTCAGCTTGATTCCTCCACGTTTTGCGACACAAGTATCTAAAGTCTTTAGGAATTGGGTTTTACTGTGAAGTGCTGGAAAGTCAAAAAGAATAATATAACTACCTGTAATGTTTGTTGGGTCTATGGAACCCCACTGACCAACATCCTATTTTGGCACTGAGTTTTTTCTGACCACCCTGTGGTGTTTGGGAGAGGCATGTCTCAATTCCTCCGTACAATTTAGGTAGCTTCTACTGTAGAAGGCTTCTTTTCAGCTTTTTTTAATTTTAATATGTCTTTAGTTAGCCTATTAGCTACTCTTAACATAGTCAGACTTGTATTGTCCATCCCACTTCTGCCCCAATATTCTACTTTTCTTTTCTTTTTTTTTTTTTTTTTTCTCTTTTTCGAGACAGGGTTTCTCTGTGGTTTTGGAGCCTGTCCTGGACCTAGCACTTGTATACTGTTTTCAAATCCCTCCCCTCTTTTAAAGGCCACCCCCATTTTATGTTATTATATGACTCCTGTGCATGCAATGTGTATGTCCACATCTTTATGCGTTCCCTGTGTTTTTTCTGGTACTTCTTTTTCTGTTTGTTTGTTTTGTCTTATTCCAACTTTTGTCTTATTTTATTTTTTAATTATGGCTTAGATGCCTGTTTGATTTCTCTTTTAAAAGATTTATTTCATATGTATACAATGCTCTGCCTGCATGTCAAAAACGGGCACCAGATCTCATCATAGATGGTTCTGAGCCACCATATGATTGCTGGGAATTGAACTCAGGACCTTTGGAAGAACAGACTGTGTTCTTAACCTCTGAGCTGGTTTCTAGTGAGAGACAGACAGGGTATGGATTGGGATGGGAGAGGAAAGGAAGAAGAACTGCTAATTAGAACATATTGTGTGAAAAAAACCTATACTTAAAAAGAGTAAATAAAGTAAAAGCCACTCCCATAGCCCCTGACTGGTTTCCTGATTTCCTCAGGTTCTCCTCTTTAAATATACATATATAAAGATTCAAATACAGCATCACCTATGAAAATAATATGTGACATTTTTCTTTTCACATTTGGATTACATCACTTAGATTACTATTTTCAGTTCTAGACATTTACTTGCAAATATCCTTTTTCTTTACAGCTGAATAATGTTTCACCGTGTAATTGTACCACATTTCATTATCCATCAGCTGACGGTCATTTAAGCTATTTTCCTGTCCTGATTACTGTAAGTAGAGAAATAATCAACATCGATGAGCAAATATCTTTGTAGTAGATGACTCAGAACTGAAATCAAGGTAATATGGGCATATATGTTTCTTACACATGGCATTTTATTTACCATTGCAAAACAGTAGGAAGGGTAATTATTTTATTACTTATATTTAGGTAAAGTTATTTAAAGAAGATATTGTATCATGTATAGTAGAAAATAAAACAAAGTATTAGAGTAAAAATACCAATTATAGTGGCATATGCTTCTAATCCTGGCACTCAAGAGGCAGAGAATGTTAGATCTGTGTAATCTCAAGCAAAGAGTGTTGTGGTGTTTTGAATGAGAATGCCCCCACCATGGGTTCTATATTTGAATACTTGGTTCCCAAATGCTACACTGTTTGGCAAGGATTAGGAGGTGTGACTTTGTAGGAGTAGGTGGGCTATTAGGGCTGGGCTTTGACATTAAAAAAAAAAAAATCAGGCCGGGCGGTGGTGGCGCACGCCTTTAATCCCAGCACTCGGGAGGCAGAGGCAGGCGGATCTCTGGGAGTTCGAGGCCAGCCTGGTCTATAAGAGCTAGTTCCGGGACGAGCACCAAAGCTACAGAGAAACCCTGTCTCGAAAAAAAAAAAATCAAGTCCAATCTCTCTCTCTCCCCCCCCCTCTCTCTTCTTTCTTTCTTTCTTTCTTTCTTTCTTTCTTTCTTTCTTTCTTTCTTTCTTTCTTTCTCTTACTCTCTTCCCCCTTTCTCCCCTCCCTCTTTGTGTGTGTGCCCTGTTAGGGACCATAGCTCTCAGTGCTATGCCCGCCTTCCTTCTACCATGTTTTTGACCAGGATGATCATGGACTAACCATCTGAAACTGAAACCCCCAGATAAATGCTCTCCTTTAAAAGCTGTCTTGCCTATTTCTTCCCACAGCAACAGAACAGTAACTAAGGCACCTGTTAATACATTAAAACCCAGACCACTCAGGTATACATATTAAGAGTCTATCTGAAAAAAATATGAATACCAAAAATAGAAAAAGATAAAATATATGCAATGACAAAGGTTTTCATTTTCACCAGAAAACAAAAAAGGAGAAACACACACACACACACACACACACACACACCTTCTGTAGTAGAATAATAGTCATTTGCATATGCTCCCAATTAAGTAGATTCATTTCTAGCCCTTTGCAGGGTCTCCCCACTGATTTCCTTGCTACCTGCACCACTTCGCACTCCTCCCAATTATTAGTGTTAGGCCTCCCATATATTCACATCAGTATGGGTTGTCATCATTTTAAAAAAGACTTATTTTTCTTACCTTAGGTTTTCTTTCTGAAGTAAAATGGAATCCTAAAATAGATTTAATTTTTATCTCCCTGATGGCTAGGGATGTCAAGATTTTGAAAAGATATTTCTTACTCACCTTTATTTCAGGTTTTGAGAAGTCTCTTAATTTGTAGTTTCATGCCCCCATAATTAATTGTATTGTTTGTGTTGTACGTGTTAATTTTTTGAGTTCTATGTATACTCTAGACACTAAACTTCTGTGAAATGTATAATCGAGAAAGAAATTTCTTCCTATTATGTGGGCTGTTTCTTAACTCAAATGATGCTGTCAGTTGCTGTGCCAAAACATTTTGGTTTTATGTTGTCCCATTTGCTTATTGTTGATCGCAATGTGTGTTTACCAAAGTTCTTTTCAGAAATCTATTTCTTGTGCACATCAGATTAAGTGTAATAAACAGTTTTCTGCAGAAGCAGAACTGATAGTGTGATGCTGGAAGTCTGGATGGTTTCTGGGCAGCTGATGGTATTCAGCTCGATTAGAAGCCCATGACGTTGGTTCCAACATCAGAAAAAGGAATGCCTCAACAGCAGTATATTCAGAGAGCCACAAGAATGAAGACAAGTCACCACAAAAAGTTCCTTTCTTCCATATCCTTTATCTATGCTGCCAACAGAAGATGAAATACACATTTCACGTGTGTCTTCCTGCTTCAAATATTCTTGTCAAGAAAATCCTTCATAAGAGTGCCCAGCAACTCCTTTTAGTTGATGCCAGATTCATTTAAGGTGATAACAAGATTATCCATTACTAAGCAAATCCTCTGTTTTCTCTTCTAACAATGGGTATCAGGTATTATTCTTTTTTGAGCTGAGTTTTTTGAAGGGTGAAATATAAAATCTCTGGTTTTATTTTCTACCTGTAGCTTTCCATTATAACTGGCACAATTAAAGGTGAGTATGGCTTATATTGTAGTATAAGGTATCATGAGGAGGATGAGAAAGTACAGTCGTTAGTTAGCGTTACTATTGCTGTGATCAAATCCATGACCAAAAGCAACTTGAAGAGGAAAGGGTTTATTTGGTTTACACTTCCAAAATACTGCTTATCATTGAAGGAAGTCAGGGCAGGAAACCTAGCAAGGCAAGAACCTGGAGACAGAAGCTGATACTGAGGCTATGTCAAAATGCTACTTACTGAATTGCTCCTCATGGCTTTCGTATAGAACCCAGGACCACCAACCCAAGGGTGGCATCACCCGGAATGGGCTGGCCTCTGTCACATCAATCACTAAGAAAATCCCCAAAGATCTGCTTACAGACAGATCTCCTGGAGGCATTTTCTCAACTGGAATTTTCTCCTCTCATGATGCTTCTTTGTGTCAAGCTAACACAACAAACTACCACACAGAATATTAAATTATAGCAAATGCCCCATATTTTGAGTTTATTCTTTTGAATGTTTAAGGAAACCAAAAAATGGAAATCTCATAAGCCCTGTTTTATTTGTTACTGTAGTGGCAGTAGTAGTTTTTCAGTTGAGAAATTAGAATTGGTTAATGCTAGGTCTAGGCTATTGAGTGAGACACTCTCATTGCTTGCTTGTGCTCTCCCACTTTCTAGAACCCTGTGAATTAAGACTATCAAGTGATTACTTCTCAAATAGTTATCTGATGCCTGAGGGGTAAATTAAGCCCATTGCCATATGAAACAAATATTTTTAACTTGAATAACAAGGTTCTCTTTGTAAGAAAATTCTCTATCTAAATTGGTATCAAAATGGAAGGCTGTAATTGCTGTAGGAATTCCTACTGCCAGTAGCCTTTAAGTTACCTGCCCAGTTGGGCATGGCCTCTTATACTATATAAAAATATGCCCATATGCCCATGTAATGCACGCCTGGCCTCTTCTCTGGCTGCGGGATTCGGTTGCTATTCCCCATTCCAGCAGAGGATTGTTATCTGTGAGTCTACCACTAAATAAATAACCTTTTATTATACTCAATTCTGAGCTAGTGTGGGATTTCTTTTTTAGCGTCCTTCTTCATGTAATGAATAGAATACCCTGGGATTTGCTTCATATGAACATAGGACAATGAATAGAGGCCAGGAAACCAGGTGCTTTAATGGGAGTGAAAAGTGAGTACATTGAAGGCCAGTGTGCATGTTCTGAGGTGCTCAGAAATTGATGGATGGCATTGTATGTGGATTGCTTTGTATCTTACTAGGTAAAAATTAGCATATATATATTATATATTAGGTATAAATTAGTATATATATGCATAATTGTGCATATCTTAATGTTATATATCTTTTTTTTCTTCTCTCATACATTACAACCCAAACACAGCTTCCTCCCCTCTCTTTCCCCCTAAGTCTCTGTATTCACTCCTCCTCTGCCTCCCATCAGAAAAGAGCAGGGCTTTCAGGGACATCAACCAAGCATGGCATGACAAGCTAAAACAAGACCAGGCACGTACAATCACATCAAAGCCTGATAGGACAAACCAGTAGGAAGAAAAGAGTTCTACAAGTAGGAAAAAGAATCAGAGACTGCCCCCACACACTCCATTAGGAATCCCACAAGAACACCAAGTTACTCAGCTATAACGTATATGCAGATGACTTAGGTCAGACCCATACAGGCTCCCTGATATCCCTGAGCCTTTATGAGTCCCTGACAGTTAGTTGATTCTGTGTCTCTGTTTTCCCTGACCCCTCTTTTTCCTCTGACCCTTCCTCCCGCTCCTCTGCTGGACTCCCCTCGCTCTGCCTGTTTGGCTGTGGGACTCTGCATCTGCTCCCATCAATTGTTGCTGAATGAAATCTCTCTGGTCTCCTTGGTGAGGATTTTGCTAGACTCTGGTACAGAATGCTCTGCAGGCAGGACAAACTGTAGGTCGCAGGTTTTTTGACTGAGTTGATGCTTCATTCCACTAACTCCTGGAAATCTTGCTTGGTTACAGAGGATGGCCTGTTTAGACTATGCGTCTTTCGTTTCTCAGAGGTTTTGCTAGGTTTGCCCTCCTAGAGTTCATGGAGTTTCTTAAGCACTAGGTTTCCGTCTGGTCCCTGAAATGCCCCCTAATTGCAGTTTTTCTCCCAGTATTTTCTCATTCCCTCCCCACAGCCCAATCTGTTCCCAACCCCACCTACCTTACGTCATTAAGTTCTTCTTGTTATTTAGCATTTTTTGATCTGTGGATTATCATGATAATCTTTTGCTTTAAAGCAAATATCTACTCATATGTGAGTATATACCATGTTTGTCCTTTTCTGGGTGATTTTTTTCTAGTTCCATTCATTTCCTTGCAAATTTTATGATGTCATTGTCATTAACAGTTGAGTCATCCTACATTATGTAAACATACCACATTTTCTACTTTGAGGTTGTTTTCAGGGTCTGGCTACTTTGAATAAAGCTGATCTGAACATAGTTGAGGAAGAGTCCTTGTGATGAGATGAAGCATCCTTTGGGTAAATGTTGAGGAGTGACGTAATTGGGTCTGGAGTTAGATCTATTCCTAATTTTCTGAGAATGGCTATACTGATCTCTAAAGTGTCTATAAAAGTTGGCACTCCCACCAGCAATGGAGTAGTGTTCCCCTTGTTCCACATTCTAGACAAGAATGAGCTGGCACTTGTGTTTTTAATCTTAGCCATTCTGACAGATGTAAGATGAAATCTCAGGGTCATTTTGATTTGTATCTTGCTGATGACTAAGGGTGTTGAACCTTTCTTTGAGTGTTTCTTGGCCATTTGAGATTCCTCTGTTGAGACGTCTCTGTTTAGATCTGTACCTCATTTTTAAATTATATTGTTTAGCTTGTTGAAATCTTATTTCTTGAGTTCTTTATACACTTTTAAATTAAGTCTTTCTCAGATATGGAGCTAGTAAAGATCTTTTCCCGTTTTGTCCTAGTGACAGTCCCTTTCCTTACAGAAGCTTTTCAGTTTCAAGAGGTATCATTTATCAATTGTTGATCTTAGTACCTGACCTATTGATTTTTATGTTCAGGAAATTGTTTCCTGTGACAGTGCCTTCAAGGCCATTCCCACATTCTCTTCTTTCAGATTCAGTGTGCCTGGTTTTATGTTGAGGTCTTTGATCCATTTGGACTTGAATTTTGTGCCGGGTTATAGATATGGATCTATTTACATTCTTCTACATGTAGTCATACAGCTATACCCACAGAAATTGTTAAAGATGTCTTCTTTTTCTATTGTATAATTTTGGTTTCTTCATTCATACTTAAGTGAATTGTGTGTTCATGGATCTCTGGTACTGAATGTTCTCTTTTACAGTTGTGTTCTCTGTCCTATCTCTATCTTTTTATCTTTGTTTCTGTCTGTCTCTCTCCCTACTCTGAAATACATATTCCATTCTCTCTCTTTAAAACCATATACTATTTTGCAGTATGATATTATATATATATATTCAAAATCCAATATTTATACATATTTGTACATTTATATACACATACATATGTAAAACTTACAACGAACTCAGTGATGAAGATAGAAAATAATGGAATTGAACCTTCACAAGTGGAGGGGTGCTCACAGGCTAAAGCTTCACAGACATAGATGGATTTTACTTGACGCTGGGATAAGATCATATTCCCAAGGAGATTAAGCAGAATATATTTGGCTATTGATTTTCTAAGGTTTAAAGAGTAAAGCTGTTGGCTATATTTAACAAGAATCTATTTTTAGACAGATCCATCTATTTGAACCTAATTCTTTTATTCATCCTATCATCTACACAAACCAATCATTGATAATTCTACTTTACACTCGTGGAAGAAAGGACAAAAGGGTTAAACACACTTTTCAATTCAACTTACCTAGGGTACGGAGAAGACACAATTTGAAATATAATGTGTTTTTGCCTAGGAACAGTGATATGCAAATATGGCTCAAATCTTTCTATCTCTCTGTCTTGTCTGTCTATCATCTATCCATTCTGAATATAAATATTTATGCTATGAGTATGAATATCTTCATGTTCTTCACCTCCAATATTGGAGTTTAAATTTTGCTTCTTTTCATATGGAATTGTAAGTTTCCCATGCATATTAATCAAGTGAACAAATTAGCCCTATGATTACTCTAGGTCAGGAAATCTTTTAAAACCCGGATTATAATCAAATTGACCTGCCCACTACTTCAACTTTACTGTCTTAGAAAAGGATTTCCCTCAAGAGCCATTCTCACTAATTTGTCACACAGGCAAAAAAAGCAGAAAATATTCAACAGAAACATCTGTTTCGTGCTAAATATGAATTTGGTCAGACACATTTTTGCTTATTCTTTTTCTTCCATGCATTTTGAACATTTTCCCAAATTATCTCAGAAGACTTAAGGATATTTTCTAGATCGATAACATGCTTTATGTTTTACTCATTATACTCTGAAGTGGACATAAATTCACAATGACAGCATACGCATGCTAGTTCATGTGTGTGCATCTATGTGCACGCTCGTAAGTCTTCCACTCGTGGGTAATGGGACCTTTATTACTGATGGTGATCTGATATGAGGGTGCATCTTTGGTTCAGCTGGAAATCATTAAAGTCCCTTCAAACATCGCACTGGGGAGAATGCTTACTGACGCACACATGTGCTTTCCATTCTCTTTGTCAACAGCAGCTCAAAGCTTCATTTCTGCCAAGCGGCTGCTTTCCTCTATGTCGTTCAGCTCATTTCAGTCTGTTGTATTTATTCTCAAACTGCAGATTTTAAAGGCAATCACAGAATTTTTAATCATGTTATAAAAGAAGTCAAAATATTGATAATGCTAGCAGGATCAATCCAATTAATTCAAGGAAGTTTTCTCGGATAAACTTTTAAGATCCCAGAAGGTGATAGTCTATTTTGAAGGAACTAAAGGCTTTTCACACTCTCTGCAAAGCATGTTCACTTTTCTACCATGTTTGCCAAAGGCAAGAGCAGCAATATATGTGTCGTAGCAGAAAAAATATCCTCAGGATTATTATAAAAATGAATTTGGTTTTCTGAAATCACTTTTTCTTTCCTGTGTGTAAAATGGCCCATGGGAATGCTATGTTGCTGTATAAAATTATTAACACAATTATTTTTCCATATGGTGACTGACTGCCTTTGTTTGCTTTTTATAGTGCTTGCTCATAATATGCTTATTTTAATCATACATTTCATAAAATTGCAAGGCAGCTGATTGTGAATGGGGCAGGCAATGATAGAAATGCAGAAATCTGCTTCTAAAGCTTGTTTCAAAGTACTTTAGGAAATAAATGAAATTAATCCCTATAACACCTAAGAGGATGTGTAAATTGAAAAAAAAATGACTCTATGACTTCTTGACTACACTAAAATAAACATTGAGTAAACACAACCCAACCAAAACAGGACTTCAAAAGCTGTAAACAGGAACAGGGCTGGAGGCCACACAGGAACATGGAGTAGAGTCTCCATTTCAAACCCTTCTCAAGAAACTTCTGTTAAGAAGCGTGTGACCCCTGTCAAATGCTCTTTTGACATAGCATGTTTGATATTTGGGGAAGATTATGCAATGTTCATGTTAAACATATGTTTCCTTTGCTACCCAGTTTCGTCTCTGACTGGAGTTAGATCACGAGAAAGCAATGTAGCATGATCATGTGCCGTACTTTATCTACATGCCATTTGACCACGTGTCTTACAGTAGAAGTTTATTCTTCTTCTACTTGAATTGCAATTATAGAATTTGGAAACTTGCACGAGAATTACCTCAGTGGAAAAAATAAAGTAAGCTGTATTTTCAGAAAATATAGAAACAGGGCACACTTTTTACAATACAGGCTTTAAGAAACATATGTTTAAACAAAGATTAGTTTAAGGTAGAGTGTTTGCTATCAGGCATATGAAATAAGCCATGTAATAGAGCATATGCTCACTGTGCTCTGTGAATATTGCATAAAAGTGGATTCTAATATGATTCACTAAAGTATAAAAATACAAAATTTAAATTTGAGATCAGGGTAAGACAGAACAGGAGAAAAACACAATAAAATACTTTTTTATTTTTTACTTCAGGGAGAGCTATTAATAAAAATTTGAAACACTGTAATTAACACAAATACACAAGATTAAAATTGCTAAATAAATTACATGCAGGTCATAATAAAAATATAAACATGCACACAAAATAGAGAAACATTAATCTTTGTTGTATTTCCCCTATGAACTTTTGGTACTGTTTTCTCTCTCTGGTTGTGTTTTGTTCTGTATTAACTAAAAAATTTTGTACATTGATTTCATAAAATATTAACAAAACCACATAAAGCTAGATAAATGACTCAGGGGGTTATAATTACATATAGAAATCTAGAAAATACTAATACACATGCAGGGAAAGTACACTTGAAGAAAAAAAAGAATAATGACTGTCCCACACAGAATTGTTTGCTAGTAGACTTAACAATCTCATGGTCCCTTGGGGCTGGAGAGATGGCTCAGCGGGTTAAGAGCATTGCTTGTTCTTCCAAAGGTCCTGAGTTCAATTCCAGCAACCACATGGTGGCTCACAACCATCTGTAATGAGGTCTGGCGCCCTCTTCTGGCCTTCAGGCATACACGCAGAAAGAATATTATATACATAATAAATAAATAAATAAAAAAAACCAATCTCATGGTCCCAAATATGCTTTCAAAAGAAGAAATAAGAACCTACATAGGAAAGAAACTTCTTGTTCTAAGGGTTAAATTGACATCAGTTTAATTAAAATAATTTCTTTTCCTTATTCTGAATATGTTTGAAATAATGTGTGTTTTCAACAATAAGGGATTCATGTGTGGGTTGGCTATAGCATAAGTAAACATGAAATAGTATCTTGAGTGCTATCTAAAATGGTCGGCTGGAACTTGTCATGAGTGACTCACATACGGGTACATTTAGGTGAGCATGGGTAGTATTGACTAGATTCACATACAAGCATATGTATTGTAGAAATGCCGACAGTTGCCTGCAGAGTTAGTTGCGCCTGAAGCTCTCATTCAGCCACTACATTTCTGGTGTTTTGCATGGCACTTGTTCATGTAGTTCATGCTTTATGTCCTTGGTCAGAGGAGCCGGGGACCGATCCTCCTACTGAGACATTTCTAGCGCTAAGGAAGGAAACGAGAATGGTCTCCATTCAGTTGTTGTCGACAAGCTCTGTAGGGCGTGCAGCTCTGCCTCCTCATTATACTATCATTGTCCCGCTTTTTGTTCAAAATCGCATTCATTTGGGACCCCATTGTCTCCATTAGGATAAATGGATTTCCATTTGAGGAAACTTTTCTGATAATTTGGCATTGCCTGAGCTTATGAACCCCTTCTCATCCAGTAGTCCCTGCCTAGGCGCTGCAACCACAATTGAATATTTTATCCTTATTATTTTACAACTGTCCAGATTTCCAAAAGGATATGCAAACTGTGGCTCTCCTCCCACCAAACGCGTCCCATCATGAATCAGTACGCAACTAGAATTATAGTATATATTATATATTTTAAATGATATCAAGTATAATATTCAAGCACCATGTTTTGGTCTTTGTTGTCAGTAGGTCACTCCCACCCCGAGGAAGGGCCTTGGGCATCCTCACCACTCCGGAGAACTGGTTGAGGGAGATGGCATGCAGTGGATTTTGTCAGAGGGAAAATGAATTGATTGAGAGACAGTTCTCCGGATTTTCTCATCTGACAGTTTATGCACTCATCTATCTTCTCAAGGATATTCATATAACCAACAGCCTGGGAAATAAATCTTCCCCTGGAGAGGGAGGTAGAAGCATTTCATGATGTGTACTACAAAGACAAAAGCCTCTCTAGGATAACGTCTCCTTCTGAGACAATCTTAGTTGAGCCGAGTGCCCACCTTAAAAAGAAGAGATTTTCTTAAATTTGGCTTTCTAATCTGTGTGCACAGAATGCACCAAGGCTGTTAATGTTGCCCACGGAACTTGTGGAGAACGCAATGCCCATGTCAGGGTGGTTCTAACAGTATCTGGGATGCTGTGAGCATGAATGCCCTGGATATCTCAGAACTCTCTGCTAATCTGTGTCGTGCTCGTAGGTCAATCCATCTGTCAGTTATCAAAGAAGATCAAACTCAGACCGCTTTCTCACAGTGTTTATGGCTTACTCTGTTAATATTTCAAGCTTTACTGATTTTATTTTTCATCATGAACTGTCTTAGACTGGATATTCCCAGGGTTTTAGCTTCAGTATTTCCAGTATCAAATAAACAGAATTCACCTGCGATTCCGTAAACCAGCTTTTCTTCACGTGTTTCTGTTCTAGGATCTTTGGTTGTGGATTGCACACAGAAGAGCCGTCGCATTTACTGATGTCCACCACTAGTCAACTTAAGCCTTGTCCCTTACCACAGCCACGCCTACCTATACCATTCTTCATTTATGCTATTCCTTTGATTAATCCTCAAACCTATGGGGCCTTCAAATCAGTGGACTAATTATGTCACATCCGAGCTTAGTGAATTTTAGGGATTCTTACATAAAAATCGAAGCCCTTGACCTTGGCTTCCAGTCACTTTTAGACGCATCCTCATTCCTTGATTTCCTCCCTCAAGAATTTCATACTGCATCATTTAAAAAGGTTTGTGTTAGTAGTGGTGATTTTGCTGTGTGTGTGTGTGTGTGTGTTATAGTGTAATATATGTAAGTATGTGAGGGTTGCTTGCGTATTTATGCAGCTAGGGGCCAGAAAATGATGTAGAGATGTCTTCCTCAAGAACTTCCCTTCATTTATTGAGACAATGCTTCTAGGTTAACTTGGAGCTCACCATTTACACCAGATAAGTTTGTCTTGCAAAGCTTTTGGATTTGCCTGTCTCTACCTCTACATGTTAGGGTACACAAACACACACACACACATACACTTAAATTAATAGAAGTATAAATTATTAAATATAATAATGCTAATATAAGATGGTAACGTAAACATTAGTGTATATGCATGAATGAATATATTATGAATTCCTAGTAGAAGTGTAATTAATCTTGAAGAATAAATAGAATTGTAAAGTTAATTTATATGTAGTCATAGTCAATGTTATGTCAAAAAACCAATTCTGTATACGGCTCTGTTTCCTAGGTATCTTCCATCGCTCTCTTGCTATCTCACTCTGAGCTCACAGAGATCTCTGAGCTCTTAGAGAGAGTAAATTCTGGAGACATCCCATTTAGGGCTGTGTTGCAAGGTTTCTCAGTCTCTGCACATTGTTTGACTGTGTGTTTGATCCCATCTACTGCAGGAAGAGGCTTCTGGGAGGATGGTTGAGCAAGGCATTGATCAATGAACATAGCAGAATGCAGTTAAGAGTCACTTTATTGCTTTCTTTCTTTTGCAGAACAGTATTATTTATTTGATTTTTCCTTGCCTTTCCAGTCTCAGGTTCATGACCACTCAAGTAATATAAAATGAACTCAGTGGCATCTCTTTAAATTCTTTGTCTCATGTTGTGTCAGGTCATCTTTTTTCAAACCGTACAGGCCCTTTGAATACGTAATGGCTTTCAGTTTTGTGCTTTTATAGGTTTTCTGTGTGAGCATCGTGTCTCTGCATTTGCATTTTTTATAGTTTTCTTTCACTGATTTCTTTTTGTTTGCTTTCTCTATTCAGATTTGTTTATTTTTATCTTATTTTATTAATATTCTTTATATATCTGTTTGTTTTCTAAAGAGAAATAGAAAGATGAGACAGGAATTTGGGAGGAATTGAGAGGAGTTGGGGCAAGGGGATCATAATCAGAATGTATTATATGAAAAAGATCTATTTTCAATAGAAGGAAAAAATAAATTCTTTACTGCTAAGAATAAAAACAAAACAATCCTAATTAGCAACATAAACCATGTTTTTTAAATAAAATAATTATAAATACATTTCACTTAACATTTTAAATCAGAGACTTGACCCAATTTTTTGCACATATTATTTCATATGATCTTCACAACAGTCCATGAGTAGATATTATTAGAAACACATTTTACAGATGATGATGAAACTGGCATTCGCACATTTTTAGATGCCTAGAAAATCAGATTAGAATAATTTTAGTTTTCTAATTCCAAAGCAGGATCCTTTGCTACAGTCCTAAGTGAATACTCGGAGTAGAGTTATGTGAGTATAATGCAAGTATTTAGTGCTTGCTTGAAATTCTAATACTGCTGCATCATATATTACTACTAGAAAATTGGAATTGATTCTGAAAATCAGGAGACTTTCCCCCCAATGCCTAACAACATTTTGTTATAAACTTATCAGATGGAAATGAAATCATACTAAATTACATATTAAGTTTACATAAATATGTTCCCATAAATTACTAGAAAATTAACATATAGGCAGAAATCTTTAATAAATAAATAAATTATTTTTTTAAAAAAGCATGTATTGTTTTTGTAATTTTCAATTCATGACACTCACATATATGGTGATTATAGGAAACTATGCTGAGCACCATTGCTGTAACAATGTAACAGGAAGAAGGGTTGGGCTAAGACACTATGATTGGTCGGACTATCTGTACAGTTACAGCCATAACATTGCTGTGTGACAACACATTCATCAAATCTGTGTACTTCGGCTATATCCTCTCTAAAATGTAAAATACCAACTGCAACCCGTTTTTCATAATATATTTGTGTGAGAATGTTTGAACTAGTGAAAGTAGCCACGAATATGTCCAAGACATATTATTCCTATGTGAAAGACTTGATAAAAATATGTAGATATTATCACATACTTCATGTAAAGCTCTTAAAATATTGTGTGATTCGCTGTTATCCCCATAAAAGCTTTAGAGGAAGCAAGGAGCTCATGGTGGTATTTTCTAAAATTTTTGTATCATGGTCAGTAGTCTTGAGGTAAATGTAAACAAAGCAAAGGATGCTTGTCCAAAAGATTTTTAGATAGCTTAGTATTGATTTGCAATATTTGAATGTCCTGCTGCATTTACGTATTAAGAATAGTTTTGTGCTCATAAATGACTCAATAATCGTGTATATATACTTTAGCTTATTGAGCCCATTTTGAAAAATAACACAAGATTATTAAATGGCATGCTATTTATATTATAGAAAAATAAAAATAAGTTAATTATCCTAAAGATGTAAAGCAAATGGTCATGTTAAAATGCA
Source organism: Chionomys nivalis (assembly GCF_950005125.1). Classification (NCBI taxonomy): domain Eukaryota; kingdom Metazoa; phylum Chordata; class Mammalia; order Rodentia; family Cricetidae; genus Chionomys; species Chionomys nivalis. The sequence continues at coordinate 6,561,510 of NC_080111.1, read as the reverse complement.
CTCTATGGCTAAGGAACATGAACATAAAGAATTATCTTTTAAAGAGGTATATAGAAAAGTTTGTAAAGTACTGCAATTAAGTTTGTTTGTAAAACTGAGAACTAATAATTATTCTCCATGATTGGGTATCTTAAGCACCTAAGATAAAAGATTCTCTAAAAGTTAAAGCTTTTAGGATCAGGAAGAAGGCTCAGTGTATAGAAACAATTGCTTAGTAACCTGGTGATTTGAGTTGGAATCCCTGAATATAAAGGTGGAAAGAAAGAAATGGCACAATTATTGTTTTCTGCTCTCCTTATCTTTGCAGGGTATCCTTACCTACAACACACATTATGTGCATATGATAACATATGATAACAATGAAATTTTAAAGATTATTGTTCTGTGAATGTCTTCCATAGTTTTATTAACAAGCTCTGTTATTCATACACAATAGATGAATTTTAATCGCTTTTCCACATGATTCACATCTGTCTGCTTTTCCCAGTATTGTCCCTAGACATTTATTTGGAGTATAAGTTAAATATTTATATTTGTTCTCCTCATACTTACTATAGCGGCATATCATGGGTAATTTCTAATCAGCTTAGATTTTTCATGTTGCTCTCTCTCTGCATCTGTATTTATATCTAGTTTATAATTATTTGCCCAATAGGCCTGCACATTATGGATTCAATTATACATGGTCTTCATTCCATTTTATTTTCATTCTTTCTCTTTGCATCTTGGGATCTCTTGACACCTTGGAGCTGTTGACAAGCATTTCCTTTCCTAAATTTGATGGGGTGAAACCCCCTCTCTTTTCTTTCTTGAAAATGCTACTTTGGAAGTTTATGCAAAACAACACATTTTAATCTTATTAAATTTTAAATAATTTACATAGATTTTTAAAATAACCTTGCCTCAGCAGTCTTTTTTTATTGGAAAACATGCTGTTGCATGTTGATCCTGAATATTACCTCTCAATATCAATGGATGTTGCATAGGAAGAGATAATGGTCAAGAGTGGTGACAAAAAGTAACATTTCTGCCTCATTGCAATAGTGTCCTACTGGAAACAACAGAGCCTTCTGCTACAGAGTTCCCTATCTAATGGATTCTTATGTTAGCACCAGGAGAAGGAATTTCTTTTTTTTTCTTTCTTTTTTTTTTTTTTTTTTTTTTTCTTTTTCGAGACAGGGTTTCTCCATAGCTTTTTGGTTCCTGTCCTGGAATTAGCTCTTGTAGACCAGGCTGGCCTCAAACTCACAGAAATCCGCCTTTCTCTGCCTCCCGAGTGCTGGGATTAAAGGCGTGTGCCACCACCGCCCGGCGGAGAAGGAATTTCAAGATTATCTTCACACCGTTGTCAAAATTTATGTTGTCAGTTTTTTTCTTCAATAAATAGATTCAAGTATTTCTAAAGTGATAGTGTACATTTCTTCTTTTGAGAATCAGAATCTGTGAATGATTGCATCCATATTTATGGCCATGTTTTTCTTTGTTAAATTTTTTCCTGAATTTAGCTCAAGAAAATGTGAACTTGTGACATCTATAAATATAAAAGTCAATAAATTCATCTTCACAAGTAAAACCATCTCTTTACCCAGAGCCCTTTCTTCTTTGTCATAAGTCACCCACTGTGATAATATTGGTCTTCCATCAGCCAAGTAATACATTTTACTCCCCAGTTGTATTTGACTGCTCTAGTTTCATATGAACAAACAAGGAGCAAAGTAACTTATTTCAAATGAAATAGTTTTATCTTCTAATTGGAACTCTAAATAGAATGAGCTGTGTCCACTGGGCATGTACAACCTCAGAAATCACATATCCATTCTTCCATTTCATGAATCTGCAAGTCTTCCTTTCATGAATAGGAAATACTGCATGTTGGAGGGATATAGATTATCTATCATAATATTGACATCTGTTCTAATAGTAAGAAGAGAGAATAGCCATTGACAACTCGACGTTCCATCTGCTTGCTGTAGTTTGCTGATCCTTGTTTTTTACCACCTACCTTTAATATTTGCTTGTCTCAATGTTTTACAATTGTTTTCAAGGAAAATATTAATTCGTTATTGAGAAATAACACTCAAAAGTCAAAATTGTGTGTGCTTTGGAGATTGGTCAGTGGGTATAAATCTTTGCCATGCAAATCTTACCAAAATGAAATCTCCAGAGCACAAAAGCCAGGTGTGGAGCACAGAGATTGAATTCTTCAGTTTCCCTTGAGACAGCAAAGTCTGCTACACACAGTCGTGTCTGCTTTTTTCCCACAGTACCATGTTTCTTTTGTTATTGCCATATGCCCTCATGAAACATTTGAAATCAAGCATTTATTTTTGTTAAGAAAAATATTCTGACAAAAGGAACTTAGAACAGAAAGAATTTTAATGACAATTCCACATTCTAGTCCAATATGTAGAGAAATAAAGACAGCAAGCAATTGAATGAGCTGATCACATCCACAGTCAGGAACACAGAGAGAATGAATGCATTATTCTTGATTGCTTCCTTGTTTGTGCTTGGCTCAATTTCTCCATTAATGCAGTAGTATCCACTGCCTATAGAATGGTGATGCCAAAATGGACTGCGTGTTTCCACATCAATAAACAGATTTAGAACAATGCCCCACATACACGCTAACGGGACAACAAAATAAAGACATTCTGTCACCGAGACCCTGTTCCCATGAAGACTACCTTCCCACTGCTCATTTGTTTGAGGATTGCGTTGGTTATTAGTGATTCTATTTGCGCAAGTCTTTTAGAGTTTCCCCATCAATTTCTGAAAAGAGGGTCATAGGAATTTAAAACTTTTATCTAATCTATGTTTTAAAAAATAAGTTATGAAAGCCATCCCTATTTTTATTCCTTCAAATCTTCATTTATCCTTCCACTAGCATTGCCTCCCAACTTGATGTGCTCTTATCGTTTTCAGCCTTAATCCTTCCAGTATGTGCATGGGTGTAAACCCATATCCTGTGACATAGGGAATCATTAGGGAATCCATTTTTGAAGAAAACTGACTCTCTCACCGTCAGACTCATCAGTTGCCAAGAGATGCTCAGACAGAGGTGGTACATTATAACTCCATTTCCTTGTCTAGTTTAATCTTGATCAGGTGTTGAGCATGCAGCCACACTAGCTATGAGTTCTTGGATATGGTCATACTCTCATGTCCAGAAAGCACAATAATGCTGTGGTCATGTACCAGCTGTGGGTTTTGCATCTGTCTCTGTTCTTTCCCCCAAAGATTCCTGAGTTTGATTACTGGGAGTATGACACATCATCCCTCTGCCACCTCCTCTGGGTTCTTCAGTACTACACTCTCCATCCTGATGTACGATGCTCATTCTGTAGGTGTTTGTGCACTCTTTGTAGCTACTCTGACTGGCTTTTCATTTCATTATCCTGTGTTCTGAGTATACAGAAGTCATTTCATTTAAAAGGTTTTGTATGGCTTGCTTCATATATTCATATAGGATCTGTTCTGGATTGTTTTTAATTAACCAGGATAAAAATTAGTATTTAATATCTGTTTAATGGGACAAACTGTCAATTACTTAAATATATTAGTATATAGTAGAATTGTTACACAGTATAAATAAGACCATTGGTATATAGTGTAATTTAATTCTGACATTTTTACAGTGTTGTATTTTTTGTAGTGCTGTGTCTGCTAATTTGTGTTACATACATACTTATAATTCTATCTATTCATCTTCTTTTTCCATCTTTTAAATGAAATACAGCTTCCTGTTATCGGGTTAAAACACCCTGGCCAAAGCCAACTATTGAATAATGAGTTTATTTTGGCTTATTGTTTCAAAGAAAACATCTATAATAAGAAAAATGGTACAGAGGATGGTGGTCAGTGCAAGGAGTTGGATGATCAGATTTTATTCATATTCAGGAAGAGAAGACCAGGAACTAGATGTGAGGTTAACTTATCCATTCTCAAAGCCCACTTCTAGTAATACTTCCTCTAGCAAGATACCACTTCTTGAAAGTTTCATAACTTCTCAAAACAGCATACAAGTCTCTGGGGACTATTCTCATTTATAGCACAACCATTGCTTTTGTCTCTGCAGACAAATTCTATTTGGAGGGATTATTTGTTGACTAAAGATACCACAGTTCATTACCCGTCCATGCCAACATTCAGGTTGTTGTACAATGAGTACATCATCCAGTGTCAATCTTACTCTGATTTCTAACTCTTAGCAAAGTTCCAACGATCAGTTTATTAGTATCATGGAAGACAATTAAGTGAAGTACAATGGAATGTTATCTTCACCTTTAGGAGACTATAGTGGATGCATTGCATTTTCATTCGGCAAGGGTATCATTTTTTTTCTCATCCTGTGCACATCTTTGCCAAGGAAGGATATCTCTCACTGCATTTATTGTTGACATTTGATTGTAGTTCTTGCGATGCCTGATTCTCTTGTGTTTATAGAATATGACCCCGTTGTTTGAGGTTATGAATAAGAAAGGTATCTTAGTTTCTGCCATTTCTATACTATCTTTCTGCTTGATTTCCATAATCTGCGTTTTTCTTTCTTAGTTTATCTTAGAAACAGTTTGCTGAAATGTTAAATTGTTCCTAACTCCCAGTTGATTCATTACTCTTCTTATAACCCAGCTCCAGAAGCTGTACGCCTCTTCCCTGGTGGTAGAGGGCAAGGGAGGCCAGTGGTAGCTCCTCCAAGGTGGGGAGATGCCACAAACTACAAAGAGGCTGGGGATAGGAGGTAAGTTCTGTGTGGTTCCTGAAAGATTCCAGAACACCCTCACTTGCACCCCTGAGATTCAACAGAGCAGTCCGGTGTCCCAGGAAAACAAACAATAAGAGATTTCCCTGAGTCCTTTAACTTCCTACAGCATTGCATATTGCTTCCTAATAGGGAATCAGCAGGGAAAACAAGGAATAGACACAGAAAAAAATGGCTTGAATGGTAAGGAACTGTACACTTAGGAATCAGCTTGAACTGTTTAGGCAAAAGAGAAGCAAAATTCCAGCACAGACAAAAGCTGCTAGAGACTTTCTTCCTTGCCCAGCTGTAATCTTGTGTTTATCTTGAAATCTCACCAGAAAATTGCCGTGTCAAAGGCATATATTAAAATCCATGCACAACACTAGTGGCTTTTGGTTTTATGTTGTCAGATTATAATTCCACCCAGAATAGTTCCAACAGCTGCTTATAGTTCCACTCGTCAAAGGAGAGAAAGAAGACAAAGCATGGGTATCTTAGCAACCTTTTAAAAATAGCTTAAGAGGTACTAACATGGTAAATATTGCTAACAATGAGATAACATTTATGGCATTACATTTTTTTTTCTGGGACTATCATTGAATAGCTGTCATGATGTGAACTTCCGTGGTTATTTACAAGGTAGGTTCTAGAAAGGATTCATTGAGTTGGGATAACTGACCCTAACAGTGAGCTACACCATTCTCTATATTTTGATTAGAAATTGAATTTTAAAAACACATGATGTTAAATCTTAGCATTCTTCTCTCTCTGCTTCCTAGTGTGAACTACATCAATGGCCGTCACCTTGTCTTATGCTTGCAGGGTACTAGAGCCTTAGAGAGGGAGGCAAAATAAACTCCTTTTCCTTCTGTTGCTTTTGCTGTGTATTTTGTCTCAGCCATGGGAAAAGTGATGGATACAATAGTTTCTAAACATGAAGGCTTTTAAACACCAGCTCCTCATAGGTGAATGAAATCTAGGATTTTTTTTTTTCTTTTGGTTTTTCGAGACAGGGTTTCTCTGTGGTTTGGGAGCCTGTCCTAGAACTAGCTCTTGTAGACCAGGCTAGTCTCGAACTCACAGAGATCCTCCTGCCTCTTCCTCCCGAGTGCTGGGATTAAAGGCGTGCGCCACCACTGCCCGGCTAGGATTGTTTTCATAGTCCTGTTGCTGGTTCGTTTTGTAATGAACTAAAAAGGAATACGCAGAACAGATTGTGTTCTGTGTGCTGAGAAGAACTAATGAATACATTGGAGACCAGATTTCCAAACTCTGTGTGGGTGTTTCATTACGGCTACTAAAACCAACATAAATTTGTATCTTAACATGACAGAAATTAACTTCTGAAAGTTTTAGATCCAAGGAGACCAGAATGAACATGTTATCAGGACTGTACATCTTTAAAGTATATAAGCAAGCACCCATCTCCTTGGCCTCTTCTTACAGTGATTCAAGTATTACTTGTCTTAATGCAAAATTACCATACCCTTTTGCCTCTGTGTTTATATATCTTCAGCCATGTGTCTGCCTATACCTCAATTATCCCTTTATTTTTAAATAGTGATTCATTTTATTTAAGGATTTTATATGATAAGATAAATATAATTACATCATTTACCCCTTTTGTTTTTCCCTTCCAAATAGACCTATGAACTTCTCGTTAATTCTTTGTGTATTATTCTTACTCATACACACACACACACTTCATATATTTCTAAATATTTAAGTGCCGTCTTCTCAGTGTTTATAATGTTACTCATATATTTGATTTTGGTGCTGGTCATTTGGTATTGATCAACCAGTTGGTGTGCTCTACCATAGGCCCAACTTTTGCTCCCACTCTCCAAATTCTTTGGCTGCCTGAAGTTCTCTCTGTGCCTCCTGTGCTCTCCCCCATTCATCTGAGCATGTCTATTGTTTAGACATTCTTGTTGGTAAGCTTTTCATAGGTTTAGCTTCTGACATTCGAAGGAGACAACATCTCCGAGCAAACTTCCTAATCTTTTCTTTCTTCCCTTCTGCGATTCTTTCCTGAGACATAGTTCCATAAATTGTTGGGAGTGGCCATCTCAACTCTAAATTTTGATGGGTTGTGGTTTTCTGTAACAGTCTACATCAGTTGCAAAGACTAGTTTGCTTGATGAGGGGTGATGGAGTATATTATTTAAAGATGTGTTGCATTTGTTTATACTGTGGAACATTTAATGATGCAAAGTTGTGTTTCATCTTTTAGGCTGCATTTCTTTAACTCTGTGAAGCTGTGTTACTTTACCTGTCTAAAACACCTGATTGATGTAATAAAGACCTGAGTGGTTACTAGCGTGTCAGAAGAAAGGATAGGCAATGCTGGCAGGCAGGGAGAATCAATAGGAAAAAAAATGGGAACGGATTGGAGGGACAAAGAAAAGGAGAAGGAAAGAGAACATCAGGGGTCAATTACCCAGCCACAAGGTCAGACATAAAATAAGAAGGAAAGAAAAAATATACAGAACTAGGGAAAGGTAAAAGTCCAGAGGGAAAGGTAGGCAGGATAATTTAAGTTAAGAAAAGCTGGCTAGAAATAAAAAGCTAAGGCTGGGCATTTATACATGTGGGTATAAGGACGATTATTTAAATTGTAGTTAGGGACTGTGATTTTAAACGGGGTGGTTATTGGTTTTTCTCTATGTTCAATAGTTTAACTAACACTGAATAGTTGAATAGCTTTCCTGTACCAGGTATAATTTTCCTCTTGATAGTAGGTGGTGTCTAAAGTCCACTGTCAATGGATTTGTCCTGCCTGCCACTGAACCACAAGCTACTCCCACGCCACACCCATCCTCTCCAGCAGACAGCTCCTATACGTCCTTCTGCGGGGTCTATCCTGGAGAATTTCTGCATGGTTCTCCACTACCGTCACCATTCCAAAGAACAGATTTAGCCTTGGCTCCTCATCCAATTCCCTGGTCAATTCTGCCCAGCCCTGCCTGGGTACAACAAGAGAAGCCGTTGTGAAAGGGATCTCAGTTGCCCTGGTGACCCCATACATAGTAGAGATTCCAGAGATGCCATGGCATGACTAAGGGAAGACCACAAAGACATCAGTAGGAGTGGAGTTGGCCTGGGTATCATAGAGAAGCTGTATCTATTATAGGTGGTAGGAACACAGAAGTGGGTCTTCTCCAGCCAACTGGACACGAGAAGAACATGAGTAAGATCCAGATGTCACACTCTTAGGTCTTCATAGTGTTGAATTTTGCTTTTGTATTGGTTTGTTTTTTATACCCCCTTTTTGCATTTTAAGTAAGGAAGTATTTAAGTTTCAAGGAGACTTTTACCTTTCTCTAATTCCTGGTATCTATGCTGCGGTTAAGAGTTGACCAGCAAAAGGAAACTGATTGTGATGACATTTAAATTGCCTAAATTCCATTAAAATCAGAGCATTTGTTCAACATTCTAAAGATTAATAAACCTCTGAAATGGAGTGAGGGAAAAAGGGAAAGTGTGAGGAAGCGTGAGGGGTAGGGAGAGGGAGGGAGAGACAAAAGGACAAAGTGAAATACTGCAAAACATCTAAGAAAAATGTAAAAGTGTGCCCATAATATTTTAAGATTTGGAGGAATTTACAGGATAACAAGAGAGCTTCCACAAAGAAAACAGAAAAAGAGCCAAGGGATTAAATTTGCTGGAAACAGTGACTATAACAGTGGCTTTAGTTTAGAGAGCAGAATAAATACAAAGAAATACTGTATTTGGTAACTATCTTTGACTTTTTATCCATTTACAATAATATTACAAAGAGCAATATCTTCTTAGGGAACAAAGAGCTTACTTGCTCTCAATCTTATTCTATTCATAATAGAGTTAATAGTAAATGACAGTATGTAATAAAGAGGAAAGTTAAAGTTGAGGGAAGTTTAATTATTGCTTCCAAATTTCTTAGATGGATTGAGTGTATACCTTGTGAAGTTTCTTACTGGGGATCTAATTTTATCATTGTAAATGTTCCCTGGAAAATTTAGATAAATTTATAACAAACTAAAATTTATGGAGACCCCTTCTATCAAGGTGAATGAAGTTTTCTTCCATGTTCATGAATTCCTAAATGTGAGTGTAGTTCAGGGATCAATGGGTGAACAAGTGTACTAATAGTAAGCTTATGAAACTTCAAGTTGACGGTCTTATGGGAACAGTATAGGGAAAATGACACTGTAGATTTTAAAGTGACATCACACGAAATATTTCATTTGCTATCTGGTGGTTACGCATGTATACACACTCTGGGATTTCTATTTTGACATGAAATTAGGGATTTTACAAATTTGATCCTGGAATCCTAAACATCCAGTCAAGTAATGCAGTCACTTTACTCCAGAGACATGTCACCTACACAGTGTGACCCATCTCCTTGACAGACAATGGGCTCTGATCAGCCAGAACTGTCCTCGGCTGTATGAAACTCATTAGCAAGGCCCAAATTTGCATGGCACAGACTGAATAGCTGGAAGTTACTCTGCTTACATGATGTGCACAAAGCCTTCCAAAACTGCATCTGGATTGTCCTTGTCTTCCTGTATGCCAGGAATCTACCCACAGACACTTGTCACCCGGAGGACAGATGGAGACTCTGCAACTGCATGACACTTCGGGCAGTTAGTCATTTTGCCCTCTCTCACATAGAGTGTTCTATCTTCTGTGCTAAGTGGCAAGTTCTAACCTTGTTTCCAACCTCCATTTTAATGGCCACCCTCTTAGTCTATTATGAAAGTTAAAGTATAAATGTCTTATAAACATTGTTCTATTGGAAAATGCTAAACACTTATGGATCAGAGAAGTGTTCCTGCAAGTCCTAACAGTCCTGCATAGGAGAAGAGTCTGCAAATTGTGGACCCTCTGGTAAGTTTCCTTAATAAGAGATGGAAAACTGCAATATTTTTCTTATCATTTTCTCTGTACTATTTTTCAATATGTACAGAAAAATCAATTTGATGACATATATTTTACACAGAAATTTTTAAATCATTGAACAAATGTAATGGATGCTCATTGATAAATGGATCAATAAGAACAATTGTAGTATTGACTGAAAACATGTAAGTTTCAAATATTGACAAATATGATTTATCATTAACAAGTTTTCTATGTTATAGTGTATAAGAATATTGTCCTGGTTTTAAATACCAGGATAGAGAAAATAGATTTTATTAGCTTTGATTGCATTTCAATATTTTTTTTTGTTTTTTTTGTTTTTGTTTTTCGAGACAGGGTTTCTCTGTGGTTTTGGAGCCTGTCCTGGAACTAGCTCTTGTAGACCAGGCTGGTCTCGAACTCATAGAGATTCACCTGCCTCTGCCTCCCAAGTGCTGGGATTAAAGGCGTGCGCCACCACCGCCCGGCTGCATTTCAATATTTTTGAACTGTCAAACTATATTTCACTATATTTTTATCAGTTCTTAATACTTCCTTGCTATTCTGAATTGTCTCTTTTATTATAAGAAAATTAATTAGTGGAATTGTCTTTAAAGATAATAATATATTTTAAAATACTTAGTTCATGATATTTAGTCATTTTAATTTAGCTTGTAATTTTATTATTGTTATTAACATCAAGCTACTTTGCATATAAATGCAATTTTATAGCAGAACTTTGTAGATACTGTGAAAAATAGTGATATGATTAGGCTTCCTGTCTGCTCTATCTGTCCAATTCAAGTTAAACAGAACCTGTATTGTGCATTATTTTTCCAAAATTGTGATGGTTTTTCATGGAAGTAGTTGTCACAGAGATTGCAAAGGGATGTTGTTATTATTTCATCTTCATAACTTGAAATCTTGGGGGACTGCAAGCATTAAGTTTGTTGATCAGTGTTGACATTTCAGTTCAGAGTTGGGAAGGAAAACCATAATCTAAATATATTGTGAAAAATTATTTTTAATAAAAGAAAAATCTTTAAAATTATCCATACATTGAAAAATAAAAAATTATTATTTTGAGTACAAACCAGAGCTGACATAAATTCTGTAGATTTTAGAGGAACTTAATAAAAACATTATGATAGTTGAATTCTTTCTCTTCCCAAGCATAAACAGATTAAAGCAAAACTATAAACTCAACAAGAGAAAGCACATATCAAAAAATGTGAAAACCAACAGACACAAATATGACAACAACTGACAAGAAAGTGCCGTGTCTGGGCTCAACAGCTGAGACAGAGCAGGTAAAACACTAGAAAATTGTTAAGAGAATGCATTCAGTTACAGATTTATAGCTTCCAGGGTCTGAAACACAACAGCCATTAAAAGAAGAAATATGCTTATAGAACACAAATTAATAATCATTTCCCAGATGAATAAAACTCCTTTGTCCATTAGTCTTAGAGTGAGTTAATAAATGATAGGACATTTACACAATAGATTACCCTATAGAAGTGAACATGAACAAAACCCACATTTCAAGCCACCAAATGAGAGTTTGAAGGAAAATAACCTCCACAGGGAATGACACTATTTGGAAGTGTGACCTTTTTGGAGGAAACATGCCACTGTCATAATGAACTTGAAGGTCTCTGTTGCTTGCAAGATGTTTTACTCTTAGCTCCAGCACAATGTTTGCCTGCACGTTCCCATGATCGCTGTCATGACCATGATCATACGGGATTGAACCTCTAAAACTGTAAGCAAGATACCCTCAATGAAATGCTTTCTTTATTAGAGTTGCTGTGGACATGGTATCATTGGAATGCAACTTACAGCATCAAAATATGCTGCTCCCTAACCCTGCTCACGTGGACTTGGATCAGGTAATCCACAGCACCAACAATGGGGAGAGTGGATATTTTAAAGAGCTCTTGCTCCAAAAGGCCATAACAGATAGCTAATGGTCTAAAATTCATTAATCTTTGATTGAAAGTTGCCTGTGTCATCACTATAAGTGGTGTGGAATTATATGCTGATGGAGTTATATGCTGATGGTGACTGAAACTCTTTGTTTCTCTGTTACAAATCAATTTTACAAATAAAGTGAGAAAGCCAAAGAAAAGAAATGTACACACACACACACACACACACACATCACATTCATATTCAAGCATACCATGAGCAAAAACTACAAAAGCAACAAATACATTCATTTAAGACAATGATCTAAACTTTTGTGGGCACCCACAAAGAAGTCTGGTGACCTTAAATTCTAGAGTATTTTGGGAATAGAACAGTGAGAGTATCAACCTTTTGTCCGTAATCAGGAAATGGAAGAACTGGGAGATTTTCAGATTTCATTGACTGTTTTTTGAATAATGTAATGACAGCCCATATATATATATATATATATATAGTTTACTTTTGACTTCACTGATAAACTATGCCATTTATAAACCATATAAAATTTATTCTTGCACTGAGATAGTGACAATAAGCATAGTGACATTTCTATAAGGTTTTTATTTCATCAACTATATTTTAATTTTCTTGTCATTCCACAATGTGCATCATTCATGTATTTTGATGCCTTCATATTTTACATGAAAATGAAATGCCATGCTTCATAGCATCCCTATTGAATAGCCAGGCTTGTTTAAAGTTGTACAGTGTCATATTTAGTTTTCAGGATTTAAAAGATGATTGTTGATTTTTGACAGGCCAGAATTTTAGGAGCGAATTGTCTGGCTCTAAATAACTAATTAAATTAACATGTGCACCATTCAACATACATTTGAGGAATATGTCCATCAGAAGATCTATTTCCTTCCTGGTAAATTGTAAATTGTGATTTTTGGAATTGGCTGATGACTCAGTCCTGTTTCTAAGGTCTTGTGCCAGTGCTTGACTATGAAGTTTTAACCATCTGTGTCTTTTGCGTATAGATATAGAATCTGGTTAGTGATTATTCTGGCATTCTCCTTTTATATGAAAAACAAAGCTTTGAGTCATTTTTTTAACTTCAGTACTATTGACCACATAAAGACATCAATTGTGTAAAAATAATTTCTCAAACATGTTTGACAGCATTTTATTACTGAAATCATCCCTACTAATAAACTCACTAAAGTAGGTAAGCACATACTTTTCACCTACCAATGCCATCAAAACAGTCACACACACACACACACACACACACACACACACCACACACAGTTTACATGGCAACAGTGTAAATCTGTTGAGATATCCTCAAGGAATCCTCACCGGCATCCCCTTACGTTCTTTAAGGAGATGTTTGGGGAGAGCATAACTTTTGTCCTCAGTTTCTTTCTAATTATAATTATCTGAAATTTCAATTGCCCGAAGCAATATTTTGATGTTTTATATATGTAATAAACAACTAAGACATACAAGAAATTGAATTTTACATAGAGTTTGCATTGAGCTGTGGTAAGACCCTTCTTGTTATACTGTTCGGCTGGTGCTCTGGAGAACTGGAATAGTGGGAGTCCCACATGAAGGAACTGTAACTGAAGCTATTCTTTCTGATGTCACATCTGGGTATCAAGGATACACTTTGATCAACTACACTCTTTTATTAAACAAACAAACAACAACAAAAACAACAAAAAACAACACTTTCTGCAGGGCTGTTTCTTTTCCTAAGTGAGAACCTGAATGGTCAATGTTTCACGGCAAACTTGACGCTAGTGAATAATTTGCACTAACGTTTACTCCACCTGTGAGTGGGCTTTTCCCTTCCTTGTAGATAGAGTATGATTGACATATATTCTCTGGGAACTTCTTCAGAAACCGTCCATGAAATGAACTAGCTTTTTGCTTTTATTTTTTTCTGAGTTGTGTTTGACTGCTTACTTCATTCTCTGTGGAAAGAGCAAGGTCCTTACTGTGGTATTGTCCTGAATTCAGAAGTGTAACGAAAATGTTTTTGCAGCGAATTAAGTAGAGATTACCTTGAAAACTAGTAGATAAAGTCATTAGAAATATTTCTTATATGGAAATACATCTCTGTCAGAGATTTTGATAAAGTCTTAATCTACAGGTTCAGTCCAGAGGTCAACTAAAATGGGAAATTGTCTCCTTTTTCCCAGGGGCTCATCAGACAACTTTCCTGAATTTTTAATGCAACACACTCAAAGCCAGCTGTCAACAGAAATTACTGTACCACCCGGTCCTGTAGCCGTTCAGTCACAAAGAAACACACAGAGGCTTATATTAATTATAACCTGGTCTATTTGGTCACACTTACTATTAACTAACTTTTTTGCATCTTAAATTAACCCATAATTTTTGCCTATGTTTAGCCACATGGCTTGGTATCTTTTATTAGTAAAGTATCATCTTGCTTCCTCTGCATCTGATTGGTTACTGACTCTCTGCCGTCCCTATTTCCAGAATTCTCCTAGTCTTGTTGCTCAGTCTATACTTCTTACCTGGCTACTGGCCAATTAGCATTTTTAAAACTAATATAAGTGACAAATATTAACAGTGTATAAGAGCATTTTCCCACAGAATTTTTATTTTTATTCTTTTCAAAACAAGATCCTGAATCTAATCGCTTTGTTTAATTTTTTTCCTGACCATTATCCATAATATTTTGTTATCAAACTAAATAATGTCACTAAACAATGACAAACACCCAAAATTCATTTTTTGGGAATGTGGGCATAGTTGTCTGGACAACTTCCTGCTGATTGGGGCACTGGTAATCTTATGTGGACTCAAAGAAAATTTAGGATTTTGGTTAAGTCCAGAATGGAGTATTCTGTGAGTCGAGATCATCTCAGACATTCAGACATCAGTCTTAAATCTGTTCTGATTATAGAACTCAGAGGAAATTGCAACAGAGTTATTCTAAACTGTTGGATCATCTGGGCCATCTGCTTGTATCAGAGATTTTTCCGGGAGTCTTCCTTGATCAAACCTTACTTTGCTTAATCCGGAATTAATCCATAGCCTCTTATTTCCATGGAAACAAAAGCAAAACTTCTTCTCCAAAGTTGTAGGCCCATATTTCTGTATGGTTTGGCAACCAGGCTCTCAAGCCATATTTTGCACCTAAGGTAAACTTTCAGACAGGCTGTTGCTACCCTAACAAAGGGTGAGGTCCTTCTCCTTCCTTTGTAATTTGGAGAATGCCTGAATAGACATGCTAATTCAGGCCTACATGACAGAGCTAGCATACAGACCAGGAAGACCTGACATTCAATCGTATTGAGTGTTTAAGAAAGAGTGAAATTTGATAACTTTTATTTTTTCGGAAATCATTGATTCATTCTCTCCAAAGGATAAACAGCCTATTGTACATGGCCCCAGAAAAGCTGGGTAATAAGGAGAACCCTAAGAAAGACATACATGGATCTCTTTGGGAATTGAAGAAACAGAAAAGATATCCTGAAAAAATTGGCCATATGGAGGGCGGTGGAGAATGCAGGGTGGAAGGGGAGGGGAAGGAAGAAGGGAAGGGAGGGGGAGAACATGAAGGAATGGGATGCTCAAGAAGGGGGAAAGACAGAGAGGGAGAACAAGGAAAGATATCTTGATTGAGGGAGCTTCAAAGGGCTAGCAAGAACATGGCACTAGAGAAATTCCCAGGGATCCTCAAAGATGACCCCATATTAGACTCTAAACAACAGTGCAGAGGGTGCTTAAACTAACTTTCCCCTGTTATCTGATGACTCCTTAAATGTCATCATAGGACCTTCTTCCAGCAACTGAGGGAAGCAGATACAGAGATCTACAGCTAAGCACTGGGTCAAGCTTCTGGAGACTAGTCCAAGAGAGGGAGGAGCGATAATATGAGCAAAGGGGTCAAGACCATGATGGTGATGCCCACAGGAACAGATGATCTGAGCTCATGAGAGCTCACTGACTCTGGACTGATAGCGGGGACCCTGCATAGGACTAAACCAGTCCCAATGAATGTGGGTGGCAGTCTGTGTGGCCACTGACAGTGGGACCAGAATTTATCCCTGTTGCTTGAACTGCCATCTTGAAGCACATTCTCTTTGCTCAGCCTTGATGTAGGGGGTAGGGCCTTGGTCTTGCCTCTAAGTGGTGTGTCAGACTTTGTTGACTCCCCATCAGAAGGCAATGGTGTGGCAGGGAAAGGGAGTGAGAGGAGAGGAAAAACTATGTAAAATGAGGAAAGATTGTACTAAAAATTCATAATAAAAAAAGAAGAAAACAATGCATTAAGGAAAGCAATGGGGATGTCCACTCTTTGTACAAAAAACTGCGTGCTCTGCTAAGAGAGAATATGTGTGAAGTGACACAGATGTCACTTGTTTGACCTTTTGGAAATACCCATGGTGGCCAAATGCTTTGCTTCCCTTCCTGTAAAGCCAGTTAATGAAACTGTAACTTCATTTGCATCACCTGCTATGCTCTGACAGTAAATAGTGTTATCTACTTAGTAAAACCAGTGACATTGGAAAGCTTAGCAGATGTTTTAGGACATATACAAAAATCTCATAATGAGTTAATCTGGGAGTGAATTTTAACATCAATTTGTCATTTCTTTTTTTTTTAATTCTTGATCTGTCCTGTAATTAAAGGGGCAGAGTGCAATGGTTTGAATATGGAAAGGTTTATAAAATATGACATTTTGGTAAGGGCATTTTTGTAGACTGTCTGATTCACAGTCACCCTTTCGTGTACTTCAGCTTTAGAAAATTTGTTATGCAAAAATCCTCAGGAAAGATCTCCTGGCCTGATGTATTTTAGGGCAGATTATCTCTATTAAAAATGTCTGCACGTTAGAGTTTGAAGTATGCAGAGCGATTACTAAAGCCTAACACTTCCAATTGATTGGCCTCTGACAGATTCTCTGCTCATCCCTTAGAGCAAGAGGACTAGAATTTGTTCTTTTCCTGATGTAAAGGCAATTTACAGTGTGGAAACCTTTACTATTTTGTCCTTAATCATAATTCTATGATCATGATTTACTTACAGGAGATCATCTCCATTCCACCCAGAAGTGCAAAGAATAAAACCATGGTCATGGCTTTAATTGATGCATCAAACATCCAGTAAGAAGAACATGGGATAAAAATTAGAAGACCAGAACTCAATTTAGGTTGTGACATTTACAAATTAAGTTATCTCAGCAAGTAGCCTTACATCACTAAAGGTGATTTTCCTCTTGGATTAAATTTCATGGAAGGCTGTTGGAATTAAATTTGCCGTTGATAGAATATACTTGTTTTACCCTCCCAAAGTATAGTTTTAGTAAAACAGTCAGCACTTAGCAAGGCATTTATTGTATTCACTTAAGATTTTAGACTACTTGAAGCCGGGCGGTGGTGGCGCACGCCTTTAATCCCAGCACTTGGGAGGCAGAGGCAGGCAGATCTCTGTGAGTTCGAGACCAGCCTGGTCTACAAGAGCTAGTTCCAGGACAGGCTCCAAAGCCACAGAGAAACCCTGTCTCGAAAAACAGAAAAAAAAAAAAGATTTTAGACTACTTGAGACTCTTAAAGAAATTAATCTTTTGTATATATGGATTATTAGTTTATTAAGCATTTATTGTGTCTATTATGTTCGTTTCAATTTCCTAAGCACTGTGAGTATTTAGTGAACAAAATCAGTTTCCGTCATGATAGAGTTTTTGTTCTAGTAAATTCAATTAATAAAATTTGATATTTTAGGAGTTAATATGTTCTACAGTTACAAGGATGAAGTGTGGCATAAACTGGAGGATGACATATTTTCAGGAGAGTTAATAAAGAAAGAAAGAGAGTTCAGTACACATGTTGGGTAGAGTATAGGTGAAGCAGTCACTGTCAATAACAAGGTGTATCCATTAGCAAAGACAAAGAATGCAAAGGACCTGAGGCTGAATCTAGCCTTGCTAGATTCATCCTGTAGCTTAGTCAGTAGGGCTGAGACTCAATCTCAGGGTCATGGGTTCGAGCCTCATGTTGGGCACCAAATGAAGATGGTAATCACAAAAAATTATCCTACACCGGTTCAGAATTATGAAAAATAAAAGGGTTATTTATTTAAGGGAAAAACTTACAGATCATTGTCCTAGATAACAGTCTGCTTTATGAACAGGAATAGAGTCTAACAATCGGAAGTGGGAGCCGGAAGCAAGAAAGTGGGTGCATATTTAGAGTTTTTTTTACAGCCTAAGAGACCATGCCCAAGTGAGCAGAATGTGCTCCCACAGCAAGAAGTTACTCTATGTTCCACAGGGGCTCATGGAACATTAATTAGATAAAAAAGTATTTATTTATTAAAATCAGAAACCAGTTGTGGTGGCTTGAATAGTAATAGCCTCCATAGACTCAAGTGTTTGAATGCCTGGTCACTAGGGAGTGTCACTGTTTGGAGGTGTGGTCTTGGTAGAGTGGGTGTGGCTTTGTTGGAGGAAGTGTGTCCCTGGGAGGAGGCTTTCAGCTAGACCCAGTGTGGCGTTCTCTTCTTGATGCCTGCAGACACAGGTGTAGACCTCTCAGCTCTTTCTCTGCATGCCACTCTGCTACCTAAACCTGTGAAAAATTCAATGTTTTTCTTTATAAAAGTTGCAATAAATACTCTTAGGAATTAGGCTGAAAGAACTATTAACTCAGAAGATACAATTAATTGAAACATTATATATACGACAATTCTTACCTTAATGTCTTCAGTGGTTGCATACACTATGCACTTCATAGACAATTAATATATTTATATTTTGTTTTATACACATTTATTTTGATTTTCGTTACTTTATTGATTTTACATAATTCAGATATAATAGCCTAAAAGTGAAATCTGAAAAAAAATTATAAAACTTATTTCATAAATATTACCTTATTGAAATCGTAAACTGTTATAAATAACACAACTAAATTGTTCTTAATGCAAAAAATATTTTTATAAATGTTGTTACAGATGTTTTTGTCTTAATTCACGTGTTTCAATGAAGTCTTCATTATACACTGGACTCAGGCCTTTAGGTCATAAACATAAATGGTAAGTGTATATATGATGTTGTTTTCTTTTAATTTTTCAACATTTTAACTTCAGGTATAATATTTCTATTGGTTTTCAAAAAATAAACAACATGTATTCGAGCTACAGATATGAAGATGATAGACATGTGACCTTTAATTTTATTTTTCCAAACTTTATGTACAGCATTCTGTGCTTTTAAAATGCTGTGTTGTGGTAGCTATCACAATATATCTCAATGATCCACAATTCTGTAAAAGGAAATGTATTTCAAAAGTTTAGGGTTGAGGATTTTGTAGATTTTTCTGTTCTTAATTTATTTAATGAGTTTGAGCCGGGCAGTGGTGGCACGTGCCTTTAATCCCAGCACTAGTGGCACGAGGCAGGCAGATAGATCTCTGTGAGTTCGAGGCCAGCCTGGTCTACAAGAGCTACTTCCAAGACAGCTAGGATTGTTACAAAAAAGAAACCTTGTCTTGAAAAAAATAGTTTAATGATTTTGAACAATAATTTTTAGGGTTCCATTTTGCTAATTCAATAGGAGTCAATTGGTCTCTCAGGTATGCCTCTCCCCTAAACCTGCATGATTGCATAATGTTAAAAGGAAGCGGTGTTTTAACCTGCTCTATTTTCCTGATCCTTTCTAAAACTCCAATAGAATTCCTGATAGCATATATACTTTGACAGTCTCTGTTTAAAAACCATATTAAGGTATTATAAATGTGAATTTTTTAATTTCTCCAACGTTACTATGACTGAAGAGGTAGGCATCCTCTGAACGCTTGGTCTGGCTCACTTCATTTCTGTAAACTCTTTGATCTTTACCTGCTTTTATATTTTATGTTCAAATACTTGGTCTTATAAGAGTGTAAACTTTGGGAAGATGAGAAATATATGTTTTCATTTTATCCTGTACAGACAAATAAATACACTGACAGGTGTATGCTTAACAAAGAGTAATGATGCTAAAACTGGCCTTACGAAGACATTGATCTATTATTGTCGAGTATAAAAGTCACACTGAGAAACCCAAGTATAAAAGCTAATAATAGAGTTCCTTGTATATCTTACATTCAAACACAATTTATGTTTATTAAGTTAAATAGTTCGTTCTTGTTATTTCTTATATATCAATGGTTCCCCCATTACTTTCACAGCAACTGGACAAATCTGCTTAAAAAACCAAACAAACAAAAAAGATTAGCTAGATAAATTATTGGTTATATTGAAAATTGTTAATCAGAGTCTTTCTTGTTGTGTTTTTTTTTCTAGAGTAAGCATACTAATTTTGTTTAGATGGCATAAGAAACTACATATTTTGTTAACACAGTAACAAATTTGCCTATTACTTAATTTTGGTATTGATCACATTCCACTTAGACTCCAGTGTTAGAATGATTAAAATGGTTTGTTTTTGTAATGGAGAAGTTTTGTTTTACTAACAGCAGGCTAAATTTATATTAGTCTTAACATATTTACAGCTAAAATGTTAATAAACAAAATTTTAAGGGTTGTTACAACTAAGAATCAAATACTTTAATCATTTTTAAATATTTAACAACAATTTGGCAATTGAAAACCATTTTGTTCTAGGTTGCCCTAACAGTTAATATATATATGTAGAATAACATAATCCCTTATGTTTTATGAAAATCGCACAATTATCAAGTGATATCATTATTATTGACTGATACGTCTCTAAGTTCAAAATTCATAATGGGACGTCTCGCTGTTGGCTTGCCAGCGTCATGGTATGAAAAGTGCCACCACCGTAGCTAATGACACTGTGTCTCAGTGGGAGCATATGTTTCCTGTTGGGTGCAGATCAGTGGAAGTAGGAAGCTCCTGTTGTGCCCTACTGAACTGAACTAGATAAACAACACTACTCTTCAGTGTGAGCCTGGGATAAAGAGGAACAATGCATGCTCTGTGTCTACTAAGTGGTATCATGATGGGGCTCTACCACTGTGTTAGCTTGGACTAAGTCTGGTGCTTTTGTGGCTGTGTTTTGTACACAAACATAAAACAATTTAAATTTGTATTTGCTTTGCATTTTTAATCTGATGTAGACAGATATATTTGCCATCCACAAATGTAATTACTTTATAAAGCAAAAATGTACTCATAGTAAAGTATGTCACACAGGTAGTTTGCATGTTCCTGTCTTTATTGTAGTAAGAAGCCCCGCAGAACTCTGGTATGTTGATAATTATTGTGTTACTTTCCTTGTAAATTATGCAATTATTATTACTTACCCATTGACTGTCTGTCTTGTGTCAATAAAATTTATTTCACGACTATTTAAAAATAAATCAAATTTACTATAATTCATGATAAAATACTGAAATATGTATCTCCTAGCAATCATGATACAAAGAGCATACACCAAACCAGATATGTTCTACTATTTAATTCTGAATTACCTTCAAATTTCAGTGTCCCATTTAATACTATGTTGCAGGGAGCCACTTGTTTTGTAACAGATGAAGGTTGTATTAGCTAATCAATAAATAGGTTTTTTAAAATGTCACTTAAGCCTCATTTGCTATAACACATTCAGTATTTTCACTAACACTATTTTTGGAAACCCATCCTTATATTTTGTAGACAGCACTCAAAGCTTTTCATAGTTTCAAGTCACAAGAAAACATTTGTCTTCATAACAACTAAAATTAATTGACTAGGTGATTTTTTTCCACTGTTAAGGTGCAGTTTTTTTCCATCTTGCAAATGTTGGTGACTGATGATCCTTACTACCATGCCATAGCTAGACCCTTGCAAACCTGTTTACTAGAGGTCAATGCACTGAATGTATAAAATCAACCCTTAGCTTGATTCATTGCCCCTTCTCCCACATACAGAGATTGTAGACCTACTTTTTTGTCAGATGAAATTAGTCACACTACCTTACTTAGAAGGTACACATCCATATAATTTTTGGTTATATCTTCTTCCACTTACTAAACTATTTCTTTTTATATATCTACATCTATATATTCATTCAGAGCCCACTTTCATTTTTCTTTAATATTTAGGTAAATTTTAACTTTTATAGACTTATTTAAATCATAATCTTTACATATTATTTAATCATAATTTTTCCTCTCCACAAAGGCTTGTATTTGAGTGTGGTTGCTATACCCAGTGCCACATCATTGAAGAAAATTTATCAATTGGTTTTCTATATCCTGGTAGGTATTAAATTGCAAATAGCTTCATGGCTAGAGGTAGAGATTTGTGCCCAATTCCTCTTCTCTGTTCTGGGATTTTCTTCATGCTGGGATTTTGTCTGGCTTAAGTTTGTATAGGACTTCTTCATGGTATCACAGTTTCCCTGAGTTCATCTGTGCATTATCCCTGCGTATTTGAAAGCTTTTTATTGAGCATCAACTAGATTTCTCTTGTTCAATGACATAATATCTGCATTAATACAGTTACTACCAGGTAGGGAAGGGCCACCAATAACCTTGAGGATAGCCTGTAAGGTTTGAGAGTAGTATACTGAGGATATTATTTTTGAAATTGTGGTATCTATTTGGGGCATCTTTCCCCCAATTATATGGCAATTCTAATTAAGTCCACTTTATATAGTTTAGGAAATTTCTAGAATTTGGTTTTAATATGACTTTTCAAAAGGCCTTTGGTGTTGGTTATCCTTCCCTATATCCTCCTATACCCTGCCCTCCCATCCTTTTTACCACTGAGTCAGCTTCTTCTAGTTTACCCATTATCATTTTAACACTATATTCTATTTCTTCTGTCTTAGAAGAGTCCGGTCTCCTCTAAGGTTCACCTGAGCTACCTTATCCTAAATGAAACACATATATTTAAAGCAGAAAATATACACCCACATGTAAGAGGAAACAGGAAATGTTTCTGGGTTCGAGCTAACTCACTCAGAATGATTGTTTCCAGCTCTATCCATATATCTGTAAATTTCTTTTTTTCTATTTTTTAATTGATTTTATTGAGGTATACATTTTTCTCTGCTCCCATCCATTCCTTTCCCCTCTCCTTCAGTCCTCTCCCATGGTCCCCCCTGCTTCCAATTTACTCACAAGATCTTGTCTTTTTCTACTTTCCATGTAAATTAAATCCATGTATGTCTCTCTTAGGGTCCTCATTGCTGTCTAGGATCTCTGGGATTGTGAATTGTAAGCTGGTTTTCTTTGCTTTATATTTAAAAACCACTTACGAGTGAGTAAATATGATAATTGTCTTTCTGGGTCTGGGTTACCTCACTCAATACAAAGTTTTCTAGCTCCATCCATTTGCCTGAAAATTTCGAGATGTAATTATTTTTCTCTGCTGTGTAGTGCTCCATTGTAAATGTATCACCTTTTCCCTACCCAGTCTTCATAGCCAGAACCCAGAATTTCTTTTTTCTTAACAGGTCAATAATTTTCTGTTGAGAAAGTATACCACATTTTGTTATCTATTTGTTGTTAATGAACATCTAGGATGTTTCCAATTATTGGTTAAGATAAATAGAACAGCTATATTCATAATTATTTACACGTAATGACACAAGTTTCTCAGTGTTTTCCAATTCTGGCATGTTTCTTACTAAGATACAAGAGGAATAAATCAGTACTCTCATAAATTCTCATAGCTTTCAAAATTATGCTATTTGGCCGGGCGATGGTGGCACACGCCTTTAATCCCAGCACTTGGGAGGCAGAGGCAGGCAGATCTCTGTGAGTTCGAGACCAGCCTGGTCTACAGAGCTAGTTCCAGGACAGGCTCCAAAGCCACAGAGAAACCCCGTCTCGAAAAACCAAAAAAAAATAAATAAATAAAACATAAACAAAATTATGCTATTTAAACATATTTCTAACAATCTTTACACTCTAAATTGAATAAGTGATAATTATTTTACTTGTTTTTAATTGTTCATTTATTTATATTTATTTATTTTTCTTGACTTTCACATTATGCCTACTAATCTCACCCATAGGTGATTTGCAGGTCAGAGGCTCAGTCCATTATCCTCCTGGTGAGACATGGTATCACACAGACAGACATGGTTCTGAAGAAGAAGCTGAGAGTTTTCATCTTTATATGCAGACAACAGGAAGAGAACTGGGACAGTGTGTATGGCTTGAGTGTGTATAAATCCTCAAAGCTTGCCTCCACAATGATATACTTCCTCCAATAAAGCCAGACCTATGGCAAGGCCACACTTCCTAATAGTGCCACTCCCTATGAGCTTATAGGACCCAACTACATTCAAACTATCACAGGTAGTATTTACAAAGAACAGTATCCTGCAGAACCATTCAATAAAAAAACATAAAGTTCAGGTTTTCCTAAAAGGTATAAGCCCCTCTTAAGATCACATATGGAACCTGTAATTGATTATTACTGTCTTACTTATTGGAATTACTATGATTATGTGTAAGTTGTAAGACTTGTTTAACTCTGCTGCAGAAGGGTAACATCAGTCCCCTCTCCATATAACCTGATTCCTTTCATGTAGAAAAAGTTTTAGAAAACAAGACATGTTCATGTCGTAAGATCATTGGTAGTAGAGTGTCACTGCTTTAAAGCTGTTTTTAAAAATATTCTGTGGATATATCAATAAGATTTTTTAATGAGTCATATTTTGTTTGTGAGCAACTTAAAGAAATACACACACACACACAATATTCAGAATGTGAAAACAGGAAATAACAAAATCAGTATATTAGGAAGTCTTGAAAGCACTGCTGGTTTTGGCTAATGCCATCACTTACAGAGCTCAGCCCAACACTTCCTCTAATTCAGAAATGTTGGCTGCCCCATTGTTCTCCAACTCTGTATTTGTTGAGGAACTTAACAATAGGACTTTCAGAACATTGGTTGTCTTAAGAGTTTGGTTATTTTTAAAATTTACCCAGCTCAGCTATGAATGAATGGCTCATCTATACTAGCCTCTCATGACTCAAAGCTCGGAGATGATTCAGGAACGAAGAGTTGATAGATTTAAGAGCAGATAAATGCGATGGGAGTTTAGAAACAATAACTTTTGCACAGAGCATGTGGCTGTTGAGTACGAAAATAAAGTATCTGTGATCACCTTCTGAAGATCTAGTCAGTCAAAATTTCAGCATGGAAATGGAGGGGTCCTGAAGGCGCTACTCCAACTAAAGTAGTTATTGACGATGACGACTGAGTGGAGAAAAGGAACTCTCCGTTGAGGCTACTTTTGTGGTAGGCAGCTCTTTCCCCATTGGATACACCTGAGCATATGAGCAGATATAATAGCTCACACAGCTTTATAAATAACAACAAAAAAGTAAAAATGAAAAACAGAAGCCTGGAGAAAAATGGGGATGCTGGGGACTGGGAGGAGGTAGTGGTAGAGGATATTTTGATGAATATACATGATATCAATTTATGACACTTCCAAAGAATACAATGTAGTATTAAAATCCACCCAGATAATAAGATTTTCAGGAAGTAAATCAACTCATGAATGTTTTTAATTTAAATATCTTTATTTCTACAACAGTGTGGCTGTATATTCTTTGATAATCTCATTTGCAAACTGAAATAAAACATTCATAATTTCATTGTAGAAACTGAACTAGAGATACATTTATTTAAGTTTAGAAGTTCTGAGATTCTAGGCAGCTTTAGTTTAAACAACCTTCTGGGACTTCTGTCTCTATTTAAGTATACACATGTGTACCCATATTTTTCCACTCTACTGTCAAGACACCAGCTATGCTTTGATAAAATTCAATGGGGGCTCCTGACATTTGTCCTGTTTATCTTATGCTTTGAAACATCAAGTTATATACTATGAAAAGTTATATACTATAAAGTTAATGATAGTACATAAAATAATTGCTGATTACTGAACCAGAAAATAGGTCCTATAGAGTTAAGTTGGATATGTATGATGTTATCTGTTTATTCATCAATGTTTTACTCTTACAACTTGAAGAATAACTTTTAACAGATAAATAAATAAGATATTCTTACCTATATACAAATGTTAAACAAAAACCTAGGTGATCTGGTTTTGCAAATCATCTGGCTCTACCTCAGTACATCCTATAGTTTTAACAGAAGGAAATCACCTGGCATTGCCTTTTTGAACACATTCTAGTGAGTAAGTGAGCCATGGCTGTGTGTTTATTTCATAGTCATCACCGTTCCACAGATACAGCACAAAGCTTCATTTTGGAAGTATATATGGAAAAAATATTGTCTTTCTAATATATTAGTTTTAAGTTACTTTGGTTATTTGTACATTTTCTAATGTATTTTCCTAATATATAAGAACTGTTTTGATGTATTTTTTTAAATTGTTCATTATTGAACCAGAAAAAAAGTCTTATATAGTTTAGCTGGAAATATGATTTTGTTTTTCCACCAATATTTTGTTCATAAAGCTTGAATAGTAATACATAAAATACCCTTACCTTTACTCAAATGTTTTTTTTTTTTTTTTTTTTTTTTTTTTTGGTTTGTCGAGACAGGGTTTCTCTGTGGTTTTGGAGCCTGTCCTGGAACTAGCTCTTGTAGACCAGGCTGGTCTCAAACTCACAGAGATCCGCCTGCCTCTGCCTCCCGAGTGCTGGGATTAAAGGCGTGCACCACCATCGCCTGGCTACATTTACTCAAATGTTAAATAAATACTTAAATACGTTATTATTCTAATGTTTTGGTATTATAATACAATTACACTATTTCTCCTTCCCTTCTTCTCCCCAGACTCACCCATGATCTGTCAATTTTGAAACAAATTCGACTAGCCAGTACTTCATATAATTGCTTTTTGTGGTTATACACTTCAGATTCTCCTCACACCGATGGTCATCTAGAATTCTATCATGGTTTTGTTTCCTATAATATTTATAATGCACATATTTAAAGAATAAAAAGCATTTGCTCCATTGCTAAATATTTCATTTGTTCTCCTACATCCTACTCTTAATGTTAAAATATGTATTCTTGTAATATCCACTTATGAGTGAGTACATATCATGTTTGCTTTTCTGGAACTGTGATGCTAGACGGAAAACAAAGGATAACCTGCCTATAGTCTATGACTCCAGAGAAGCTAGGTAACAGGGAGAACCCTAAGAGAGACATACATGAATTTCCCTGCATAGGGAATTACACAAGATCTCCTAAGAAAATTGGGAGTGGCGGGGAGAAAGGAGGGTAGAAGAGGAGGTAGAAGAAAGAAGGGAGGGAGAAGAACATGAGAGAACAGGATGGTTGAGATGGGGGAATAACTGAGAGAGAGAGAGATCAAAGAAAGAGATATCTTGATTGAGTGAGCCCTTATGTGGCTAGCAAGAAACCTGGCACTACGGAAATTCTCAGGAGTCCACAAGAAAAACCTCAGATAAGGCCCTAAGCAATAATGGAGAGGGTACCTAAACTGGCTTTCCCTTGTAATCAGATTGATGACTATCTTAATTGTCACCATAGAACCTTCATCCAATAACTGAGGGAAGCAGATAGAGATCCATAGTTAAGCACTACCCTGAACTTAGGGAGCAACAGCTGACCTGAGCTAGTGTGAGCTCACTGACTCTGGTCAGCTGTTCCTGAGAGTATCCTCATCATTTTCTTGA
Source organism: Chionomys nivalis (assembly GCF_950005125.1). Taxonomy (NCBI): domain Eukaryota; kingdom Metazoa; phylum Chordata; class Mammalia; order Rodentia; family Cricetidae; genus Chionomys; species Chionomys nivalis. The sequence goes on along the minus strand of NC_080111.1, from coordinate 6,534,330 downwards.
TTGTTTCTATGGTTATCCTCATCATGGTCTTCACCTCTTTGCTCATATTATCACTTCTTCCTCTCTTAGACTGGTCTCCATAAGTTCAGGGTGAGCAACAGTTGTGTGGCTTGGGCAGTCTGTGGTTGAACTGACATCTTGAAGCACATTCTTTTGGGGGGGGATACCTTGCTCAGTCTAGATAAAGGGGGAAGACTTCTGGCCTGCCTCAAAGTGATGTGTCAGACTTTGTTGATTCCCCTGGAAAGACTTACCCTCTCTGCAGAGTGGATGGGGGGTTGGTGCAATGGGAAGTTGGGCAGAGCAGGAGAGGAGGGACTGGGAACTGGGATAGGTATGTAAAATGAGAAATGTTTGTTTTTTTAAAAATGCAGTTAATAAAATATGTTTCAATTTTAAGAATGAACAAGTTTAGTAATCAGTCTATCTCTCTTATTTTGTCTCTCTTACTCTCTTTGAGAGAGAAAATGAGGCAGACAAACAAGATAGAAAATCATAGTAATTCCTAATAAAGTTAGGTGCCAGATCAATCATAGTATTAATATTTTCCTGAAAGTGATTGTAAATAAAATAATATATCATTTAGAATTATTCATAGCATCTTAACAGACGTAGAACTATTAGAATGTATTGTTAATAGAAAAAGCCAATACAACTTTTCTAGTTAGAAAAATAGTTAATACACACAGATAAACCTCATTCTTCTTCATTTCCTGTCTATCACAGAACTTTAAATGATTCCAGTTTGGGGCGCCGATTAGATCACAGTTGATTTGAGATAGTTTTCCTCTTTCAAATATAGTGTAATCATTATGGCATAATGAGCCCCTGCTCTGAGGTTTGTCCTTGCCTGATTTTCCTCCAAATTACCCTGAGCTGTTGATACTTTAAATCCAACTACCTGAGTAGGGATGGAGATGCATTAAAAAAACCCAACTAATTAGTATATTAGACAGCCAAACAAGGTCAGAGGAGAGAAGAAGGGATGGTCTCAGCGAGATAATTACCTCTTTCTTGGTCCCTGATGAATTCATTTACTAATGCTTGCAATATTAGATTGACAACTTGTAATTTATCTAATTGCTCCATATAATCTCACTGTGCTTCTGTTTAAAAAAAAAACTGCTAAGGCATAGTTCTAGAATTAATGGGTCCGAAAAATAATTTTCCGAAGACAGACTTTCAAAGAAGTGGACGACTTAAAATTTAACAAAATGCAATATACACTGAAATAGAAATATTTTAAAATAACTGCGTCACCTTTTTTTTTCTAGTCAAATTTAAATGACATACAATGTGTTTATTTCTTGGAAAACCAGTTGGTTGAATTATGTCTGAATGAAAATATTTATTCTAATGTTTTTAAAATTAAGTCTTTCATGAATAGTTCAGTTTTGGTGCATTAAAACATACTGATATTATTTGATTAAATTTTTGGTTTTAATTATTTATTTAAAAAATATTGTCAAAATTTTAGTTCCAAGCATGATTGTAAGAAATGATATCGGAGCCGGGCGGTGGTGGCGCACGCCTTTAATCCCAGCACTTGGGAGGCAGAGGCAGGCGGATCTCTGTGAGTTCGAGACCAGCCTGGTCTACAAGAGCTAGTTCCAGGACAGGCTCCAAAACCACAGAGAAACCCTGTCTCGAAAAACCAAAAAAAAAAAAAAAAAAAAAAAAAAAAAACAAAAGAAATGATATCGGATAATCCCATGAACACATCTCCCATCTCCAGTTCACATAAAAACACGTTAAAACTCTTGACCCAGAGTCATAAGCAGGGCTGTTTGAGGATCCCTCACCATCAACACACTTCCCACTAGCCTATGAAATCCATACGCACCTCCCTATTATCCTGTAACAGAAAGGGATTGGACAGGATTGCATTGAGCTATTCATTGTTTCTGTTTTTTCACATGAAGTTGAGTATTCTTCCAAGGTCTGTAAGATTTGTGTTGTAATTTTGGTGGGAATTGATTATTGATTCTGTAAATTGCTTTTGGTATGGTGGCCATTCTTATTATATTAATCTTACCAGTCCCTGAGCATCATTTTATCTTCTGATATCCTCTTCGGTTTTTTTTTCTTCAAAATCTCGAAGTTCTTGTTATACAGGTTTTCAGGGTTTTTTTTTGTTGTTGTTGTTAGAGTTATGCCAATACATTTTATATTATTTTTGGCCCTTGTGAAGGGTATTCTTTCTCAGCCTGTTTATCATTTTTATATAGGAGGACTATTGATTTTTTAAGTTAAGTTTGTATTCAGATACTTTGCTGAATTTGTTAATCAGCTGTAGGAGTTCCCCGTAGAATTTTTTTGGCTCTTTATGAATACTATCATATCATGTGAAACTAACAATACTTTGACTTCTTTCTTTCCAATTTGTATCCACTTCATCGCTTTAAGTTGTCATATTGCTCTAGCTGAAATCCAAGTACAATGTGAAACAGATATTGAGAGAGTGGACAGCCTTGACTTGTTCCTGATTTTAGTGAAATTACTTTGAGTTTCTCTTCATTTAATTTGATGTTGACTATAGGTTTGCTGTAAATTGCCTTTATTATGTTTAAGTTTGTCCATTCTTTCTCGAATCTTTCCAAGACTTTTATCATGAAGGGCTATTGGATTTTTCACAGAATTTTTCAGCATCTAATGAGATGATTATGAATTTTTTCTTTCAGTTTGTTTATATGGTGGATTATATTGACAAATTTTTATATGTTAAACCATTCCTGCATCTCTGGGATGAGGCCCATCTGATTGTGACAGATGATCTTTTTGATATTTTTCTAGATTCGGTTTGTATTTTATTATTATTGTTGTTTTATTATCACTTTTTAACGCTTATCATTTTTTATGGATTTCACATCATGCATCTGGATATCACTTATCTCTGCATCTCCTGGCATCCTCCTCCTCTCCTTGCAACTTCCCCTCCAAAACAAAACAAAACTTAAAATAAAAAAAAACCATTAAAACATAGCCAACAAAACCCCAAAACAACAACAACAACAAAAACACCAAGAAAAAAATCTCATTGTGGAGGCTATAATGTGGCCTGTTTAATCACACGGTCTACACTTTAGTCCATTTCTCTCTACTTGGAAGTGTTCATTGCTATGAGTCTTTGATCTGGCTCAAGGCTTTCAGTTTCTGCAAGTGTATTGAGAAAGAGCTCTCATTAGGGGCTCTGTTTAGATACTTTGTTGTGGTGGAGATCCTGCAGTTTTGTATTGATAGGCATATTCCCTCCACATGTTCCAACAGTTCATAGATGAGGTGGACTTTGTGGTGGGCTAATTCATAGTTCTAATTCTAAGCTTAGTAATTTCTCTTCTATGTTCATGAGGGAAAATGTTCTGCAGTTCTTATTTTTCTTCTTCATTGAAATGAACGGCATGTTAATACAATCAATCAAAGTTTTAGTAAGTATACTTTTCTTTGACTAAGAATGCTTGGGAAGATTTTAGTGCCTGGCTTTGGGTGACTGGCTGATATGTAACTTACTGCAATAACTTCTGTAAATAGTAAATGAAACACTGCTTTGAAGTTTTGATACCTGTGTAACACTGTTATGCTTTAACCTGGCTGTTTCATTGTATCTTCATAGAATTTATGTAAAAGCATTCTAATTCTCATTGCATGTGTTTAATTAGGATGTTTACTTTTTTTTTTTTTTTTTTTGCGATACCTCCAGTTCATCACCTATTTACATATAGAACTTCTCAGTGGAATACTATCATTTTGGTATTTTCATTTTTCTTGATGAGCTTATTAATTCTGATATGTTAACAAATTGCATGTTGAAAGTGAATGATTTTCCTTGGGAAATTATACATTTTAGCTCTTCTTTGCTTTTATGTATTTTAATCTCATCATATTCTATTTCCAGGTTTTCTAAACTTACTCTGTTTTCATCGCAGCCATTTTGATTTTTAAGTAGCCTTTGTATTCGGCATAATATTTCCTTACACTCTATATAACCTGAAGAGGAAAATTTTATTCCCTTTAGCAATATATTAAGATTTTAACTTTGCTGAGCACAGTTCTCTGCTAATGTTTTCTTCCTTACACATTACACCTAAACTGAGTTTCCTCATACCCTAAATTCAATGGCTGTTAACTAACTGAAACGTATTGTGTCTCCAAGTCTTACTATTTTAACCCTAAATCTTCTTTATCTCTACACTTTTCATAACTCTCCTGCTGTACTAGTGTCATGGACAGTGAATATTTGCCATAAAGTAGAATTAATTGATATCTACTGCCATCTCTCTATACATAACAAAAGCATAAGATAATACAGTTGTCACATCCACTAAGTTTCCATAATTTAGATTTGCAGACCTACAAGTTAGAATGTGAGCATATTTTAGGAATTGTGACTAAATTACCATCGACACGACATGGATAACCAGTTTACTTTTTTTCCACTTATACCAGAACAGTCTCCATTGTAACTACAGGTGGACTCCTGAGGCATATGATTCTCCTCCAGCCTCCTTCCCTTACTATCTCATAGGACTTCATAACTCATCAATATTTTTTGTGAAATTATAACCTTTGAGTTAATCTGCTGGGAATCCTTATCTTTACCCAGTATCATGTGTTCTCAGAATCTTTTAAATTTTAGATTGGAGAGTTGGTTGACCAGTAGTTCATTTAAAGGGTTTGTGTTTGCACTAATTTTCAACATTGTGCCTAGTCTGGATTCTACCTATAGTGCATTAAGTAGAAAGTTCCCCAAATTGGAGTCTAACAAAACAAGTTTTAAACATTCTGCTGATGGAGTGTGTACAAAACCCCTATTTTTTACTCTTTTTCTCCTTCGCTCTAGTGTATAGAGAAAAGATATACATAAATACCATAGCAATAGCCTTTAAAGATGGTTCATCTATTTTATAATTAAAAATAGAAGTCATAAATCTAAAACATGCAAGATTGGACCTGAAACTATGATCAGATATTTCTTCATTAATAAAATTGTGTTCTTGAGAATTCACATATTAAAGTGAAATATATACTATTAAATAATATTATATTTAGAAAAATGCTATTGAAATAGTTTTTATATAACCTTTACTCCATTTCTTTTGTTTTTATGATGTACATATCTGTAGAGCATTTATCAAACTATAAAATGAATATCATTATACTATTATTTACTAAGAATTAAATTTACTGCTTTTCTGTGCATAACCCCTTTGTCCTCTAGCATTTAATTCAAGTCACTATTTATCTCTAGTATCTGTTTAGCATCTCTTCTTGGTGTAGTTTCTCAGTCTTCCTTTCCTATAACGCAGACATCTATGGCAGAACTGAGCATCCCTTCTCAAAGGTTACTGTTCCCCTTTCTGAACAGTTAGATTGAGTTTACGCCATCATGGAAGATAATTTGAGAGGCATAATACCCTCCTGGTACCTGGTTTCCAGCAGTGTGTACTGTATATGTATGATATCACTGGTGATGGCAAGAGGTGACAGTTTGGACCAGATTAACTTGCTCCTCAGTTTTTCTACTTTTCATCTTTCTTCTCTGGAAGTTAGTTCTTAAAACTGTCCAAGATGCACAGAGAATTAAGTTTCACTTTTTTGTAGTATGAAAATACTCAAAGTTGTTATGTAAAATTATTCTATAAGAAGCATTTTTCTTCTGTCTAATTTATGAATTTATTCAACCATTTGCATAGATCAGAATGGACTCATGCATATTTATTTTTAACTTTGGATTACATTTTTTATTATATTTGGGTTACATTTGAAATAATTTTATTTTTCTTTTCACCACATTTCTTTTTGTTTTTGGTTTTGATGTCAGTATCTCTTTTAGTTTGGCTTCTTTGTCTTTCTGAAATTTTTGTACACTTTTACCTTTGGAGAACATAGAAAAGTACTTTGAATTTAGGTGATACTGAGGGTCTTTGTGTTTTCCTATTGTATATATAATGACAAGTCTTTACAGTGTGCTTGTTATCTTTTATTGCATGATGTCCTTCAAAAATCAAGATTTAGGAACTTCAGGAATGTTCACTAGTAATAGTATATCAAAGGAAATAATATGTAATACAGTCTCATATTATGATCTGGGTAGTGGAAATAATAGAAACTTATTTTTCTTTATAGCTTTGAAGAAAGAACCTATGGCCAAGATACAAAGATCAATCTGTTAAAACTGGATTTTCCAATTCCATCCTTTGATTGTCTGTCCTCACATGTTACATTTCTGTTATTATTCCCTGTGTAGCCAAACTTCCTATAATGAAAATGCCCATTAATATCAATCAGATTCTCCTTTGGAAATTCTTCGGCATAAGCAAGATGTAGACTTCAGTTTATATATACAAATTGAGATATACAGTTCACTCGATTCTCTGCATATACGTGGCCATAAGCATTTCTGTTTACCATTTCTGCGTAGTAACTGTATGTACAATTTAACCATGTTGTCTGTTCCTCTTTTGTCTTCATGCAGACTTACATGCGTGAACTATGATTTGGGTTATTACGTGTCTTTAACTGGAATCAGTGGCAGAAAGTACTTTACATTTAGAAAGTAAATTAAAAATTTTTTGATTGTTACTACAAATGTTTATTTTGTGAGGCAGCATGTTTTCATTCTGATATCTAATATTTTATATTTTATGCAAAAATTTATTTAATCTATATTATCTAATATACATTTATTCATATATGAAAAACTCAAACCTATGATGCAGGTTTGACTTAATAGTACAGTACTTGCCTAGCATGTGTGAAATCCATTGTTCAACAACAAACACTTCAAAATAGCTACTCTATTCAAATTTTGAAATCTGAAATTTGAAAATTGAAATATAAATTATCTTGCAAAAATCTCTCTCTCTCTCTCTCTCTTTCTCTCTCTCTCTCTCTCTCTCTGGTTTCTCCTGGCAGGAAATGATACTGAGGCAAATAAATGAAAGTATTAATTTAATTAATTTACTTTCTATTCAGGTTAATTACTGTACGAGATATTTTTTAGGCATTTTTACAGTCATCCATCCTTGAAACAAAGTCCCTCTAAAGTAATATTTTTAGCAAACTCTTGAAGGTTCCTCTATTTAGAAATAGTGTTTATCAGATATTATAAAGTTAAAATAAATTTGCAATGGATGAATCTGAGTCCTAACTCATAGAAGTATTATTCTTTTCAGGAAGAAATCAAAATATGAAAATGTGGCCACAGAACTGAAAACTCAGGAAAGGGAATTCGTGTGGACATGTCACCAGGCTTGGAAGAGAAGAGGAGTGTCCAAGGAGACTCTTTTATTGTAGCAACTATAGATAGTAAATACATCAGAGATATTTTAATCATAAGGAGGAAGCAAAGATGAGAGAGTTTTGAGAGATGATATAACTTGTCTTAATTAAATAATTAGTTAACAATTAAACTTGATAGTCTTTTGCATAGTGAGAATGTATTTAGAGTGAAATGATTTTGTGGGTCAATCTCATGCTATGGACAGTGCCCTTGCTGTCTGATCATTTCGGACATCTAAACTCATGGCATAAAGGGAGCTAAATTTATCTACATAATTTTTATCAATATACAATTCGCATATGGACATATTCATACTTTCGAGCATATGACTTAGTATCTAATAAATAAGAAGAGTTCAATTAGCATTATTGAAAGTTCAGAGTATATCAAGGCAAATCAGAAAGAGAAAGAACTTAAGAAGGTAAGGTTAAATATATTTCAACATTTTATGGGGACCTTCCCTAGAGTGGTCAATTAGAATCGAAAAAGAAAGTGTGATATCTACCTAAAAACTAAATCAGAAACATACGGCAGCATATTTGACATGCTAGATTCATGGCCAATGTATAACTGATATTACTGCATAACTAATCAGAGAACATATTTTACCTCTGCAAGAAACAAACTTTTTGGAATGGGAAGAAGAAAGAAAAAGAAGATATACAGAGAGAAATATATCAGGCAAAATGAAAGGAAAAGTCAGTCTAGGCAAGACTGTTATCAAAGAACAAAGTTCACCATGTACCAAGTACTCATTTAGTACCTCATGGGGATTATCCTAAAGGAATAGCAAGTTACTTAGGAAAAGTTAGAGTCCCTGCTGATTCCATTGTGCACTTTAATCTATGACTAAAATATCCACAGCTATTTTACTTTATTAGTAAGACTCTCGTCTTCCTTACCTTTTCAGTTAGAACATTACTTCTTACTCTGAGTGAGGTATAATAATAATAAAAATTCGTAACAGTCACAGTTAAATCTAGGCATCACTGAAAGTGATGGAATGTTGTATACGCTTGTTTCATCAGCACTCATCATTAGCCTTCTACAACATACGGTGCATTCTTGTCGAAGTTAAGAGGCAATAGAAACCTTTAAGCTACCTCTATGGTACTAACAGGTTTTTCTCAATGTTTTCCTACTTGGGCAGGTTTTGGCTGTTTTCTCCATTTTCTCAAGCCTGGGCTTCTATTCTCTCACCACCTGTCTCAATTATGGTTACTGTTGCTGTGTTGAAACACAATAACCAGCAAACTTACGGAGGAAAGAATTTATATGGTTTAAGTTTCCATATCACAGTTTGTCACCAGTGGAAGTCAGGACAGGAACTCAAGCGGGTCAGGAAGATGGAGACAGGTGCTGATGCAGAGACCATGGAGAAGTGCTACTTACTGGCTTGCTCTACATGGTTTGCTCAGTCTGCTTTTCTTATAACCAGGGAGGCTCTACCCATGATGCCCTCACACCCCATCAATTAGAAATTGAGAAATACCCTACAAGCTTGACTACGTAGTCTTTGGATCTTAAGGAGGCATTTTTTTATTTGGGGCTTTCTCATCTCTGATTGCTTGTTGGTGTGACATTTCATCTCTCCATTTCATTTATTTATGCTTCGTCATTTTTCTTTGGTTTCCATCTGCTGGCTGAGGGCTCAGAGCGTTCCTGTTTATTCTAGTTCCTTCAATTGAAGTCTTTTTTCTTGTATGGATATGGACATTGATGACTATATACTTTATTTGCAGCAGTACTTTTTTTTTAATTCCTTAGATTTTTTTTGGTATACTATGCATCTAATTTCACTCATCAAGAAAAACGGTTCAATTTTGATTTATTCCATGTTAGATATTTTTAATAAAATCCCAACACCTAAAAAATTCAGAAAAAATTAAAAACTACACAAGTAAAATATTACTTCTCACATTTGAATTTTTATGTCTCATTATTTTTTCTTTACCTATTACTTATTTGCTGTTCTTCCTTTAGTGTCTGCCTCTCAACATATTAATATTTCTATCCGTATTACTATTAAATATTGGTCTTCCCATTAAAGACAAGAGTGGTTTCTGCATCTTATTTATAATGTTAGATCATTCCGAATTTCTTAGTATTGATTAACCAATGAATTTTAGAGCACTCAATGTTTTCCTCAATCATCAATCCTATTTGCAATTAACTTTTTGTCAAAATTGAAGCATCAGTTTTCTTTCATGGATGTGACTGGTTTTTTCAGTGTCTAGGAATAACTAGCCAACAAAAAGCAGATACCCTTTGTCCTTCTTATGCACTTTTTGTTTTGTTTTGGAAGTTTCTGTCTTATTAGTTTTTGTTTAGTTTAATTTTAATTTTTTCTTGTTGTTTTTAGTTTTCTTGGTAAGAGAATAATTAGCATAAGGTTGGTGGGCAGGAATGTGGGAAGAGTTGGGGAGGCGAAAGATTAAAATCAAAACATGTTGTTGGAGGCCACTTGTTCATTCCCAGCTGTCCAGAACCCTAAAATAATCACTCAAAAAACTGTTATTAATTAAATCACTTCTTGGCCTATCACTTAAGTGTACTGCAGGCAAACTCTTACATCTAGAAATTAATTAATTAATAATTAGTTAATTAATTGTAGCTTACAATGCACTTTTTGTTAACTTGTGTAATATTATATTCTTCTGGAGTCTTTGATGGAGTTGAAGAATAGATAGCTATAATTGCAGTTTTCCTTAGTTATGATAACAGATAATGAAGATATAAATATAAATGTAATTCTTTCTTGATACCTGTTTTGTTATATGTAATTTTACTATGTTAAAGTTGAAACGTGCCCTTTTATTTAAACAGAAAAGGGGAAATGGTGTGGGAAGCCCTTCTTTACATGTGTTGCTTTTATTGCTTAATGAGCAATAAAGCTGGTTTGGCCTGTGATAGGGAAGGGTAGAGCTAGACAGGGAAACCTAAACTGAATACTGAGAGAAAGAAGGAAGAGTCAGGAGAAGCCATGTAGTCAGCCACCAGAGACAGATGTGCTGGAACCTTTCCAATAAGCCACAGCCACGTGACAATACACAGATTAATAGAAATGGGTTAACCAAAGATATAAGCGCTAACTAACAATATACTTAAGTCACTAGCCAAGCAGTGTTGTAATTAATATAATTTCTTTTTTTTTTAAATATTTATTTATTATGTATACAATATTCTGTCTGTGTGTATGCCTGAAGGCCAGAAGAGGGCGCCAGACCTCTTTACAGATGGTTGTGAGCCACCATGTGGTTGCTGGGAATTGAACTCAGGACCTTTAGAAGAGCAGGCAATGCTCTTAACCACTGAGCCATCTCTCCCGCCCCCTTAATATAATTTCTTTGTGATTATTTTGTGTTCTGGGTAGCCAGGAACAAATAAGCGGCCTCCTATAATAAAAACATATTTTTCTTTATTTATTAAATTCTATAGAAAAAAATTATACAATATATTTTGATCCCCCCCCCGATAATTTTTCCATTATTTTCCCTATCTCTCTATCCTTTCATATAGACATTCTTTTTTATCTTCTCTCTGCTGATAATGAAAGAAATATCTTGATAGAGAAAGCCGCTGTTAGGTTCGGGAAAAACCTGGTGCTAAGAAAATTCCCAGGAATCCACAAGAAGGACCCCAGATAAGACTCCTAGAAATAGCGGAGAGGGTCCTGAAACTGGCCTTCCCCTGTAATCAGATTGGTGAATACCCCACTGCCATAAGAGTGCTATTATCCAATAACTGAAGGAACCAGATGCCGAGATCCACAACCAAGCACCAGGCCAAGCTCTGGGAATCTAGTCGAAGAGGGGAAGGACAGAATATATGAGCAAAGGGAGATCAAGATCATGATGACGAAACCTAAAGAAACAGCTGAACGAAGCTCACGGAAACTCATGAACTCTAGCCTGACAGCTTTGGAGCTTCCACGGGACAGAACAAGGCATTCCGTACCTGAGAGACAGTGGTGGAACTCAGACGGTCTGAGGGGCCCTTGGCAGTAGGACCAGGATCTATCACCGTGGTGCATGAGCTAGCTTGTTGGAGTCCACTCTCTATCGTGGAATGCCATGCTCAGCCTTAATGTGACAGACTTTATTGACTCCCCATTTGATCCCTTACATATTGGGAGGAATGGATGGGAGGTGGGCTGGGAAGGAGGCAGAGTAGGGGGTAGAGATGGGGGATGCGGGATGGGGGAGGAAAAGCTGTGATGTAAAATGAAGTTAAAAAATAATAAAGTAATAAAAATAAATAAATTAAAAAAGAAACCAAGAAACACCCATTTTTAAGCCACTCACAAAGTGGGAGCCAAAATTCATAAAAGGTAAATAGGACAAAAAAATACCAAAATAAGTAAAATGAAGCAAAAAGTTTATTAAATATCATTGAATTTATTTTGTGTCATATTAAAATTTTAAATGTTTTTATATGCTATTTTCTTCATGCTTTTCTTTTCCAACTCTGTATTTTCTTTTTCTTTTTTAAAGATTTGTAGATATGGGGGAGGGAGATACAGAGAGAGACAGTGACAGAGAAACAGAGACAGAGAAAGACTCAGAGAGAAAAATGTAGGGAGAAACACAGAGAGTCGCCATATGTGGTGTGGGTGTGAAGATACCAGAGTTAGCATCATAATCCCTGTAATTGGAGTTAACATCCTGCTGTGGATGATGGGAAGTGAAACCCAGCACTCTGGAAGAGTGGGAGGCATTTGTACTATTGGGCTACCTCTCCGACCCCAATTGTGTATTTACAAATGAACGATCCTTGAATTTACCCCTCCTTTGCTGTATGCTCTTTTTTTCTAGTTTGACTTCTATTCTATTTTTATATCATATGCTTTTATTCACAGGCATCTGCACAAATTTTTAAATTGCCTTTTTTTTTTTTGAGCTTGCCTGTTGAAGTATTGGTTCACTTCTCTTGACTGTCTTGATATTAGATTAGTTTCCTTGAAAGAGCTATTTTTAGTTTAACATCTAAGAATCCTTCTTTGCCATTGGAAGGCAGAGACCTTATTGAATACCCTTCTGGCTTTGTTTTTGTGTGTCTTTCCAGGAATTCTATTGAAACTGTTTATTATTATGAGGCTACACTCAACTCAATACTCAAATACTCCATCGTTGCAACCCTAAGTCAGATTTCCCATTGCCTCCTATTAGTGTGTTGCCACTGTTTTAACTTTACTTTGTTCCATATTCACAGTTGGAGTTTTATTCAGTGTGAACAGCAGCAATTTATAATCCTGTCCATCCTCATGAAATTGTCTTGGGACTGTCCTTGTTTTAGAAGTCTTGTCTGCAAACACAGGTTATGACCAAATACTGTTGAATTCTGCATGTTTCTAGACAATGTCAAAACAGATGATCCTATGTGATTCCTAGGGCCAACAGTACTCAAATCTGTTTCACACTTTGAGCTTAGAGCTAGCCAAAGCCACAACACTGTGGAAGGACGAAAGCACACACTTTCACGTGCTGTTCACTACTATGGTGTCATCGTAAATAGTTTTCTGTGGGATTTATTCCTATTATTCCCTGACAGAGAGGTTGCAGCAGGTGATCTGTTGTAACACTTGATATGAGACCGAGGGATTGTGTCCTGGGGAAAAGGCATGAAGAAAATACCAAAAAAAAAAAAAAAATGACTTGCAAAAATCGATGCAGAGACAGAAGTTGATAGAAATAAAGAGGAAAGGAAGTGAACGCTTGTTAAATCACTGTTATTTACCTGCTCATTTCGAGTGCACTGTTTGATATCACTGGATCAGTAAACTTAATTTTGTGGTGTAGAGATGAGGAAACAGAATGGAATGATATCAAGTACAGCTGGTAAAGAAAGATTATGTCCCAGTATAACTCTCTGTGACACAAAGTAAATTCTAACAGCTCAAGGGAGTAAAATATTATTAATTTTGGTAATAAAATAAAATCTTCCAGTGTCTGGAACTTCAACAAGAGAAATCTTATTCTAGAGCAGGTGGGATTTAAGAGTTTAAAGACATAATTATGTTCCAATTAAATAATTATTGTTAATATTTGCGTCTTTGTCAGAAAATATGTAAGCATGATTGGAAATGACATACATCAGCAAAATGATATTAAGAGCAGAGATAAGATAGAGTTTTCAAGGAATATTGACTAAAGAAATAAATTTGATAAATATTGGATAATTGTTATTGGATAAATGAAAGATAATCTTAAACATGAGTTAACAGGAATAATCTTTATGTAAAAAAATAAAAGAATGTCAATGGTAAGCCACTGTGAAAAGGCTTTTGTCTTCACACAATTGTGAAAAAGTTATATTTCCACTGCAGAAAAGTTTAATGGAAGAAAGAAGGTTGAGAATTTAGGCTGGGAATAGATAAGTGAGGTCCTTGTATAATCATGGTTGAAGAATGATAGTTGCTAAAACTTATGATATAGAGAATATCATTATTTATTTATTTATTTTTCGTCTGTTTGGTGACAAGATCTCATCATGTAATTATGGCTGGCCTGGAACTCCCTCTCTAGATGAGCATGGTCTTGGACTCAGACAGATCTGTCTGCTCCTAACTTACTAGTGCAGACATTAAAGGAGTGTGCCACCATTCCAGGCTAATTAATAGCAGCCTTACAGAATGCTGGTGAGCTTACAAGATAACTCCACTCATAAATCCATTTGATGCCAAGGCTAACAATCTGAGTGCAACTCCCAGGACCAACATGGTTTAAGGAAAGAACTGACTGTAGCTAAAATGTAGGCTTTGACTTACAACTTTTAAAAGAAAATAAAATGCTAAAAGCACTGTATAGTTGCATTATAATTTAAATGATGGGACATCAATTTTCACACATGGAATTACTGAAAAAAAAAAAAACACTCCAGGATATTGTTAAAGCGAAATCCTAGAATGCCATTCCTCTGCTTTCATAACCAATGTGAAGTAAAAACATTTAAAATCCGTTGAGTTTTATTTTGAGATATAAGGCATGCAGTCTTCCTTGACTTCAGATTGCAAATCAATTATCCCCTAGTTTAAGGAAGCTCTGACATGTGCAGTGACTGGGTTGTATTTACCATCACTTTTTGACAGAGACATATACAGCTTTTAAAATAGTAACAGATTAGAAATCAAATTGAGGGGTTTGATATATGATAATCTTTTCAGGAATGCATTTAAAACTGCTCTAAAAATATTTTGCAGAGGTATAAAATATATTGGGACTGTCTCTCTTTCCACCTGAAGTATGCACCCAGAATTCCTATGTACTCGATGTGACAAGCTTTCATCCTAGCATTTTTTCCTTGGACTCTTTTTGTGCAGATTTTAGTCAGTAACCTGAATGTGGTTAATGCAGACTGCTGTGAGAACATTTAATCTGGTGTTTGTGATGGGCTGCTATTTCAAATCTCTGTATTCAGGCACAGGACAAAGGATTTACTGAAGAGTCCATTTATTTGAAAACAGCACAGAAGGAAAAGTTAGAGGAAGAAAACAAAAAATGTTCGGCAATCAGTTTGTCTTTAATCCTAAGCAGGTATCTATATAATTAGGGACACAATTCAAATAAAAATTCCTTAAGTGATTGCTTTTTGTTTAAGCAGTTTTTGGAGTATACTTTCCTGGAAAATGGAATTAAACTTGTTATAGGGTTATTTTTTATTTGTTAGAACATGCAGCAATACAGAGATTGTAACATTGTGTGGAAAATGCATTTAGTAGGTTCCCTTTCCTCTTAACCTAATTTCAGTAATTCATAAAAGCCTCAGTTTTACTGGTATGTGGTAAATGAAATGTCCCAAAGACATACACTATGCACAACTCAATTCTTGGCTCACACATGGATACTTCATGGATATAGGGACACATTTTGAGTGTCGTTCACAAAAATTCTTAGGTTAGAGTTTAGAATATTCTAAATGGATTATTAGCTCTATAGGTTTTTCAAGAATATTTATTTATTCCTACTTTTGATGTTGAAATGCTTTGCTCTCATCTTTGTAAGAACACTGCTTGTAGGGTCCTAGATCCCCTCAAACTAAAGTTATGAATACTTCTAAGTCTCCATGTGTGTGTTGGGAACTGAATTCGGTCCTAAGGAAGACAGTAAAGTTCTCTTAACCGCTGAGCCATCTCTCTGGACACACAATTCAATTGATTTACAATATTATTAACTTTTGGAAATCATGTGACGCAGGATGACTCAGCAATGCTGAAATCTTTTCCCATAGGGGTGTGTAAGGCTGAGGTAATGGAATCGTCATGTCATTATGATTCTACAGAATTTCCTGCAAATGTCCTCAGATAAGTAGACCCCGAAAGAGTGCATAATGTAAGGAAAAGAAGTCATGAATGTATGCATCTGGAGAAGTGCTAGTAACTGGATGGACAGTTAATAGCTTTTCTTGGAAGCTTAGAGTGGCCAAACACAGAATTGATCAAGTAAATAGAAACAAAAATCAATTTAATAAGAGAAAAAGAATATACACTCATACATTCTGCTAAAATCAGATTACTAGAGTAGACATCAGATAATTTTGATTATTAAGCTGGTTGTTGGAAAAAATCAGATGTTAGAGCTCAAAGAACATATACAGTGCCATGGGTTTCATGATGCCTGAAATTCCATTTACAGTGTGGACAGCATCTCACCAATTAATACACATCCTAATGGACTTAATAAGTTTAGGTTAAACAAATGCAACACCCGTAATTTATCACTGTTAATAGTTGTAGAAAATAGAGATGTGTATTTTAGAAAGCTGTCATCACCTGAACAAAAAAATGCATAGATTGCCCTGTAGTGTAGTTCAGGACTTGGCAAGTGACATATTTTACAAGCAGCATAGCGGTAACTGGGTGAGAGACATCGAGGAGAATATGTGAGGAACAATCAAAGTGCACAAAGAAGGTCACTGTGGTTTTGATGGGGTAGCATCACTTTGGATTTCAATACTTTAAATGCAGTGTGAATAATTTGAAGTAACCATTTGTATAATTTTATTTTACTTAGAAAATGAGAGGAAACAATACATAATGGAAAGAAATTGGGATTCATTTGAGCTTTATTTTAAATATTATAGAAAAAGGAACTAGAGAGCAAAATTAATATGCTTCCTTTTTTGCAAGTGATATTATTTTCAAATGATTTTTTGGTTCCTGTGAAATAATGAGCATTCAAAGAATCTAGAATTACCTTTACTTATGAATATATTACTTTTATACACAATTTGAATGCTGAAACTAATCATCTATAGTGTTTGGAAAACTCCCTTTTCTTTCTTTCTCTAAGGTTTTTTTTTTTTTTTTTAAATTAGTTTTGTTGTTTTTACAATTCTATCCAAGTTTCCCCTCCCTCTCCTCTTCCTAGTTCCTCCCTGTCACCTCCTGCTTCCCCAGCCCCAACTCCAACCAATCCTTCTCCATAGCTTCTCTGCAGATACATGCAGAGCCCCCATGCATATCATCCTACCATGGAATATCAAGTTGAGAACTGCCTCTTTCAATGCAGTTAGAGCACCAGGGTACGGTCCTTGTGATACGTAATTCATAAGAGAGAAGTAGGTTACTTTTCTCTTGTAAAGTCCTTTTCTGTTGGTAAGGACATAGCAAGGAAAGGGAAACTCACCAAGAATCCAGACTTAATTTTGTAATTCTAGTTTCCAGCCTACGCAAAACACATCTGTGGTCTAAGGAACCAGTTTAAGATACTTTTGTAGCAGCCCAGCCAGCTGAAATATTCAAACAATTTCAACATTTAACGCTCTGTAAATTTGACTTTTGAAACTGGGGAACCACTAAAACCTTGAAGGAAGATGAACAAATTTTATTCAAGAAAATGTGATCAATATTATTCCAAATATTCTATGTATAATAAATTTATGTACATTTAAAGCGCATGTACATTTTGAACTCTGAGTAATGTGATGGCTATAATCTGTTTCTGTCATTGTCTTCTTGATATGCAATGCTTTTGAAAGGCTCATTATTATTATTATTATTATTATTATTATTATTATTATTATTATATCATCTCCAAACTCCCCCGGAGGGGCATTTCAAACCACATGTTAGTACTATTTATTACTGAAAGTGACTGAGAATTTAGTGTAGTCAAACATAATGCTCCAAGAATCTTAATTATAATTATTATTCTTTTAGACTTCAGGCATTGGAATTTTTACTTAAATTAATGTGTTTGGTTTATATGATTATATATATATATTATATGCAAAATGCTTACTGTTAACATGTATTATTCTCCTTCCTTTAATTTGTCAAGCAACATTAAATGCCTTTTCTTATTGGACTCAGAGATCATAGTCTCAGACAGTGGAAATACCTCTAAAGTTTATGAATAGATTGTAAGTCTTCAAGCAACTACTAAGTCATTATTCTTGGTCCCTTTAATGTTTGAATATAAATGCTAGCATCTGCATATGTAAAACTTGTATACATATGAATATAGAACACTGATAAAATCAACTTTCCTTCTTTTCTCCAATCATAAGATTGCTCCATTTTTTTTTTTTTTATGGCATGTCACATTTTATTCAGCTTCTAGGTATGGTTTCCCAAGTATTAGTGTGAACCATTATGAACCCGGTTGTTTCAATCACACATAAAAGTACATAAAAGGTAGGCAATTTTATGTTGCACTGACTTATAGAGAACTTTTCAAAGATTTTACATTGATGTAAATTAGATATATGGCAAATTCTGACCTAAAGCAAGAATTTGAGAGTATGTCCTGTTTATTATCTTCCTCCATTGCATGCCACCAAGATTAATTTATATCATGTCAAACTACACTTAAGTTAGGTTAAGAAATCTTGATCAACAACAAAAATGTGATTATCTGTTTAAATATTAGGAAAATTTTTTATGGATAAGTTATATTACCAGTCTAGGACGGGAGCTGACCTAAAACAATTAGATCTCCCTCAACACACTCTAGGTAGAGCAGCTTGCAGGCTGTGAGCACAGACCATGCAATGAGCTTTGGGGTATCAGGCAGGGGGAATTGTTTTCACTTTACATTGTTTATGGTCCTTTTAAACAACTACTTCCTTCCCCATTCTAAAGTATTGAACTTCTCTGTCAAATAAGAATATTATTGATTTGAGTGTTTGTCTTTACAGGAGAAACTGATAGACAACTGGAATAAATTGAAGTGTCCCTGAGCTTTTATTAGAAGAAGGAGGAGGAGGAGGAGTAGGAGGAGGAGGAGAAAGAGGAGAAAGAGAAAAGGAAAGAAAACTTTTCTTAATGCAGAAATATACTAAATGAATAAACTCTAAATTAAGGAATTCGTAGAACATCCCTTGCACCAAGACTGTAGACCAGGCTTGCCTCACACTCACAGAGATCCATCTTCCTCTGCCTCCTGAGTGCTGGAATTAAAGGCCTGCACTACTACCACCTGGTCCGCATCAAGGTTGTTAACACACCCTGCTTGTACCCCACTGCAGACGTATGGCATCAACCTATTCAACTGAATTCCCAAAACAACATTGTCAGAAAATAGGTTTACTAAAACTTAGAGAGAAAATAAATAAAAATTTCCCCCATTTTAAAGAATGTAGTTCTCATTAAAGACTATTATGGGTCTAAGAAAGAACTTCTGGAAGCTTGATCAACTTAGTTTCGTACCCAGAAGGTGGAAGTTAGAAGAAAGAACTGACTCCTGCAGAATGTCCTCTGATATCCAGGTTTGTGTGGCCTGTCCCAAGCACACACAAATAGGTATGTATGGGTTTAAAAAATAAGAACAAGTAAAACACCAGATGATTGTGCCAACATGCAAAAACAATTACTGCTAATAAAGTAAGGAGTAAGCTTAAAGAAAATATCAACTCATTTAATACATTTGCCAGATAAGAATTTACTATATACATAACTCAGATAGGTTTTGTGTTACAGGTAGGTTGTTTCCATGTATTCTCTGGACTTGCCTTCTAGAATGGTGGTAAAGAAGGCTGAATTTATGAACATTAATTTCTTGTTCAATATGTGGAGGTAACATGACCTTTTGAGTAGAAGAATTTCTTTGTTTCTGAGTTTCTTCTTCTAGGAAAGATCAACAATAACAAGTTGATCTTTATTTTCTGAGTGTGTGCATATATTTTTGTATGCATGCATTCATATCTTCTTTTCTTTTCAGAAGAAAATTTGTTGCATAGTAACTGCTATAAAGAATCAATCTACTTTATTTCTATCATTATAATATAACGGAAGAATACATAATTCCAAGAATCTGTTCAATAATGTGAGCTAAGCCTATTGCTTGATACATGATTTTTTAATGGGAACATATGCTTTGATTTGTGAAACCTTGATTCTAAGAGAGGGATAATAGTTGCTCCTTAAGATCAGTTCAAGACTTGGATCATGAAAGAACACTGTAGAACTGCACGTAAAACAAAGTCTTACTACCTAGACTTCAGGCACCAAACCATATATCCTATGTGGGCTTTATATGAGCCATCTGGGCTAAGGCATCTGCATTGCAGATTCATGATTCCGAGTCTTAGTATCTTTTTAAGGAGCTCTAAACCTTCCTCCTATCACCTAAATTTATTTATTTAGAGTGCTCTCTTTTCCAATTTAATTGTATATTCTCTTTTAATAATTTCTGTACAAATATGTTGCTTTCATTTTTAATAAAGCAATTGTTTTATAAAGGCTGACTTTTATTCTACTTAAGTTGTTAAGCATTATTTTACTTTATAATTTGTGCTTCATGACTCAGCAAAAAGGGTCTTTCTATGATGATTTTATATTAATTTGAAACAAAGTGTAATCTTTCAAGCCCCTCTGTTTGGTTTGCATATGTTATGTATTGTCTTATATCATGTAAGTCGTGTCTGAAAGAGCAGAGTTTGAGAAGCAGGACCCCATTTTCCAGTAAAAAGTAAAAAGGAAGCACTGGGGAATAAAAGTCATCATCTCGGGAATGCCTATATTTATAGTTCTCAGAAGAAAATGAAACCTATGCTGACGTTACAGAGATCCTGAATAATAGGCTATTGAATGTGAATGACAGTATAAGGAGAAATGTATGTAAGACAAATATATTTCAAATACAAAATTCTCATTTTGTACCAGGACCTTCCAAATGAACCCTAAAGCATGTGTTGAGTTAGATTTTGGACCTCTGTAAAGGATTAGAGACAGTCATTGATTCCAAACCTTTTGTACTTTGATTTTAGATTTTTTTTAATCAAACCTGTTCTGCCTATTCTTTAATATTATCATATCAAACCTGATAGATTTAATTTCATTTATCATTTTTGTTGAAGAGGAAAACAAATATTATATGCTAGTTAGTAATCATACTATATAGAAAAGATTTTACTTTATGGAAAAATGTAAGGCCAGTACAGCTTTTAATTTTTCAATATAATTATATTAATGGGCATTTACATATATAGGAAATGTACTACGTTGAGTTCCCATGCATAGCATTGTGTGGGTGCTCCTGGAGATGATAGAGGGATGACAAGGAGAAAGTCTCACTAGAATGGCAATCTTTGCCGAAAATAAAAACAGACAATGTGCCTCTACTGTGTCTGGTGATTTATTAAAATACCTGAAAATCTTATTCAATGAAAGAAGTAGTCATCACTCCTAATCCTTAGGTATCAATTATGCTTACTTGGATTTTTACATTCTCCTTGTCACGTACTCCTGGGATCAATGACACTGTAATTCAAGGATTTCAGGTTCCTTTTTTTTTTTTTTTAGTTGAATTATATTCTACTATTAATTCTTCAGTTGTAAGAATTTAGGTTGTTTCTATTTCCTGACTATTGCAAATAAAGCAGCAATCATCATGGGTGAGCAACTACCTGTGTACTAGGATATAGAGTCCTTTGGATTTATATACTCCCTAGAGTTGGACAATTGGATAACATAGTAGAGCTATTTCCAGCTTTTTGCTAAAATCCAAACTAATTTTCCAAGTTGTTGAACTAATTTGTTTTCCCAAAATGTATCTAACCCTTTGTTGTCATTTTGTTGTTGTTGTTTATCATAGTTGTTCCAACTAGTATAAGATGAAGTGATTCTCAAAATACTTTTAATTTGCATTTCCTTAGTAGCTAAAAATGTGCCTTAAAAATATTTCCCATCTCTTCATTTTTCTTCTTTTGTGAAAACTCTGTTTTGTGCCATGCCTCAACTTTAATTAGTTGTTTGCTTTCTTTCTTTCTTTCCACTAGTCGAAACCCATACTTGTAGATATGCAAGTGATAGGTGCTAAAGGATAAAATTACTACTGTTACTCTTCTAAATGGACATAGTATTAAATTTACTTATAATAATTGATTGTTAGGCTCATAAATAAGTGTAACAATCAATGCTTTTCAATGAAACTTTATTTTGCAACAAAGAGAAGCCAAAATGATACCCACATTGATCAAGTTATGAAAAAAACTGTAGCATGATGGCTGTAAATGAAATATCTGTATCATATACTTCTTCACCCAAAGCTTAAGGATCATAGCAGAAGAGGGGACAGTGGTGTGGGAATTCCTTCCATCTATGTGTTGCTTTTATTGGTTAATTAATAAAGAAGCTTTTTTGGGCCCTTGATAGGGCAGGATAGAGCTAGGTGGGGAAAACTAAACTGAATGCTGGGAGAAAGAAGACAGAGTCAGGAGAAGCCATGTAGTCCTGCCAGAGACAGATGCCAGACAGGACTTTGACAGTAAGCCACAGCCACGTGGCAATACAAAGATTAATATAATTGGCTTAATTAAGATGTAAAAGCTAACCAATAAGAAGCTAGAGCTAGTAGGATAAGCAGTTATTTTATTAATATACTTTCTGTGTGTTTATTTCAAGTCTGGGCAACATGGAACAAACAAGCAGCCTCCAACTACAGGGTGGAAAAATTGTAAGAGCCAGAGATGTTGGATGAATACAATCAAAGTGTCTACAGCACACATGGGGTAGTTTCATCTATGAACACATAGTGATTGTGATAGGTGCAGGAAATAGACAAAATCTCATCAAAAAGCAGGGTAGGTGGCTGAGGATTTATTGGGTATTTGGTAGATGCTAGAAGACGGGGATTCATTTTTGTTAAAGGGACTGAGGCCTGGTAGGTCAGATGCAGTCAAGAACAGGCCTCCAAGCCAAGAATACTTGAGTGACACAAATAGAACTCTATGGATATAAAAAAAGAGGACAACATAAAGATTGATGAGTGTAGGATATGGATCTTGGGTCAGTTTGGGAGGGAAGTGAATATGATTCAATACATTATATAAAATTCAAACTATTAATTAAATATTAAAGAATTTTACTATGTGTGTTGTAACAATGTCCTTAAAGCATTTCAAGGGCTATTGTTCCTTTTGTATTATTCTAGTTAATATCAAAATATTTGATCCCTCCCTGGTTTCAGATATAAATGACCTCTGCTGGGTTCTGATTTCTCCCCTTCATTCCGTCTCAAGTGCAGATGAATCATTCTTTGTTAAGCTGCTTTATAGAGGACATGTCTGAAAAATTAATATTTTATTATTTAGTACTTCATATATTCTATTCCTTTTTAAATATCTGGCCAAATGAAAGTGGAATAAGAGCAGATTATCCTCTCTACAAAGAGCATTTGAAAGTGATACATGTTCCTCATTCAATTTTTAACTATCCCTTTTCTAAGATCTTTGAGAATAATTGATCTTTTTATTTCATCTCATAAAAATATCCTTATATAGTATGTAATATTCATGTTCTGTGTGACTTTTTCCAAGTATGAGAAAAAAGTGTGGTATTTGAATCAGTAAATTAATTATTATTAATGCATAAATATTTTTAATTTTCTGTCACCATAGTAACAACTCTCATTTTATTATGGTACAAGATATGAATGCTAAGAAACACTGAAAATGAGTCATATATTATGCCTGGAAAATCTCACTGTAGTAATTTTTTCTAGTTGGGATGGCAATCTCACGAATAATGACGTGAAGACTTATTATTAATTGTGAAAGTTTGACCTTTAGCGTAGGCTTGTCTCTAACTAGCTCTTATAACTCAATTAGCAATTATAACTAGCTCTTATAACTTTAACTATTTATGTTAATTTACCTCTCTTCCATCCTGCGCCTCTTGTTTCCTTTCTGTCTCTGGCTGGTAATTTCTTCTTTCCTCTTCCCAGAGTCTCTCTCTGCCTGGAAGTCCACCTATACCTCTTGCCTAGCTATTGACAGTTCAGCTTTTTATTACACTAAACACAACAATATACCTTTACACAATGTACAAATATTTCACAACACTTCTCTTAAATAGACATTACGCTGTTAAATTTTGCCTATGGTTATATCGAAAAAATTATATGAAAGTAAGTTTATAGTAATAAGTTGTGAGTATGTATTTCAAAATGAACAACGTTTAGTATAAGAAATGTAAGACCAGATAAGGTGTTGATAGTCGATATCATCTGAGTTTCTGTGCCATTATATATTAGTATATAAAATTTTATTACACTCTGTGTGTGTATGTGTGTGTGTGTGGTGGGTGCACGCATACACGTGCATTTTCTTGTGTACATGCTGTAGCTTGGAAGTCAAGTTAAGATGACAACATTTAGCAGTCAGTTCCATCCCTCTTCCCTCGGGTTCATTAGGCTTAGTATTATCCTGACAGTCCAAGGATACTTTTATATTTTATATTTTTCTAGACTATCCAATATGGGATTCTGAACTTATTGGTTTTATTTTATGTGAGGATCCAAAATCCCACAGATCACAAGTAAATTGCAAAAACATCTCCCAATTAGTAAGAGATTTAGTGTAGTATAAGAAAAAAAAATCAATATTCGGCTCTAGAATTCAGTCAAGGATCATTGCCTAAGAAATATATTCTGTTGTCTCTGTTGCTTGCCACCCTTAAGAAGTGAGTTATATAACTTTTTAATCTATATTTAAAAGGGAATAAGTCAAAAAGCAGGCAAAAGTTTGTGGCTATTATAGCCTGTCATTAAAATGATGAGAGTTATCTCCTGACTTTAGAGAAGAGTCCAGAAGAGCCTAGCTATTTAATGGTGATTTACTACAAAACAGATAGAAAAAAAATGTGTTAAAACATTCTAAATTATGTTAGGCTCAGTGTCTTTCATGTACCTTCTAATATTCATGCACAGTACTTTTTAAAGTTTAGAAAAAATTGCTGAAAAGTTCTAAATATATGCTTTATTGTTTGAAGGGTGAGCAAATGGCCCAAGGGGCTGGATAGTTGGCTTAGCAACAATGAGCTCCTGCTGTTCTTCCAAAGGACCAAGTTCAGACTCCTTCCCCATATCTTCCCCCTGAGAGTGGCTCATATCTCCAGATTCAGGGAATCTGATTCCCTCCTCTGGGCTTTGCAGGCACCAACACACTTGGTGTACAATGTATATACATGAAGATGCTCACAGAAGCATGATGATATACATACGCAAAAACATCCACAGATACATAAACAAAATTAATCTTGATAAGATTATTTTTCAAGTCTTAAGTAGTTCCACTAATATGTTTACAATCACAACATACCTTTAATCATTCATGCATTTTTCTTTAAAGCTCTTATTATAAATTTTTTCTTTTAATATTGCAAAAGTATATCAACACATTTCAGTATTTATTAATAGCAGAAAATTATTACGTGCATTATTCTTCATGATGTAGAAATTAAATCAGCTTAATAAAGGGCCAAATAACATAATATCTTAGAGGACTCATAAACCTCAGAGGTTAGTATACGAACAGAGGGATGATGGGAGATAGTCCTTGGGAATTCTTCAGGAAGGTTAATGTGCCTTTCTCCAAAAGAGCTCAGTAAAACTCTAAAGGTATTTCATGGGCGTACAAAAACATTTTCCATGGCTATTAATTCACTCATAGCAACATCATTTTCACTAGTGAAATGCAAATTTAGAATAAATTTCAAACCTAGGGAATTCATTACATTATCAAAGACCAACAGATATGTTTGCATAAATAAACAATTGAAATCAACTGACAAGTGAAAAATATCAATAAATAAGGTACAGCTAAGTGCTGAAAATACAATTAAATTTTAGTAGATGAGTGATATTGGTGGTGGGGCTAACCAGGCTTTTCTAGTAGTCTGAGAAAATCCAAGCCTTAGTTTCAGTTCACTAAAATGGGACAGAGCTAAAGAGAGTCCTCAGGGGAAAAAAACAGCCTTTTGTCGGCTCAGAAGTTCCCCAAAGCCCCCTAGTCTCCTGATAACTGATAATAGCTTTTGCTACCCTACTGCTGGAAAAACTACCACTAGGACCTTCCACCAATCAGCCCCCATACTAATCTTTCCTCCACCAATCAGCCCCATATTAATTCCTTCTCCCAGGAATCCCCCAAACTCTACTCAAAAGGAGCTTGTGACCTTCTTTAAGCGTCACCAAACACCACCCCAACATTGGAATTATTAAAATGCTCCTGTTATTGCATATGTGACTGTTGGTCTATTTGGGGGGCTTTTCTCAGACCCTAACAGTAGATACAATTAGACATAGTCACATTTCAGGTATTGCTGGTAGATAATTTATTTAAACGTTCAAACAAAAGATTAAAAGAATGTGATTTTGATGACAGTGCTTTATTTTATGCAGGCAATATGTCTGTTGAATCTAACATCTACCTATCAACTAAACATTTATCTATATATTACCTATCAATTAATGTTGACTATCAATCATATCCTTACATATTTATTATCTATATAATATTTATATGCCTGTGTAACTTCCTACCTATATTTGCTTGTCTCAAAGTAAACAAAGAAGGAAAAATGGCAGAAGAAATTTATCTGCTCATCACTGTTCTCCAGAACTTGATAGTAATATTTTTTTGCTGAAGACACCACAAACTTGATCTACAGAACATAGAAAAATAAACTCGTACTCACTTGTGAGCTTCATCCATACTGGCTAGCCTTCGTAGTGTTGGAAGCTGCTATGTGTGTTGACAATGGGTTGCTGGTTCAGTTCACAGGACTCGTGACTACTGTTAGCTTTTTTATATGGAAGATTGGTTGCCTTTTACTTTTTCAGTGATTTCTAAAATTTTACTTGCCCTTCTGACTCCATGCCCTCACATCTCCCTAAAATCTTTATATAACAAATGGCATTAACTATTGATAGGAAAGTCTACAGCTATGATCCACTAATCTATAGGCACTGTAGTTTTTGGAGCACTGTAGCAATCCAGTGCATGGAAGCTAAGGTTGACAATATAATAATGAATCTGTCTTGTTTGAAATTATCGTTTGTGGTAAATGTCACAGCAACAGAACAATATAATGGCTTTTGAAGAGCAATATGGAGTTTATTAACATTCTCATCTGATATGAGCGGTATATACTTTATGGGAAGCAGTAATGGCAGGCACGCTGCTCCTCTGTCACCACCATGTCATGTCCGCTGTTTTTTGACATGTGCTTTTGTGAACATGTTTTAAAAAGAAGAAAAAGAAAAAGAAGTAACAGAAGTAACTGTTACTTGTAAAGTAGGAAGATTACATGGTTTAAAAAAGCTCATGGGATTAATTGTCAGGAATAAAAGCTACATCGTACATAAAACCCAACTGTAAGGGCAATTTGGTAAAATTAATTTATCTTGAGTGACTGAAAACAGAAGAATAACAAAAAGATTAATAAAAACCAAAAGATGGGGTTTAAGTCAATGTGAAATTTAAAAATGCTATTTAAGCACATGGTACTATTAATTTTTTTGAGGAATACCCATTGTGATTTCCTGTGTGGATCAGTGTAGTGAATCATGTACACATTTTGTCCCAATTCTGGTAACATTTATGGATTGTTTTAGGAACACGATGATGTAGAAGGATATATATTGACTAAGTTTTCGAAATTAATTTACTTTCAGTGCAAAGAAAGAAATATATTTTTACCCATGAGTGTTTTCAGGGGAAAAATGGAATGACAATTCATATTCAACACTATCAACTTAGTTCACTAGAAGAATAATCCACTGTCACTGCTGGGAAATCAATTAAGACGAGAAGAAAATCAAAGTCTACCGAGTATAAAGAGGAATTGTGGACAAGCTTTTAAAGTCACATTTCAAAGAAAATTGGAGGCTAACTTGGAAGAACAAGTGATAAATGGGTGTTTTGTTGCAGAATTCCAGATGGTCTGACTATTTAAAAATATATTTTCAAATCAAGATACTTATCTCTCTATTTTGCATTCATCTGAAAGTGTGAGGGGCTACTTATTGCTAAGGATTATGGGTAGCAACTGCTACTTCACTCAACAATACAGGTTGGCTATAAAACAGATTCAGCTAGAGGAATTAAGTTTTAAATAGTGTCTGAGGTCTATGTTAGAAGTACTGAATTATTTTTCCACAAAATATTACTAGTCCACAAATATCTGTATTTATTTTATTGTTTTTCTTAACTCAAATAACCTGACAAATCACAAAATTTATTAATTAATATTATGAGCCCTCAAGTTGGTGCAATTATTTTATTCTTTGAATTTGTGTAAATGTAAAGCAAAGGTCTGGTAGGAAGTTGGCCCATGACACCAAGTAATGAGCTGAATGATGCAAACAAACCCCTTTCAAGAGCTTGGCCTCCTCAAAGAGCCGGAGCTGTTTGTTCAACCAGTGTAAACAAGAAGCCTTCTTAAAGGAGCTGTGCAGCTTTTGTTGGTACCTCTGAGTCAGGATGCCTTCTCTTAAAGAACTCTTGTATCTGCTTGCTTCTAGCAAACACAGCCCATCCTAGATAATGCTGCTACTATGAAGCCATATTTAACTGTTTTTGTTTGTTTGTTTGTTTTTTGTTTGTGTGTGTGTGTGTGTTTAGAATGCCTTTCTAAACTCTCTAAGATTTTATATGGATGTAACTGGCCCATGCAGCCACACCACTTTGTAGGTGGAGACTGCTTGTTCGTTTCCCAGCTGCCCACCCCCAAAACAATCACACAGAAAGTAAATGAAAACACTGTTTGACCTACTAGCTTAGGCTTTCTATTAACTAACTCTTGCATCTTAAATTAACCCATTTCTATTATTCTGTGCATCACCACAATGCTGTGGCTTATGGTCAAATTCTGGCATCTGTCTCCTTCAGCAGATACATGGCATTTTCCTTACTCAGCCTTCTTTTCTCCTCTATTTCTGCTTTGAATTCTTGCCTTGTTCTATTCCTCCACGCTTCTTCATTCATCAACCAATAAAAGCAACACATATAAAGAAGTACTTCCCACACCAGATGAAAATAAGTGATGATGATGATAGAATTAAACCTGATTTAATGTATCCAAGTAGCTATATAAAAAATACCAAACCTTCCTGCACTTAAATAATAGCATTTTTTAACACCAACCAAGTGTACCTTGATGCAAGTTGTTTTCTCATGATTTTATTGAATGTCCACATAGGCAGGAACATCGGAAACTATTTTAACCATAGACCTGAGCTTCTTATTAGCTAGACTGTGGTGGTTGTGCTAGGCCTCTAATGAAGACAGTCAGTAGGAATTATCTCGTTGTACTTTTAATTTCTAACCTGATTTTGTGTGGTTGATACTGTAGCAGTTCAAAAAGATTACCTTCCTATTTGCTAAGATACTTTTTCTCCCCCCCAAAAACAAGACTTTAGTAAAAGAACTATTTGAGGGCAGAGCTGGGATGAAATTCATTTTCTCCATGGTTAGAGGCAACACTGATCACTGTCTTGTTAGCTTTTATGTGGTAACTACGTTAGTTACTACAGAATCTCAAGTGACTACATCAGTAATCACAGTAAATGGGCTTAGTAAAATATCTTCTCTAAAATATATTTTAAATAAAAAATGCCACAGTGATTGTTAATTATATTAGAATTAATTTATAGATTTATATTCATATATTTTGGGAATCTTACATCAGTGCTTCTAATGTGATGTTATTCTGAGTCTCAATTAATTATCAGTCTTTTTAAAGAAACCATATACATCACCTGTCTGCCATTTATAAGTTTTCTAAGTGTTCTTTATAAGCCAGAATACTATACAATAAAGAATATGTGAAATTGGAAGAGTACCACAATTATACATTGTGGAAACAGTTTTTTTCTTTTTTCTTTCTTTCTTTCTTTCTTTTTTTTTTTTTTTTTTTTTTTGGTTTTTCGAGACAGAGTTTCTCTGTGGTTTTGGAGCCTGTCCTGGAACTAGCTCTTGTAAACCAGGCTGGTCTCGAACTCACAGAGATCCACCTGCCTCTCCCTCCCAAGTGCTGGGATTAAAGGCGTCCGCCACCACCGCCCGGCTAAAGGCAGTACAGCGAACTCATAGAAGTGCAGCTTTTCCTTAGTTGCAGCCTGACTGATACTGTTGCCTTTCCTGTCAGTGATGCTTCTAACCTGACAGGTGCCTGCATCCCTCTCATTGTCTTTACAGTCCCTGCAGGTCCCTGTTTTGTGGACCCAACCACAAAGCTAGGCAGAATCCAACACATATCCATTTGTAGTTGCTAATAGCTACTGAAAGCAAAAATGAGTTCTTGTCACTTGCCGCTATCTTGGTGGAGACCTCCAATTGCCGTGCACCTCGCCCCCATGTCTGCGCTCTGTGCGCTGGCACCCAGTTCGCGAGCTTCGGGCAAAAGGCTGGAGGTTAAAATACACAGACACACACAGACAGAGAGACAGTGACACGGGTCATCCTTGAATTCCCCAAGAATGCCCCCTTTATTGTGTTCAGGGGCAGATTATATAGATAGCCACGCCCCAGCCAAACCCACCAGAAACCACTCTCCTGCCATCAGGAACGCCTGAAGGTCTCGTGCTCAGAGCAGCTGTAGGCACTCAGATCAGGGGATTACAAGAAATTCAGGATCTGGGGTCTCACTGCTCCCAACAGTCACTTGCTTTACTTATGACAGTATTGCCTTTCATATTTCCATACACCATAAGTGATTCTATTATTAATTGTTGTACTTGAATTCACAGGACACACGACGAAAATATGTGAGCTGGTTGCTTTCATATGTTCACAAAGTTGTACTTAGGTCATCGTGAAGAATTTTAGAAAATTTTCATTATTCAGAAAGGAATTAGTTATCATTCCCCAAGTTTATCAGTACCTATCAGCTCCAGGAAACCACTAGTCAACGTTGTGTCTGAATATTTGCCTGCCGGAAATAATTTCTAAAAATGGAGTCACTCATCAATGGCGCTCTGTATCAGTGTGCTTACTTTCAGATTTCTGAGATCCCTCCATATTGTAGCATGTGTCAATATTTATAATTACTGAAGAATCTTACTACTTTACCATATTTTTGTGTCATTTTTCAGTTGCTTGATTTGGAATTATTTTCTACCTTTTGACAGTTTTGAATCATCATTTAGTGTCTATGTATGCATGAGTTCTGTTAATGTTCAATGAAGTATGTATATTTTTCTTTAAATGTGTGTGTTCCTGATAGTGGCATTGATAGTTGATGTGGGAGGTGATGTATGCTGTGAATATGTTTTTATTGCCATTAGTTAATACATTGTTTACTTAATATTGTTTATGTTGGTTGTAATCCTAATTTTATACTTGATATTTCTTCCTAGTGTACCTAGCTTTGTATTGGGTTTGTAACTCTCTTATTTAAACAAAAGGGGGAGGTGATGGGGAACCTGGTTCAGTCAATGACCGTTAAGATGCTGGACCAGGTTAGGGCATGACCTTTTGTGTACCCAGAGAAAACCGCAGGCCCTCCCAGTGTGCTCTCTCCTCTCTCTCTCTCTCTCTCTCTCTCTCTCTCTCTCTCTCTCTCTCTCTCTCGTTCCCGCGATACACACCTGAGGTTGGACTTCGCATTCCTATTCCATGATTTTGCGCGTTATAATAAAGAATCATAACTGGAATCTTCTGAAATTAGACCCACGACCTCATCCCTCCTTTTCAGTAATAGTTAGTAACTCTTTTATCACTTAAAAAGTTTCCAGTAGTTTCTCCAAAACGGCGGCACCACTTCACACTATCGCTAGTGGTGACACTGTAACATGCCTCCATTTAAAAATCTAATTCTTTACTATTTAAAAGTTTATAATATAAATTTTCTTTTCCTCACTCATTTTTCCCCTCACAAGCCTCAAAAGAACCTCTCCTTACTCATGTTCACATTCATGGACTATTTTTAGACTATTTTCTACACATAAATGTAGCTGTATATGTTCCAAAAGGAAACTGGCTCTGTCGGTTCAGTGATGCTTATATGCCTATTCTCAGGACTATTTGGTATTAGACCTGGAAAGAATATTTCTGTTGCCTTCAGCATTCTTCAGTTTTTTTATAATTCTATGGGCAGGTCTGAAGCGTTGTGTGCTCTCCTCCATGGTCTTTAGTGGGACTTTTGAACACATGTCTAGGCAGTCATGTTAGTGATAATTTATGGATTTCAATTCTGATGTCCTGTAGAAACACAATATCACAGAAAATGTACTGAACCTCTGGCTTTTATACTCTTTCTGCCCCTCTTTCTCAATGTTCCCTGATCCTTAGATGTGGGGTGTTTTATAGATGAATATCTTGGTGCTGGGCTCCACAACTCTGCATTTTGTTGGTTTTGATTTTATTTAATGCTCTCTGTTTCAAAGAGCTTTATAATTCAGTAAAAGACCCACTCAACAAATAAACAATGCCCGGGTGGGTGGTCATTCACCTCTTGGTCCTGTCTGTGTATTTGCAGCCTGTGTTTCAGAGTTCCTCTGTAGTGATGAGGGATAGGAATGTCACCATAGAACCTTCGTCCAGCAACTGATGGAAACAGAAGCAGAGACCCACAGCCGAGCACTGGGCTAAGCTCCCAAAGTCTAGTTGAAGAGTGGGAGGAGGGAGAATATGAACAAAGAGGTCAAGACCATGATGGGTTCACCCACTGAAACAGACTACCTGGGCTAATGGGAGCTCACCAACTCCAGCCAGACAGGGAAAGAACCAGCAGAGGACTAAACTTGACCCTCTGAATGTGGTTGACAGATGTGTAGCTTGGGCAGTGGCAGCAGGATTTGTCCCTGCTGCTTGAACTTCCTTTTTGGAAACACATTCTATTTGGATGGATACTTTGCTCAACCTAGATATAGTAGGGAGGTCCTTGGACCTTCCTCAAAGCAATATGTCTTACCCTCCCTGGGGAGTGTATTGTGCGGAGGATAGAGAATGGGAGGAGAGTAGGCAGTAGGAACTGAGATTGGTATGTTTGAAAAAGAGAGTTTGTTTTCTTTTTGAAAAAAAATAAAATAAAAAATGGTTTTAATGGCTTTGTGGGAGCCCAGGTAGTTTGGATGCTCACCTTAATAGACCTGGATGGAGGTGGGTGGTCCTTGGACCTCCCACAGGGCAGAGAAACCTGCTTGCTCTTTGGGCTGAGGAGGAAGGAAGACTTGATTGGGGGAGGGGGAGGGAATGGGAGGTGGTGGCGGGGAAGAGGCAGAAATCTTTAATAATTAAATAAATTAATTAATAAAAAAAATTAAAAAAAAGAAAGAAAGAAAGAGAAGAGAAGAGAGAGGGAGAGAGGGAGAGAGGGAGAGGGAGAGAGGGAGAGAGGGAGGGAGAGAGAGAGAGAGAGAGAGCCTCCTAGTGTAAATTTAAGCAACTATTCAGTGCTAGTGAAGTCATGGATCTATGAGGATAATCTACGACTACTACTGTACTAAACTGTCATAGTCCCTAATAATTTACATAAACATTTGTCCTTATATCATAAATACATTCAGTTCTCACCCTTCACAAAAATTATTCTCTCTCTCTCTCTCTCTCTCTCTCTCTCCACACAAAACTTAGTTTCTCATTTAAAGGCAACCACTATTAATATTTCTGTATTCACCTATTTATTATTTTATCCACCTTAATATGTTTCTTATTGTTCTAATTACGCTTTTCAGAAATTGCTTTTGGAAATGGGTGCAAGCTAGTTATGTTTGTATAATTCTTTCTGTATATTTAGTGTTGAATGATGCCTGTTAATTTCTCCTTTGCTATGTTTTGCTTTTTCTAACAGTGTGCAAGCAATAGTAATGGGAACTGGGTTGAGTCTGCTTTCAGAGTTCAGATACCCTCATTAACATTTTGTGTAAGAAGTAATGACTCTGTGAAGCAGATAAGATATGCAATGGGGTGCATTATGATCTCATTCGATAGAAGATACTGGATAAATGACCTGAAGTTCTTAATGAAAACTGCATTAGAAGACAAAATGCTAAGAATGATAGGCAAGATGTCTCAGATAATGTGCTGTCAAAAATCACTTCCTCAACTTGCTTCATTTAATTTCTTTTTAAGCTAGTGACAGAGATGATGTATTGCTCATTATTTTAAAAGATTCTTCAATAAACCAGAAGAGTAATGAATAGCTTTTTTGACCCTGGACCCAGGAATAATTATCTGCACTATTTGGTATGAAAAGAATCAGACAGTGTTCTTGGTTTATTAACTCAACTGTGATATTTGGTAGTCTACACATATAAGTCAAAAAGGTCATTCAACCTTAGAATTCTGTAAATAGACTTTGTCTTAAATGAAAGTCAGATACATG
Organism: Chionomys nivalis; assembly: GCF_950005125.1. Lineage (NCBI taxonomy): Eukaryota > Metazoa > Chordata > Mammalia > Rodentia > Cricetidae > Chionomys > Chionomys nivalis. The sequence continues at coordinate 6,500,503 of NC_080111.1, read as the reverse complement.
CACTATTTTCTGGATACCCACCCATTATGAGCCTACATAGATAGGAACTGCTGAAAGATGAGCGTACTGACTTCAATTGCTAAGCACAAAGCGTGAAAGAACTTATATATTACTTGTAAACACGCCGATGAATAGAGTACTAGAAGAAGGGCTGATGTTTCTTCCAGAGGACCAAGCTTCAATTATCAGTATCCACATGACAGTTCACAACTATTGGGACCAATTGAGTCCTGGCCTTCAGCTGCTCTTCCCTTTCTAGAACCTTCTATTTGAAGTGACTAAAAGCTGTGCTTTGCCTAGAGGATCAGAGGGTGGGATTTTCACCTGTTGGCTATTGACTGCAGGGTATTTAAGCCTCCAAGGTGCTATTAAAGAGGGGCTTTTGGTACCAGTGATTAAAGGTTTGTGTGTCGGTCTGTCTCTGCGTGTGTATTCTCAACCTCCAGCCCCTTGCCCGAAGTTCACGAACTGGGTTAGAGCGCATAGAGCACGGAGGGGGCCGTGGTGCGCGGCACACAACTCTCTGAACTTTAGTTCCAGGGGACCTGACACCCATGGCAAAACACCAATGGGCATTTTAAAAAAAAATCAACAAAATAAAGTAAAAGGAAACAAAAGAATACTAGAGGAGAAGATGGTTTGATACAATGTTTATCTACAAAGGAAGCCAGGAATTTCCTAATGATTATCTGTTCTTTAATATGGTCTGGGGACAGAAATACATGTTGATGGAGTGAAAAATGTTCCTTTAGTTGTCACAGCATCAATAAACATACTTAAAAAACTGAAGAAGCATATACATGAATCTGTCAATCTATTTTGTATAATTTTAATAAAAACGTAATAAAAACAATAATAATCATTGCATGTAAAACCCACAATTGTCTTTATTTCTGTCTTTCAATTGCATGATTCACGGAGACTCTCACCTTTTAAACCTTAGCAAATGATGGCTCAACTTTATATCTCTAAACTGCATTACCGTTGGATTATTCACAATATGAAGCTCACTTTAGTACCTTAGCACCTTGTGCCTTTGTTCCCAACTATGACAGAGGTAGAATGTGTGGTAAATTCCATAGTCCATGTCTATGTCAATGGATATTGGTGCAGAGACTCTGAGTGATGGCAAGTCTATTTGTTCATATGTGAGACACAAAATAAATAATCATGTGTCATAGTTATTACTCATAAATCTTAACTCATATAAGCAACTCACAGCATTCTTTGAAAGAGACGAATGTAGAAAAATATAATACAGCAAAAACTCAACACTTATTTTCACAATTCTGTCATAGTCTTCTGAGTTCTATACAATCAATGGATGTGTTTGATGATTTCTCTCTCATTACCAATAGAATATTTATGGAATGTGTGACATTGATATGGAGTTGCTGCCACTGCTGGGTAGATACAAAGAATGGCCGGCACAGAACATTTTAACTACCATGTGATCGCTTTTCACTCTCTAAACCCAGGCAAGGGCTTTCCTAGAATCGTTTCCAGCTCAGTTCCCAGTTATGACAAAATATCAGACTTAATGAACACTGGCTTAAAAATCATATTTCCTAAGTTTAAATTATTGATCTACAATTTATCAATTCTTTGATGTTGGAGGGGTAATTTATTTCTGCAATTTCTTCACTGTGTTAAAGAAGGACAAGATATTATAACAGTGTTATTATCAAATTAATGTGGATAGACATATCAAAGGCCATGTGATTAGTTACTGCACTTGTCGCATCTGTCAGCCATCACTCAAATATGAGGTGCGGATATGGGCACACATATTCATTACTGTATCAGAAGAAAGATTGCAAAATTGAACATAATTTTATTAATAACACTGACAATATTCTTGACAACAGACAACATGGTATTTAAAATGGTTTAACATGGTGTTAAAAATGTTTTGTACCAGTTAAATTCAACATTTGAAAATTCAGATATACATGCTGACATTGAGCCTTTGATGGCAAGATTTCTGAGTATCATTACTCTGGTGAACTCCCAATCTTGTGATTATATTTTATCTTTTACTTCTTGCACTTCGAAAGGCATGTGAAGTCTATTTTTTTTCTTTTTCATGCTCCCATTTAGTATGAAACTAGAGCACAGAAAGGTTGATAAGTGATGGTTCACTAAGGAAACAATTTAACTGAAAAGATTATATTCAAGAAGCAACTATGGAATGACAAAAGTTAGTTTTAACTTTTAACATTTTGGTGTGATGCTTGCCTAATGTAAGCTTTACACATCGCTATGCAGTGAACAAAAAATGTGATTTTTATTTCATTGGAAAATAAATACCATGACTAATTACACAAAGATTCAATCCAATTATACAATATTTGAGGAAAATATCTTTGATCCTTCTTTTATTAGTCTTTTACAACTTGAAATATATTAAAAATTCTATTCACTCTTGGAAAAAAGCAAAAATGAATGTCTTCATCTGAACCAAAGTTTTTAATGTTGCTATTTTACATAGTCAAGTCAAAATTAATCAATAAACAATTATTTTATATAACCCCTTCCTTCTTTGAATACAACTATCAATCTCAAATTAATTTCCCCATACAATTGTTATAACAAGTAATAACATTATTGGTTTTATATCCCAAACCATATTTTAAAATAACATAAATGGCAGTGACAAATCTATCTCTACAAATCAATATTTAGGAAACAGATTAAGGTCATATTTCATATATATAAGCCAATAATAATGCGGACTGGTTCCTCACTAAAGGGAATGGAATCCCTTATAAAGAGCAACATAAAATAGGTTGTTTAGCTATGGCTCATGCTTATGCTCAAAATTTTTGTTACTGTATGTTGAATTACTAACCTTTGTAACTGAAAACTGTATATTCATGTTAGAAAGGCAAATTCAAAGAGTCTATTTATTCCACCTTTTTTCCTAGTCAAAACAACATTTTATGCTGACTTCAGAACTACACATTCTTCAAGCCTCTTCATTCTTAGTCTCTAGATTGCAGAGCTTGTAAACAGAGTTTAAAGACATGTCTTTTTCACTTTCCTGAAAGGTTGTGGGCATCCATTTCTACACTAGTCAGAGAGCTCCAAATCACCTCACTAAAATGTATTGTTAATTCAAGTTCCATGTGTTCAAAGTGAAGCTTGTTTGATCTTTTGTTATAGCAGACACCATGCTTCTGTCTTACTACCTACGTGGTACATAAATTTCTCAATGTGTTCTGAAGACCACTGAAAGATTTAGGTGCTTGGGAGACAGCTCCATTCCTTTGGAAGCATGAGGAGCTGTATTCAGATCCCAGAACACATACAAATAGTCAGGAGTATTAATTATTGCACTTTTAATCTGGGGAGGAGGAGAGAGATGGATTCTTGGGGATTACTATCCTACTAGCTTCTTCTTCGTTAGTAGGTTCAGTTCCAGGTCCTGCTTTAGATATGTGCAATAGCCAAGGAATCACATCTGAGTACGCCCCTGTGGTCCACATGCATACAAACACTTATGTGCTCACTCATGGAAAAACACAAACACACACAGTGAAATAACTTACTCTAGAATGTCAAGAATGTTTTCAGTTTACAAAAATATTTTGATCACTCTTTTATTCTTGTTTCCTTATTTTAGTTACTGAGCATATTTCCTTCATAACTGAATGTCAGTTAGTTCTTAAGAGTGGAAAAGAACCAAGTGAAATCCGTAGATAGCTCAATAAGGAGTCCACAAAGTAAGGGGTTTCAAGATAAGGGTAAGAAAGAGGCTGGTTTGTTTGAAAATCGAAAAACAAAGGATTTGGTCTAGACACAAAGTCATGGGAAGAGTGTGGGAAAATGAGCATCTAAATGATGGCACTGTGGTTCAAGGACAGGAAACTAGGGAGGGCCCATGAGTCTTTAAAATACTAGGGGAGCAAAACAGATCATATATGATACTGAAGTGGAGTTGGTATAATGAAGAAAGTGGGGAAAGGGATGCAAGAAACACTATTCATGAAAATGCCACAAGGAAACTTGCCTTCATGTAAGCTAACTAGAGAATAAAGTCTCATCAACGTGAATGCTTACATATGAGCAATCAAAGATGACACCCTTTGAAATGCCTAAGTGGACTGGAGCAAACTTTGGGCCCATGAGACCTCAACCTACACAAAGCACTACAGGCAGTTAAGGATTGCTGGGAGAGGAAGGAGCAGTGGTGTTCATGGAAGATCATGCTACTTGATTATCCAATAGCAAATGTTCAGTCCTGAAGACATACAAGTAACATTATACATACTAACCAAGTCTTATTAGAAATATATGATTATAAAGATATGTATATTTATGAAATGGCAAATAAGGAAAGATGAGGCTATAGAACTTTAAAAACAAATAGGGCCATATCAGAGGGAGAATACTGAAGGAGGTAAGATGAAGAGATAAATTATAACATTATATTATACTCCCTCCAAAAAGTATAAAATAAAATCCATATAAGGAATTAGCATTCTGCCTACTTTTTTCATGTCCTCTTTTTAAGAAATCTTTTTATTTATTTATCTATTAATTAATTAATTAGGCAGAGCCTGGAACTCCCTCGTGCGTATCCTTGTCTAGACTGGAACTCTCTTTGGGATTCAGACTCCCTTTGAACACCCTTTGGAGACCATACTGACCTTCAATTTCACCCCCCAAGGACTGGAATTAAAGACATGAAGCATAATTCCCGCCTACTCTTCTTTATTTTTTCTAAACTTACTCAGGTTTTCAAGAAAGTCTGCTTGTTTTAAATATTAAACTAAAATATCCCTTAATAAAAACAAAAAAGGAACAGAACAGAAATGGTTCAGTTTCATCCTGATCCACTGAGTTTGTTCCCTGGGATCGACATAGTACAAAGCAGAAAATCACTTTACAATTTACCCATTGACCTCCAAATGTGTTTCCTGATATGCAAACACCCTCACATGTGCATACAAAGTAAATAAAATTTTAAAATAAGTGAGGCATAAATTAGTAACATAGAAAATCTCAAATTCAATCTCTGTTTCAGTGTTATATGCGAAAGTGACATGGTGACTAATGTCGAAGCAATTTATTAGACAACTGAAAAATATGAAGCAAGACGAAAATTTGAGTTGCAATATTTAGTACAAATTATTAGTTGAGAGACAATTGAGAGATTAAAATCTATATTTTTTTTTTTGGTCAAATTGCTGTGCAAAGTCCTTTAAATACAGTGGTTACTGAAGTCCATGGACAAGATTCTTAGGAAGACATGACATGACAAAAATAAAAAAAAAAAGCTAACAAATATGGATATGCCCTGATTTTTAATATTTGAGCATTAAATAAATGGTATATTATAAATCTAAGTTAAATCACAGTCATTGAAAACTAATAGTCACTTAATGCTTCACTATTAACTACTACAGTGAGTTCTGTTACATCGTTTATTTACAGTGAAATTAGATATTATAAAGCAATGAATTATATATAGGCACTATATAGGAAAATTATAATATAGCCATTTAGCTTTCACAGTGGTAGATATTTTTAGTACGGACAACTTGGAGTATAGTGATGGTATTAAAGTCTGTGATTTCTCCCCCAAAGTATTATATTTCATTTTGTAATTCGCATAACAAATTGGCTTTAGAATGTTTTTAACTTATTTTTGAAATTCTTATTCTTAACTACACAATGAAATAACATTAAGAAGAGACAGCTTTCTAGGAAAATAAGGGATATGAGCATTTTGTGTTGGTTTCAGAAAAGACAATTCGGAGTCAATAAATACTCTCTCCTTTTCCTCTTCTTAATTTTCAGATCCCTAAAGTATGTAATCCCATTGATCTAAGTCAGTCTATTTTTCCTAATTAGATTGATGATCTACGGTCAAGGGCAAGAATAGCAATACAAAGTGACATTCAAGGGACATTATGATTCTGGCAGCCAGATAAATTTATATTTGCAGATAACTGCACAAAGTGAAAGGGGATCTATGCTTTGAGTTTCAAGCTGCATATTAACTAAGAAAGTTAGAGTTCTCTCTGGCACAAAGTAATGCTGGGTGTATAAATGGACCAATAATCCCTGCAGATGGCACAATTACCTTTTCTATTGTTCTCTCTGTGTCTTTATTTTATTTTAGTAAACTGGTAGAGATTTAAGAATTCTAAACAGAAGCTCTGAATTATATTTATAAACTTTGTCTCTTACCAACCCCTTGCCCTTTGGTTATTTAATGGTCTGTGCTTTCTCATTTTCCATTATTAAACATACAGTATTCCTCACCAGCATCTTCCTAAAGGTGTTCTTTTGCTGGGGAAAAGGGTTGAGTTAATATTACACTTGAGAAATAACATGCTATCCAACTGTTCATTGAAGTAAGGAAACGAACCTCTATATTATATAAATGAAGCAGAGAAGACCAGAACTTAGAGACAACATTGCAATAGAGACATTTTATGGTTCTTTCAGAGTTTGAGCAGAAAGGGGTTCAAATTCCATGAATTTGAAATGTAAATGAAAATATAAAAAGAAGCCGGGCGATGGTGGCACACGCCTTTAATCCCAGCACTCCGGAGGCAGAGGCAGGTGGATCTCTGAGTTCAAGACAATCCTGGTCTACAAGAGCTAGTTCCAGGACAGGCTCCAAAGCCACAGGGAAACCCTGTTTGAAAAACAAAAACAAAAACAAAAAAAAGAAAGAAAGAAAGAAAGAAAATGTAAAAAGAAGACTTGAACACAAAGAGTTAAATAAATTACTGTTTTCTAGAAAAACTTTGATAAAGAAACACTGGGGATTATTCAAATAGCATGCAACACAATAAAAATATTGAAAATCTTCAAAATATATGTCATACTTTTGTTAAGTATTAAATGTAACCCCCTTTCTTCAATGTAGTGGTTAAATCTCTTTAATTATTTAAATATATTGTTCAAAATAACTAATAGATTATTATGGAAACATAAAAATATATGTGATAAGATTGGAAGTTCACTTGTCAAATATCTGTTGTTAATACATGTAAGGATATTTTTCAGGATACTCTGTCAGTATACCTGTCTTTACCCCAACACCAAATTGTGTTGATTTTTCTAAATTTACAATGAGTCGTGAAATCAGGTTAAAACTTATCCTTTTACTTGAAAATATTATGCCTTTTATATTTTTTTTTCAGTTACTAGATCTTGTAATCTGTCACAGATGGTCAAAAAGTCTGGTTGTATAGAAAACCCTTTAAAATTATTTTTGGCCATATATTCAAACTATGATTTCCAGGATTTAATATCAGTTGTTCAATCACTTCATCTTTGTCTAATTAGTCCCGAAGTCAATCTGGGGAAGAATGTAATAGTTATTTTGAATAACTATTATATAGGAAAGAGGCGGGTAAGGACACCTTTCCTAATCTAAAGGATAAAAATCAAATTAAGCAATTCTGTGCACTGGCACAATCCACTCAATTCCACTGTTTGACCGAATGGCATTCACCCCTGATGCCTTCCACTGTTTGACCGAATGGCATTCACCCTTGATGCCTTGGCAGTGGACTCAATGTGAGGATGGGTACTGAAGAGAGAGCAGACGTAGCAGTCATGGTAACTAACAAGCATGGCCAAAAACTTCATGCTTCTGAAGTATCCATCTCTTACACCAACAGACTTTGGTGATAGACTTCCATAAAATAGTCCTAGGTCCATGCTTTCTCTCTCTCTCTCTCTCTCTTTTTTTTTGTTTTGTTTTGTTTTGTTTTTCGAAACAGGGTTTCTCTGTGGTTTTGGAGCCTGTCCTGGGACTAGCTCTTGTAGACCAGGCTGGTCTCGAACTCACAGAGATTTCTTTCTTTCTTTCTTTCTTTCTTTCTTTCTTTCTTTCTTTCTTTCTTTCTTTCTTTCTTTCTTTCTTTCCTTCCTTCCTTTTTTCCCTTCCTTCCTTCCTTCCTTCCTTCCTTTCTTTCTTTCTTTCTTTCTTTCTTTCTTTCTTTCTTTCTTTCTTTCTTTCTTTCTCTCTCTTCTTTCTGAATTTGACCTGTATGCTTGGTCATCATCTCATTCTTTGTTTAAAGCATTTCCTTTTAAATATGCTAAATGGTTCTAACCCGAGTGATCTAATGAAATACAGCTTTTAAGTATTATCCCTGTTTCGTATGTTAGACATTAAAAATAGAAACTATGCAATAAGTAATTATTTGTGAAATTTCAATTAAAGTAGTTAATCACAGAGAACCAAAGGAATTTTGAAATCAGTGATAAATTTGACCTAATTATCTCCTCCCCTAGATATTAATCTGAAGAAAGCAATAAAACTAGGTAAAGAAATCCCATAAATTTATTCTAAAGCCAAATTTATTTCTCTATATTTTAATGAATTTAGTCAGGGAAATTGCTTAATTACTCACAATAGGTACTAGCAAAGCTAGAAGACCTGCATTTGTAACAGTTTAAATTGGGGAGATTGCAAATGGAATTTTTACAGGAAAATATTATTTCAGATTGTTTAAGGTAATATCCAGGTTTTTGACAATAAAGAAGTTGACCTACTGCCAGAGGCTCTATGGCTCTGTTCCGTGTCACCTTTGCTGTGTGTAAGTACACTATACTTCCAATGTGTTGGTTTTTCTTATGTGCACCCTATTAATTTTCTAACACCTGGAAACAATGCAGCAGAATATAATAAAGAGGAATTTCAAAACTTATAATGAATTTTTCAAAAGATATAGAAATTATCCCTTGTTTAATTCATAAATATGAGATATGAGGTGATGTTTTCCAAGCAATAGTGAACTTCAAGACAAACATCTCCTCCATGTTTTGACTTTGGTATATTGCAGCTATACACAATATAAAATAATTCATTTGCAAAACCTTAGTTTCAATGTAAATTTAGTATTTAAATTATTTTTATGATGATTATGATGCTAAAAGTATGTGGCAAAGTAAAATTGTTAATGAGCTAAAGTGCATAACATACTAAGAAAATACGTATGTAAACACACTGAGGAGATGGAGGGAGAGAGAAAACATCTTTATTTCGGCAGAAGCCCCTGGAACAGTATCACCAACACCCTGTCCACCTGGTCGGACTTTCATGGAATCAGCACAGTGAGTGTCGAGATAAGAGCCAGGGGAAAAGGCCTCCTTCACGTATGTCCCTAACTAACATATTGGAGTCCAACATACATTATGCTTGCTATACAATAAACAATATTTAAATGAGATAGTCACCTACTGGTATCACTCCGATTTACTCTGTGGGTCAGCATTGCTGCTGGAATATTTTTCTACAGGCACCTGTCCAAACAAGTTGGCCACTGAATCATATAGCGGAGCGTCTGACTCAGCAATTCCTCCTTACTTAGTTTATCAGTCAAGATCTCAGTAAACTACATACCCATGAAAGTTTTTATTGTGCATAGAATTATACATTTATGGATGCTTTAGTTTACTGTACTACGTCAGAGAACAGTCTTTGGTATCAACTTAGGCAATGTTGACAGGAACTAAAGCTCCCCAAGACCTTTGCACCCATCTATCCACAAAATGTGCTATTTAAATTCTACAGTGATATTAAATATAGTAGTGCATTATCTGAAACAATATTTTGTCACACTGGTTAAATTTAACCGAGGTGTAGAAAATGCGACATTCCCAAAGTCCAAAGTTCTGCGTCATACAAAACAATATCTGACTGCCTACATATGCAAGGGAAATGTTTACAACGTGATCACCTGTTCTAATCCTTGCTTATATTTGGTGCTGCCTTAATTCCTAGATAAGACTCCTGTCTCTAAGTATGTAGCTTTCCTTTGGTTAAAGCTTCCAACCCCCAGCCCTCCTCTCCAAGTCTCTAGACACATAATAACTTTAGGCTCAAGATCAGTTTCTCACGAAGGCCAATCCCTTTGCCTTATACACAGTTCTACCACCTTTTAATTACTCCAAGTCATATTCCATCAAAATCTTTTATCACTCATCTTTTAGAAGATTATACTTTTTAATTTATTTCGTTGTGCTGTATTTCTACTAGAAATTTTTTACAATGGAATCCTGTGTTTTCATAAAAATATATGGAGGGGAGCCGTCATAAATATTTGTTGCATTAGTTAGCAAAAAATAAATTGTGAGTTCTTATCACTGTATGATTTGTATGATTTTTATAATCCAAGCATAAACAATAAAGAACACTGAAACAAAGCAAGTGCTCCAGATAACATAATCAACAGTACCAAAATGAATAAAGTAGTATGTAGTAGTCTTATTGAAATAACGATATGAATAATTAGAAGTACAGTGGAAGATTAAACAAAACTGCTGTCATTCAACTATCTGCAATAAACAGAAAAGTAAAAATAGTCATTAAAAATATTATGCCATTGGAGATACCAGATAACAGTGGATAGTGTGTAGAGGTGCTTTCGTTTTCCAGTTTTTATCATATGTGTAGTGTAATATCTTTTATCATAAATTTTAACTCTGAAAACATAAATGATTTTTATATTGAGCTATTTCTCAATGAGTTATTTTTACTAATATGCCGAGACAAAAGATAGGCTTAACTTTGTTGTATAAGAATTTGTTCAGAGATCTTCTGCTCAATTAAAGTAAGTTCTTTGGTGTAGTGATTAATGATTGACATTCACTAATTGCTACTTACTTATATTTACCCGCATACTAATTGTTCATGTACACTCAAAGATCTCTATCTTAAACAAAAAATCTAATTTTGTGATTATATAATCTTAAAAAATAAAAAAAAATCCTTATAAGTTTTCATATTGATCCAAAGAGCTAGAATATCTGTACTACTGGACATCAGCAGTTGTAGGAAAGAGAAGCATTGATTATTAATTAGCTTTGCAGATTTCTAATTTATTACAGTATTAAACTATTTTGTCTGAAAAGGTTATAACCGAGAATCTTCCAAAAATATTATTTTTAATATAAATTTTGAGGAATATTAAGAAGTGTTTTCTATTTTTTGTTTATCTCAGAGATAGAACAGTGCTAATGACTTTGGAGGACAAAAACATGTATCTCTGTCCATCATTGTCTTTAATAACATGTTTCTACATACCCAAAAGGTCTATTACATGCTTTTATTTTATATTTTTCTTTTTTGACTTTTTGAGATAGGGTTTCTCTGTGTAACAGTTGTAACTGTCCTGGAACTAACTCTTATAGACCAGGCTGGCCTTGAAGTCATGGAGATCCATCTGCTCTGCCTCTCAAGTGCTGGAATTAAAGGCATACATCACTAACATCCAGCTACATATTGTTCTCATTGCAAATTGATCCATATCTATTGTCCTGCACAAAACTCAATTACAAATGTATCAAAGATCTCACCAAAAATCCAATTACATTGAAGCTGACAGAAGAGAAAGTGGGAAGCAGCCTTGAAAGACATTGGCAAAGGAGACTACTTCTTGATTATAACACCAGCAGCACAGGTACTGAGACTGACATTTAATAAATAATAAATAGGAACTCCTGAAACTGAAAATCTTTCATAAGGCAAAGAACACTTTCAATAAGACAAAATGGCCTCCTACAAATCGGAAAAGATCTTCACCAACCCCACATCTGACAAAAGACTGATATCCAAAAAATTCAAGAAGCTAAACATCAAAATAACAAATAATCCCATTTAAAATGGGTTACAGATTTAAACAGAAAATTCTCATTAAAAGAATCTCAAATTGCCAAGATACACTTAAAGAATTTTTCAACATACTTAGCTCTCAAGAAAATGCAAATGAAAATGACATCTTACACCTGTCAGAATGGCTAAGATCTAAAACACTGACACCAACCTATGTTGGAGAGGATGTGGAGTAAGGGGAACTCTTCTCCAATGCTCGTGGGCAAGCAAACCTGTACAGTCACTATGGAAATCATATGGCAATTTGTCAGAAAATTGGAAATCAATCTACCTCAAGATTCAGTGAAACCATTTTTTGGCATATACTCAAATGGTGCTCAATCATACCACAAAGACACTTTCTCAACTATGTTCATAGCACCATTATTCATAATAACCAGAAGCTGAAAACAACCTAGATGCCCCTCAACTAAAGAAAGGATAAAAAATGTTTTATAGCTACACAATGGAATATTTCTCAGATATTAAAAACAATGATACCAGGAAATTTGAAGTCAAATAGCTAAAATTAGAAAAAAAAATCCTGAGTGAGGTAAATCAGACCCAGAAAGATAAGCATTGTGTACTCACTCATAAGTGAATATTAGAAATATTACCAAAGGATAAATAGGCAATAATCCTCAGCCCCAGAGAAGCTAGGAAGTAAGGAAACCTTACGAAGAACACATGGATCTCTCTGGGAAGAGGGAAGAGATGAGATATCCTAGTTAGACTGGGACCAGGGGAAGAGAGAGGAGAGGATGGTGGGATGGGAACATGATACATCAGGATCGCCAACTTGGAGCAGGATAAAGGGGAAGAGTAATTATTGAGATATCTTGATATAGGGAACCATTATAGGGTTAGGGAGATAACTGAAGCCAGAAAATCTCCCAGGAATATACAAGGATAACCCCAGCTAAGACTCCTAGCAATATTGGAGAGGGTCCCATATACTGGTCTTCTGTAATCAGACTGGTGACTGCCCTAATTGTCGTTACAGAGTCTTCATGCAGTAACTGATGCAAGAAGATGTAGCCATCCAAAGTTAAGCACTGTGCTAAGCTCTGGGAGGCCATTTGAAGAGAGGGAATGTTGGGAGCAGTGAGACCCCAGATCCTGAATTTCTTGTAATCCCTTGATCTGAGTGTTTACAGCTGCTCTGAGCACAAGACCTTCAGGAGTTCCTGATGGCAGGAGAGTGGTTTCTGGTGGGTTTGGCTGGGGCGGTCTATCTCTATATAATCTGCCCCTGAACATAATAAAGGGCAGATCTGGCTTCACATTTTTCTTTTCAGTAGTTGCGTTGTTGTGGTCAACAATATGACCAAAACTATGTCCAGGGTGTAAAGGATTTATTGGGCTTACAGGTTATAGCTATCACACAGGCAGGTGTTCATGGCCTGATTTTGAAATGGAAACCATGGAGAATGTTGCTTATTGACTTACTCTCTGGCTCCCAATCTGTTACCTTTCTTATAGCTGTGCAACATCAGCCCTAATCACCATGTTCTGGGTCCTCCTATACAATCAGGGAAACCTACATACACGTCTAATGGTCAATATGAAGCAATCTTCCAGTCCTGACTTCATTAAGTAACTCCAAGTTATGTCAAGTTGATAGTTGAAGCTTTCTAGAAGCTCTGGTTTAACATAACTGAGGTTCTCATCCATACTCTTTGGAGTTGTCACTCATATAACTTATGGAAGGAATCAGAGATAGATAAGATGAATTGAGGTTCTGTTTTGTGTTTTGTGCTTTCTCTGATTGAAATGATGTGATCTTTAAGAATGGCAGCCTTGAAAGAAAGTGGTCCATATACTCCCAGTGAAATTAATCAATACCTAATTATTTTGAAGCTGTAAATGTTGTCTTTAGCTGACAAGCAGACAAAATGTGTTTTCTTCTGTAAATAAAGGACGGCAAATCAGCAATCTAGCATAAGAAAGGTGATTACAGAGCACAAAAGAATCTCTTTTGTTTTCTCCACTTAGATATTTCATCAATATCATGGTATTTATGTCCCTTTAATAAGACAAATGAGAGAGTCTGGGCTATACAATTATAATTGGAAAACAGTAATGACAGAAACTACACAGAGCACAAAGTATGAAAAGAATTTTAGAATTCAAGACATCAGAATTTCATGCTTCGAGGTGCAGGGAAACAAAGGTCACCGTCTTTCTTCATGTCATGTTTACAATGCCACTCATTGCACTACTTGATATTTGCTTGTTTATTTAGACTGAAGATTAAATTAATTGTTTATGGTAGACACGGATGAAGCCAGGGTGTTGTCTCTGAGTCAACGACTAAGGGTTCTGAACTGAGTCTTCGAGTAAGAAGTACATCTCTCCAAAGGTTGCTCCAGTTTAAGTTGGTGGGTTCTCCCCTCCCCACTTCCTTCTTCAAGAGGCCACTCTGAAGTCCCACTCTGTATGTAGTAGAATTTCTTTTCTCATAAGAAGATGTGGAGTATTTCATCATGACTACATAAAGTATTAATAACGTTATACTTGTCAGTGATAGAAATGATTCACTGGTGAATTTTACTTGGTTCAGTCTTACTGTTTCCTTATAGTATTAATGTTATAACACCCACCCGTTCACCTCTTGTGTGAGTTCTGCTTCCCAATGTATCAACTTTCAGAAAAACTGTACACTTGGTTTTAAATTATGTACCTCTTACACAGAATTGGTTATTGTGTTTATTGTGTTTTTTTTTTCATTGCTTTGTATTGTACTAGAGACTTAACTCAGCTGTGCTCTATCTAAGCAAGCACGCTACCACTGAACCATGCCTCCAGTCTTTGTTCCTCTGTTCATTTCCTTTCTTCTTATGGAATTTTAAACTACATAAGCACTGCTGTAAATTACAGTATATTCAGAAAGCCTTTCATGTTGAATTCTCTCACATGAGAAAACAGGAAATTATTGGGAATTGAAAAGTGAAGCAGACAGTAAAACTGTGTATGATCTTTAGGTGACTGGTGCCTCCTCTTTATGTTTCTAGTTGAATTCTTCTTATATTTGGAGAGAATATCTAGTCAATCCAAGTTTATAGATTATCTAGTGATACATCAAATTACCCTTCTATGCACATCTCTCTACCCTATGTTTGGGGGCATAAAGTTAATAGTTATATTGAGTTACTATTACCTCTCATAGTTTATTAAGTCTTTTCATTTTTATGTCTATTATTATGTATTTGGAAAGTCCTTTAATTTTCATTCTTCCAATAAGCAAAAATTATATCTATGCTGCTAAATTCAAATAAGTATGTACTTTCAAAACCATCTATCTGTCTGTCTATATGATTCTCTGTCTATCTATCTATTGAACTATCATCTATATGAGATAAAATTGAATTAATATACAAACTACACATTTGTTAGCCTATGAATTGCCTAGAAAATATATGATTGTAACTTTATCTCTAAATTTTGTGGTGAAAAACAAAATGTATGAACATGAAATGTAAGCAATATATTCACTCTAACCAACAGTTGTAAAGCAAATATTTGCATAAGTTACAATGCTCATGAAGTAGAACAATTGCAGAGTTTGGGGGTGTCTGGTAGTGTTTTTTATATTATACATCTCCTTTTGGTCTACATGACATCAAGATCTTTACTCTGCTGTGCTTCTCACCTATAGAGAGATAAAATGATCCAGTGATGTATTCTTAATAATGTTTTGTGCACTAAAACCTCATGTTTTACATAATTAAAATACTTTTGAATGAAAACCAAAAACATTTATTCAAAGAGACCTTGCAAGTGCCCAGCCTTATCAACTAAAACGATCACTGAAGACCCAGGGTCAAATTATGTGATTAAAAATTATGAAAGGGATGAAAACTTGTTTATTTATAAAGGCTTTATTTCCAGATTTATTATTACACTGCAGGGCATGAAGAAAATGATCATTTAATCAACTTCAAAGGATGTCTAGAGGATGTTATCTGGTGTTCTTATCGAGGTTGTATACACAGATAGTGTGTGCCGTTAATAACATTCAAAAAGTTAAGATGGCAGAGTCATATTTTCTTTTATCTTTCTGGGTTTGTTTGTCTAATTTATTTTCACAAGGATGTCTAGGGTAGTAAACATTTTAAATATAAAATTAGAGATATTATATTATTTGTTTCTTAATTTGATACTTTCCTGTTTTTAGTAGGAACAAACAAACCCGTCATTTTGTTATATAGTGGAGTAAGATAAGGAATAAGATATATTTGGGATTTGACACTGTCTTAGTTAACTTCCTGTTGTTGTGGTAAGATGCCATGAACAACTGAACTTATATGTGAACATATAAACAAGCAGTTTATATGGGACTGGAACTGATAGTTCCAGAAAATTAAGAGTCCATGAATATCATTCTAGGAATCTTGGTAGCACGCAGACAGACAGGACCCTTGAGCAGCAACTGAGACATCATATACAGGTCCACACATAGTAGGAAGGAAAGTATCCAAACAAGCATATGAGCCTATGGAGGATATTCATATTCAAACCACTAATGACAAACTGTTTTAACATAGAAATCTCTTTTTTGTTGATTATTATTATTCTTTTCTCTTAACTGTTATGCATTTTGTTGTTTTCTCCTAATTTCTTTTCAAAAAATTTCATTGTGTAACTCTTCTTTTTTGTTTTGGGTATTATGATGAAGTATTATAATTTCTAAATTGCATTGATAAGGTTGTTGTAATGAATAAAATTATAGAACTCTAGATGAAGATAATAAAATAGATTTTGAGAGGTTTTTTTTTCTCTAACACTCTTCTTTTTGAAGAACCATTGTTGCTGTTTGGTGGTGATATTCATCATGATCTCATGCCATTTAATATCATAAAAGTAGTACAATCCTGAGAACTGTATGTTTAATCATTTTAGGACTTTCAACTGGTACATCAATCGTGGTTCATACTTCATGACACTCTATATGACTAAGATAAAAATGTAGAGTGATAAACAGACATTTATCAGATTTTGTGAAGTCACATTTAATGGGCATATAAGCAATGTGTAGGTACATCATTTTTTTAGAGTTTTTTTAAATTATTTTTATTCTTTTTTAATTAAAATTTCCACCTGTCCCTGTTCCCCATTTCCCTCCCCCTCCTCCCAAATATTGCCCCTCCCCCCACTCCCCTTTCCCTATCCCCACTTCTCTTCTCCTCCCCCCACTCCATTCCCCCTCCCTCTCGTACAAATGCCCTGCCCTGCGGGAAGACCAAGGTCCTCCCACTTCTATCTAGGTCCAGGAAGGTGAGCGTCCAAACAGGCTAAGCTCCCACAAAGCCAGTTCATGTATTAGGATCGAAATCTAGTGCCATTGTCTTTGGCTTCTCATCAGCCTTCATTGTCCGCCATGTTCAGAGAGACCAGTTTCAACCCATGGTTATTCAGTCGCAGTCCAGCTGGACTTGGTGGGCTCCCAGTAAATCAGTTCCAATGTCACAGTGGGTGGGTGCACCCAAGACGCTGTGAGAAGGGTCTGGCAGCTGAGGTTCTTCATGATCACTGGTTGTTACATTCCTTTGCTCTATCTGGTACTTTGCACACTTTACATATCAGTTAAGATTATATGCAACTGTTTATTTCCTGATAATCTTCATTCTTGTAGAGGGTATGACTTACTGCTTTTCACGGTTTCTTTTCTTCTTCTCCCTCCTCCTTCCTTCCATCACTCCCTCCCCTCTTCCTTTCTTTCTCCCTTTCTTCCTCCTCTCCTTTCCTCATTTTCTCCTTGTTTTTTCTCTCTTTTAATTATTTTATTTGCTTATTTGAACTATTTTCCAAAGAAAATGCCTAAGTATCTGCAAAACTGAGCATAGGGTAGATAGTGACCATTGTAGATATGAAAACAAAAACATAATTTCCAAATACTTACCAAAGTTCCAATTCGCTGGCATGACATTCTTTTTGACTGCACTTTTGCAAACAACTGGTCACCTAGTCAATAATTTACTGACATATCCATTTACAAAGGTAGAAATAAATAATTTGTCACTATATCTCTTTTCAAAAAGAATAAATTATCCATAAGATGTGTTCTACAATACTATCAGAAAATGCTCCAAATGTCCAATGCTGCTTCTGTATACAGAATTCTTTCTGTATACTTTTACTGATTATTTTGAGATACATTGAAGAGATCATCAAAAAAAAAAAAAAAAGATCACTTCTAAATCTTTAAAATTCACAAATAAATTCACTTACTCAGTGTTGGGATCAATTAAGTCCTGACCTTCAGCCGCTCTTCCCTGTCTAGAGCCTTCTAATTGAAGTTACTAGAACTAGATCCTCTGTGCCTAGCCTAGAGGATCAGAGGATGGGATTTTCACCTGTTGGCCATTGACTGCAGGGTATTTAAGCCTCCATGGTGCTATTAAAGAGGGGCTTTTGTACCAGCGATTGGAGGTCCGTGTGTCGGTCTGTCTTTGCGTGTGTTTCTTCAACCTCCAGCCCCTTGCCCGAAGCTTGCGAACTGGGTTCTAGCGCTTAGATCGCAGACCAGGGGCGCGGTGCGCGGCAACTCAGGAAAATAACAATGACATATGATGAAGGATCTAGAGCGATTAGGATTATAGCCAGTTAGAGTTGGCATAATCATAATAGATCTTTTTCTAATATGTAGTCGTTTGGGGGAGAAGACACAGGCCACCTTGAGCGTTTCAAGCTGAAAGAAAATGTCATGGATCATCAAGGTTAGGTGACCTCTAGACATTCAGAATATCAATGAAATGATAGCTTAAAAATCTCCAGAAGTGACATATTCACAGGGAGATTTTCTAAACCTCTTGTACTGAAAATCTTAATGACAGTAAGCAGATGTACATCATGATATTATAGTATTTTTAACAGTATACAGGAAAATCCTGTTTTTCATCTAAGGGAAGCGAAGCTCATACTTCTTTTCCAGAGCTTCAGCGTAGCCTTACTAGTTTTCAGAAAATCAATGGGTCTAATTATAAAAATGTTGGTTATTTGTTACAAATAAAATTTGTATGTATGTTTGTATGTATATATGTATATAATTATATATATGGTATTTGATGAGAGAACTAAAATAAGAAATATTCACTTGAAATATTAATTGTATTAAGGGAAGTGTTCTGTATCCTTTCTCAGATATTTTAAGACAATAGCAATTGCTCCTAGTACAATATGTTTAACAAGTATTTGCTTGCATTTGTTATTTGTGACACAAATAGAATTATTCATATCTGTGTATTGTTCACGATGACTTCTAGAATACTACAGTCACAATGGCAGTTTTTAAAAATCTGTATCAATTAGTACATAATGTTTTATTTAAATTCCTGATCATCAAATAAGCAAAGCATTATAAATTAATATGAATTCTTTGATTCTTAAGTGCCTGTTTTCAGTAATTGATTCATAATGCCCCAGTTCCTTTCTGTTGCTGTCATAAATGGCTGACTAAAGCCAGTTTGAGGAATGATTGGGTTTCTTTGGCTTACAAGTTCTGATTACATTCAGTCACCACAAGAAGTTAGGGTGGAACATCAAGCAGGAGCTTAAAAGGAACAGTGAAGGAATATGGCGTCTTGGATTGCTTTCCATGGCTTGCTCAGGTCAATTTCTAGTTCAACCTATGAGCACCTGAGAGGGCTGGTGCCTCCCATAGTAGGTGCCACCCCCACATCAACCATTAATCAGGAAAATACGTCGACAGACACGCCCATAGGCTAACTTTTTGGTTGTCATTCATCAGTTGAGATTCCCTCTTTTTATATGACTCTAATTTGTGACAAGTTGACATAAACTAATTAGCACCTATAGCAAATCAGTCTCAAATATTTTCCAGATTCTTAAGGAGTCACAATTCCTATAACATTGTTCAGAACTGTGTTTAAATATATCCGTGTTTCACATCCAACTAGTTTTGGTTAACAGAACTTTAAATCTTCCATAGAAGCAATCTAACAGTTCCCTAGTAGCACAATTAGTTCTTATATACATTTTCTAATTAATAAGCAGAACACCAAATATGTATATGTGTATTTAAATCCTAACTCAAGAAGGTTCTGTCGTTGGTAGTATTTTTTTAATAGTAGAAGAATTAAAGTTGGTGAAATAACCATTTGATAGATGAATCCCGCTTGAGGCTAGTGAAGTCATCTTTGAAGAAGTAAACCCATGGGAAAACTACTGAGGAAGTTCTGATACCTGTAGGTGCTATTGTGATTCCATTAATACCCACATTCCTAGTGGGCAGCACACTAGAGACGCTGTGTTAAAACAAGTCTATTCAGATAATGGAAAAGAAGATATCAAATATCAGCTAATTAATTCTTCTTTCCAAAATATTGTAGAGAAATACCTAAAATGAAATTATACTACATGTAATAGTGACATTCAAATGCATATTGAGGCAAGGGTATGTAGCTCTTGGGTATGGACATTCAGCTCATGAGCTTGGGGGCCTGGTTTCACATCCTAGGGACTCACGTAAAAGCTAGAGCACTCAAACCCACCGTAGTTGTTTATATAATTCTATACTAATTAATAGCATTAATTTACCTTTCAAAATGAGTGGAAACATAATTACTGTCAAATAAAATTGTAGAGAGAGTCACCTGTATGAATATCTTCAAGAAGAGCATAATAAAACAGTGTAATTACTGTGAACTAGAACACAGCTACTGTGTACTTAAACATCACTGCAAATGTGAAAACCAATAATGTGACTGTAAGTTATGGTTGGAATCTGCATTATTCAGCGAACCTTATACAGTTGTGCTGTTTTATGGACTTAGAGCTAACTATAAAAATTGGATCTATCTTGTGAAAAGGGGATTAAATCTTGTGTTTTGCATACAATATACAAGGGAAAAAATCAAGCAGGAAACTGAAACCATTTAACTTTTCATTTATATACACTCATTTTCGGTCCTAGGTTAAAAGAGTATGGGAGAGTGATAACAGTGTGCCTTTAGAGACAGAGAATTATTTAAGGTGTCACAGATGTGTGGCATAGCTATTTGAACATAATATTTTCCTGTCTAAAATTGATGTATTTAGATATAAAACAAGATTTATTTTATTTTCCTTTAAGCATAGTCTGTAATGCAATATCAACAAATACAAGAGGATCTATTCTTTATAAGAAGGATTGTATATTCAATGGCCATTAATTTATATAGTTTTTTGGTTTTCCTGTCTTAAAATATTAATTATTAATATAAAATCAATTATTAATTTAAAGATTAGTTAATTAATTAAAATATGTAACATGAAAAATAATGTTGCTACTTACAAAATATATTTCTTTAAACTTGAGTTGAATGACATGTAAGTATTAAGTAAGATTACCTAAAAATAATCACTATTAATAAATAAATTTGCATTTCTAAAAATTTTCAAACTAGTATTTTGTCAATAACACAAATTGATAAAAAAATTAAAGGAAAGTAAGTAATGCTCCAAAGAATCCAATTGATTGAACAAAATCATCTTTCTAGTTATCTATAGAAAAAATGACCAAGCTGGATAAAAGTATAAATAAAACAAACACTTGAGGAAGCCTTGCATAATTGTATAAAACTATATCCCAAGTAATCATGCTTCTGTAGTATAAGGAGAGGAGAGGATATCATAACACCCTGTCTACCCAGCGACCTTGATGGAGCCAATGCAGCATCTCTGTTAGCACCCATTCATTATTAGCCAGACAGCAATTAAATACTTTTATTTCCAAGTCATGTCCAAAATTAATTAAAAGGATGTTTTTATATGTCCACCACGACATTAAACTAATTCCAAAAATGAGTCTAGGGAACTCCTCATATTATCAGATATCTGCTTGTATTGGACCATTCTCAACCAGATGTTCAGCGTAACCTGATATGAACGCTAGAAAAGACACTCATCTCAATTTGACTCTAGTTGCGTGACGTGGATAAGTGAGTCTGAGAATTTCTTTCTTTTCTTCAGTAATATGGAAATTATCAATTCTCAGTATGTTAGTGAAGACCAAATGATAGAAAGTATACATAGGAGTCTGTATATGGTGTTTAAAAATTCAAAACTATCCTAATACATATGCAAATTATACTGTAACAACTTCTATGCAACAACCCTCCTATTTTTTATTTTTATTTATTTATTTATTTTTTACAAAAGTTTTCTCTGTGGACGTCTCGCTAGCCTGGAATGTACCATGTAGACCAGACATGTCTGTGATTGCCTTGCCTCTGACAGCTGAGTGATTCCTACTGCTTGTACTGGCTTCTCAGAAGCCATTCCCTTTGGATGAATACCTTGCTTAACCTAGATGTAGTAGGGAGGGCCGTGGTCCTTCCTCAAAGCAATGTGCCTTACCCTCTCTGAAGAGTGGATGGGGGGTGGGGATAGGGAAAGGTGTATGGAATGGAGGAGGGGAGGGAGTGGGAACTGGAATTGATATGTAAAATGAAAAAGATGTTTTTTTAAAAAAAATAAAATAAATTAATTTTATTATATCCTCATAGAATTATATGTTTATTTCTTTATGCTATTAAAATTGCATATTTTAAATATACTTCTTATGCCTTGCTTCATTGCTATAATTTTGTATGGTAAGTTCTACTGAGTTTTCAATATGTTACTGCTGTGTTTCTTCAATCCTGTAACATTCCAATGTGTGACTTTTCCTTTCGTTTAACAATTTCTCTGTCTATAACCATTTAAGCTGTTTTTCATTTTTTTCATCACAAAAGTAAAGTCCCTATTTTTTTTTTTTTACATTTTGAGCCAGTGTGTAAGATACAAACTACTGGAACTGGAAGCCTGCTAAGATTACCACATTGCTAACTGACCAGAGCGTGGGACATTTCCCCGGTCGCGATACTGATATCCAATGACACTGTTTATCCTTCTGCCAAGAAGGCTCTCATTCCAGAGCCTCTTCTGTACTCAGAGGACAAATGTGCTTATACGGCGGCACCAAAGGACACTGTGCTAATTTGCATGCTTGTATGAGATGTTTTATTTCAGCCATTCACGAGTCTACTTTTGTTAAATATTTCTTTATTTCTTCTTTATTTTCCATAACGAATTATTTTCTCTTATTAACATTTTAAAAGAGTCAGGATATTATATTACTGAGGAAAATCCTTCTAGGTTTGATGCATATTTTTATAGTTCACATTTTATAAGATGTTTATTTTTGTCTTTCATGTGTCTTTTATTTTACAATTTAGATAATGTATAATATGAATTTATTTATAAATAATTCATAAAACTTTCTTTTGAATCTATATATTTACTCATGCTGTTATGTTATTAGTAGTCTAATTGAGATATTTCTGGCAGAAGAGGTTACCTTTATTTTTTTGAAAAAATATTCTCTCCTACAATACATCCTGACATTATTTTCCTTTCCCTCCACTCCTCAAAATCCCTCTACCTACCTACCCTCTCCCCCAGATCTACTGTTTTTTTATTTCCCTTCAGAAAAGATCAGGCCTCTTGTGGATATCAACAGACCACAGCATAGCAAGATGCAAAAAGACTTGACACAAGCCCTCATATTAAGGCTGGAATCAAGCGATCTACTAGAAAGAAAGGGTTGCAAGAATAGGCAACAGAGTCGGAGACACACACAACCCAACCGTTAAGAGTCACATAAAATCCCCAAACTAAACAATCACATATATGTAGAGGACCTAATATAGACCCATAGAGGCCCTGCGATTGTAGTATCAGTCTCTGTGAGCCCCTATGAGTTTTGCTCAATGGATTCTGTGGGCTATGTTCTCCTGGTGAAGAGGTTAGCTTTTTCTATATGGTTATCTCTTTACAGAAAGGTACAGGAAAGGGAAAGAAAGAGGGAAAAGGAATGGGGGGATAAAAGAAAGAGAAAGGGACACAAAGAGAGAGCACTTGGCATTTGTTGCCAGGCTAGCCTGTAAATTGTGTTCCTCCTGCCTCGCAGCCTCTTTGACTGGAAATGCTACAAGCACACACTGCTACACCTGGGTGTGCAAATTGATTTTCATACCCAGTTCATTAGGTTTGCGTTTTCATCACCTCTCTTGCTGAATGTTTCTAATGCTCTAGTTTCTGACACTTTTGGTGGCTCAGTGTAATTTTTCAAATGCACCAAAGTCAAATTCAAACTAAACAAGACACTGTGCTATTAAGATGACGGAGTAGTTTCTGGAGTTCACATTAGGATTTTCACGATGCCCCGCAGAAGGTCGTCTGTTTTCCTTGAAGTTGAGAATGTCCTACTGGGCCTCCATTAGCCCTAGAGCACTCATGAAACAGGGCTGTAGAGTTCCCATTTAAAAAGTCATTAGCTGAAATGGAATAAGAGAAGGCGGAGAAGGAGGAGAGAGTACTTTTGTACAAACAAAACAAAACCAAAACAAGTATTCATTGGTCCCTGAAGAGCAATTGGTTTCCCCACTAGTCATCAGCCTCTTCCTCCCATCTTGTAACCTTTGTCTGCAATGACCTCTAATTGAGGTCCTATATTTGTTAAAACACTGAAGGACCAGGGATACAGAGATGCTGACATTAATAAGGGGGCCCTTTTAAAATTATTAATATATAGAAAAAAATAGAAAAGTGATTTGTAAAAGATAACAGTCTTCATGTAATTAGCAAAGTATAATGACATGATTAGATAGGAACTCAGTTTTGTTTTACTATTTATAGTCCCTTCTGTATATAGACATGGTTACTGCAATCTAGTCTTTGAGTCACTTCCTTACCTACGATTTAATTTATTTGGCCTTTGGAGGAATACATTTGCCGTGACATGTGTTTGCTTCCTGGTTTTATTCTCCCAGGAAAACTAGGTGAATTCAAAGGTAAACTTTTAGTCTAGCTTGACTGTTACCCTTTAGGAGATCATATACTTACCCACTAATTGTAGAAATAATGAAACAATATTGTATAGATATTTAGTGATGTATCGATGAGAATCTATAGCAATGGTATTATATGTGTGTGTGTGTGTGCGTGGACACATAATTTCATGTACGAATCTGTTAACTATTATAGTAAACATGCTGTATTATAACTATGAATTAAGGCAGAATTTTATATTTAAGGAACATCCATATATCCTATTCAGTGTCAAATATCTTTATGATCAAATTCAGGAAATACAAATGTGTAAAGTTTTGGAATATTCTAACATAGAAAATTATAGCTGTTTTATCCCTTGATTTTTTTTCTGACACCTACAGAAAGCACATTTTGATTCTGTTTCTTTTAAAATACATTGAAATCACAAAAAATATTCACAGAGCTGAATGGATAAAATTATACTAAATGCATAGGACAAGATTATGGAGCCTAGCCAGTTTTGATGCTCACCATCATAGACCTGGATGGAGGGGGGAGGACCTTGGACTTTCCACAGGGCAGGGAACCCTGACTGCTCTTAGGACTGGAGAGGGAAGGGGAGAGGAGTGGGGGGGAGAGGAGTGGGAGGAGGGGGAGGGAAATGGGAGGCTGGGAGGAGGCGGAAATTTTTTTTCAATAAAAAATAAAATAAAATAAATAATAATAAAAACAACTAGGAAAAAAGATTATGAAATAAACCGAGGCCTTTATTAATTCTGATATGAGAGTTTGCTATTGTAACACGTTATTTATGTTCCTGTTGAGGCTAGCCACTTGCTCGCATTTGCATATGCATAGCAAGATAATATCATTTTATTAGTTTTTGTGCTAAGCCTCGGAAGAGTAATTATGTAAGATCTGGCTTATACATATTTTAATCATCTATTTCTATTATTTTCATATATGCTTCATCAACTTCTGAGCAATACACATTCCCAATTACAGTATGTTTCTAATGTACACAAATATCCATTAACTTAACCAATCCGATATCCTGCATTTCATAATTTAAATAATATAAATATGAATTGTGACTTGTAACATGAAGAAAGCATTCAAATACACTCAGTTCCCTTTTTGTAATTTTAATAAATTTATACCCATTTCTTCTTTTATGAACACTCCCCAGAATTTTTCCTTTTATTTAAAATAGAATTTCTTTCAGTAATATATTCTCGTGTCCATTTCTACTCCTCTATTCCTCTAAATTTTTCGGCACATCCATTCCCACTGAATCCACCCTCTTTTCTCTCTCTCGTTAGAAAAAAAGCACAAAAATCCTCTAAGCGAGAAAAATAGAATAAAATAAACTCTAATCTGGTAAACAAACAAATAAACAAACAAACAGGAAGAAAAAAGCCAAAGAAAAGAAGGCATATGAAAAAAGTCCCATGTAATTACAAGTTTTGGAGTCCCTTAAAAATGCTAAATGGAAGTCATTATACAAACTCAATGGGCCTGTGGAGAAAAAAGAGAAAAATTATATATATATACATATATGTATGTATATATGTTATATATAATAAAATAATAAGGTAACATTAATATAAAAGAAGTCCCTGAAACAACATTATGAGATAATAAGGCTCCAAAGATGCCATTGAGTTAATTTTCTGTTGACTGTCTGAAGCTGAGGCAGAGTCTACCCTTAAAAGTAATTCTTTCCTTAATGTGACTCCCTTGGAGGAAGCTTAAGTTTTCTTTGCAAGTTGATGTGAATTGAAAATGGGTTTTGGGTTGGGATGGGTCATATGTCCACTTTTCTTCTTAATCCTAGAACTCCATTAGATGCAGACTGTGCAGGCCCTGTGCCTGCTTCTTCAGTCCTGGGAGTTCATATGTGCATTTGTCTTGCTCTATTTAGATGCTCTTCTTTGCTTGGAGTCCTCTCAGCTATTACGGTCTTTCTACTTCCTGTTCTGCAAAGTTCCCTGGGCCTCGAGGGGAGGGATTTGATGGAGACACCCTGTTATTTATCTTCCATTCTTTGCATGATGTCTGTCTGGGGGTGGGTGTGACCTCTGAATTTGTTTCCACTTGGTGCAGGAGGAAACTTTTCTGATGATGTCTGAGCAAGGCACACATTTATGAGTATTAAATGGCATTAAGAGTCATTTTATTGAAACTATTTGTTTGTTTTTTGTTGTTTTTACAACAATAGTATTTGGTTTTACCTTAGGTCCCAAGGCTTTCTGGTCACAGGTTCTTGATCAAACACACTTTGTCAGGTATAGATTCTATCTTTTGGTCTTGGCCTGCAGTCAAATCGGATAATGGTTGTTTACTCCCACAAACGTTCTGCCTCAACTGAACTAGCACATCTTGCAGGCAGGACATTATTGTACAACAAAGCCTTTGTGGCTGGATTTGTGTTTTTTTTTTCAGTTTTTATAAAGTTTTATTTATTTTTCAACTTTTTATAAGCTTTTTATTTAAAAAAAAACAATCTTTTTTTCATTATATATACCAACCCAAGTTCCCAGTCCCTCCTCACCTCCCATGCTCTCCACACACTCTTCCACCCCACCCCCATCCACTTCTCAGAGATGGTAAGGCACATTGCTTTGGGGGAAGGTCTAAGGCCCTCCCTGCTATATCTAGGCTGCATAAGATGTCCATCCAAAGAGAACAGGTTCCCAAAAAGCCAGTATATGCAGTAGGCTACACAGAAAGTTTCAGGAGAGTGAAGGCTGCATAGTGAGACCATGTCTCTAAAACAATTCAGATGATAAACAGATATATGATAAAAGATAGATAGACAGCTAGATAGATAGGTAGATAGATTATAGATAGATAGATGATAGATAGATAGATAGATAGATAGATGATAGATAGATAGATAGATAGATAGATAGATAGATAGATAGATAGATAGATAGAGATAAAATAAAGGGGTAATTTTAAAAACCATTATTATATGGTTACACCATACTACATTTTTTTCCTGAAATACAGTCAAGCCAGAGGATGCCTGTACATATTTTTCTTCTTATTAAATGGAATGGAAATAACAAATTGCTCTCATTCTTGACGTTTCACACAGGGTTTTTAATCCATTTTCTGAGGCTTGGCTTTTAAAGGAGTCTAATGTCACCGTTCAATTTGAGACGAGCTCTGTGAACATTTCTGACAAATGAACCTTTTACTTAATTGAAATATAATGATTCATTTTGATGAAATGAGAGAAAACTTACAGATGATATTTAATCGCTGCTGTCATATAAGCGCTAAGCCATCCCCAGGGTGCTATAGCACCTAGATCAGTCACTGCCTATGAGACAGGATCCACAGAGCTTCTGATAACTACAAAGCTGCTTCTCTACTGTCTGGCTCACTTAATAGGTTCATTCACTGTGTTTCTTGCACTGGACGGAACCCTGTATTTAAAATGTCTTCAATATTTTTGATTACTTAGTGTTACCTTTTATATTTATTTCTACTTTTTGAAAAATGAACACAAATATATGTTGCCATTTAAAAATCTTTTTATCTATCTTTTGAAGCTAACCTATTTTCATCATTAAGGTTAAAGAGTTTCTTACTAAATCATTCATCATGTGATTATTTCTGAGGTGGTATATAGCTACCAAATGATGTCTTCTACTTTGGGGAAGTTTTCGAAGTGTGAAACGGATACCAATATTTGAAGAAAAATAAACAGACAAAAAAACCTTTATCTACTGATAAAGTACAGTGCTTGGAACATATTGACTTATAAATATATATGGAAGTTATGAGAAATTATAGCACTAATTTTATGTGTATAGCTTAAATAAAATTATGTATCTTGCCCTTTTCACATTATTGGGAGATTTTTAAAAAATCGTTTATGAATGTTTGCTTTTATAATTTTTTTTGAGAATTTCATTCA
Source organism: Chionomys nivalis (assembly GCF_950005125.1). Taxonomy (NCBI): domain Eukaryota; kingdom Metazoa; phylum Chordata; class Mammalia; order Rodentia; family Cricetidae; genus Chionomys; species Chionomys nivalis. The sequence continues at coordinate 6,472,130 of NC_080111.1, read as the reverse complement.
TGTGTTCTGTGTTGCCATCCTTCTGTCTCCACAAACCAACGCATCCAGTGGTTCTCCAACTCCTTTTGAAATCATAACCTTTTTAAAAAATTATTCCTCTTACACCAAAAAGCTCATATACAAGAAAATCAAATGTAAACAAAAGAACACACGCAATTTAGTTATTTTAGTATTGCTTATATCAACATTTGTTTTGGGCTGACCCCTCAGTATTGGGTGACCTCGATTTGTTCCTGGAGAAACGTTTTCTTGTTTTCTCAGAAACAATTGATTTCCAGTATTTCTCCCTATCTTGTAAGAACTAAGTAAGTCGCAATACAGTTATAACTGAATGTGATTTGTTTGGAACTTTTCTGTTCAATATCGTTAAATGTGACAAAATACAGTGACTTTGAATACTGAATTAGTGTATACTACAAAATTAAGTTCTTTTCACATTAAATAACAACATTCCAATATAAAAAACTTCAGGCAGAATGCAGTGATATTTGTAATAAATTTATTTCTAGATACCACTCCAGCTCAGACATCATAAGAGAGGCTTCCCTATGCAGCAGAGACCCACAATAAGGCATCATGCAGAGACAGAACACTCAGCCCTAAATGAGATGTCTCCATCAAACTCCTCCCTGCAGAGACCAGAGAACCTTGTGGAAGAGGAGGCAGAAGATGCCAGAGTCGGAGAAAGTGAACTGCACCAAGGAAACAAAGCCATCTATCGGAACTCACAGAGTGAGTGGTACAGCACCAGCTCAGGTCCGCATCAGATGATCCTGGAGAGGAAAGGAAAAGTAGAGCAACCCCCATCCCTAATTCAGAAGCAACCTCTAATTGCTATTTGCAAATGCAATTTATTTCACCCAAGGGCTGTCACAGGAGAAATAATATGCCTAAGGATAGGCTACATGTTCTACCAGAGATGACCAACAAAAAAAATCCCAAGGGCATTTCCTTGTCTCACATCATTATGCCAGGACTTCTCCTTTGTTCCAAAATTTTATCTTATTATTTACATTTTATTATATTCATATTCTCTTTTCTTCTCTCTTTCTTTCAACCTTACCTGTCCTTTGCATGTATATTAGGGCTTCCAATTTAGTGTTTTTATGGGATTTCCGAGTGTGCCAATAAATGGGTTTGCATTTCCTATGTCTTTTCTTGGGCTCATTTTCTTCTCTTTGCTTTTTTTTTCCCAAATGCTGTGTGTTGATTTTTGTTTTGTCTTACTATATTATTTTTTATTTCATTATTATCCCTTGGAAGTTTTTTTGTTTTTGTTTTTTAGTGAAAAACATAACGTTGTTGTGCCCAGGTGGGAGGGGAGGTTTGGACTAACGGGGAAGAGTAGAGGGAGGGTCAACTGTAATCAGGATATGGTATGTAAACAAAAAAGAGTCTATTTTGAATAGAAAGAGAAAAGGGAAGCAGAAAATAAGTAAACTTCTTGATAGCCTCGTTTTTACGGGGTACCAGATAGCGACAACACGAAGCATATTTCAGCAATAACGCTGTGAAAAGCAATTCCATTTTACTGCCTGTGACTGCATTAGATGTAGCATTAATCTATGTTCAAGAAAAATGTGCTAATAACTCAAATGGAAACTGCAACATAAAATGATACATAGACAAGAAGCCATTGCTTACACAGACTAGGTATATTCTTTCACAATAACTGTTTTGAATAAGGGCATTCTTTTCTTAAAAACTCTATTTTCAAACACAGAAAATTGTGATCTTTTTTTGGGTACACAGTAATTAAGAAACAGTATATTGTTAAAGAATGATAGGTATAAATTTTAGTATATAAAATTATAGAAGATGAATCACAATTAACTCAGGTTGTTCATCAGTGTAAAGAGAAAGCATGCTTCAAAGCAAACAAAAAACCCAACAAATAAAAAATAATTGTCATTAAATGTTTAGTACCTTTGACAATCTATCTATATTGTCTTAAAGTCAATATGATTTTAAGCATGTTTTCTTTATAATATGGAGAGTATCTCAAACTTAACTTTTTCTATTTATATTTTTGCAAAGAATATGCTTTATATTAACATGATTAATGGACTCAGTCTAAAGACATCAGGTTGTGGAAGTTAGTTAGCACCAGGCATCATCACACTGATTCAGAGGCATTCTGGGTAGTTCCTAATCTCCTGAGAATTTACTTCTCATTGATCTGCAATCAACTGGTACCGCTCATGCAGACTTCATTTGCCTAGACAGCTCTAATCTCACATATGGATCTACTTGAGCATGTATAGGTAGAGTTATAATTAGTTAAGTATCGTGCCTGATGTTTGATCAGGGCGGTGTTCTGTATAATAGGAGATCTAGAGTAAAACATCACATGCCTGCCGAGTGGTGGTGGCGCACGCCTTTAATCCCAGCACTCCAGAGGCAGAGGCAGGCGGATCTCTGTGAGTTTGAGGCCAGCCTGGTCTACAAGAGCTAGTTCCAGCACAGAAACCAAAAGCCACGGAGAAACCCTGTCTCAAAAATCAAAAAAGAAAAAAAAATCACGTGCCTTTTAAGTCTTAGAGTCAAGTATTTGACAATGTTACTTCCAAAAAAAAAAAAAAGTTTCTTTAATCAAAAGAATCAAAGACAGCAGCAACAAAGCATTAAAACAGAACACATAATCAATATTTATTGGAAAAGTATACTATTATAGGTGTGTATATATATGGTACTTTAGAAAACAAAGTTTCTTTTGATAGAGAGACATAAGGCATGTGCCCAAAGGATTGAAGAAGTGGGTCTACTCTCCAGGACCATGGTACCCACCAAAGGTCAGAGGTAAATGGAATGCATGTATGTCATCATGAAAGTAAAGTATGCCAGGTGGCTAAGATTTGGCTTGATCCTCTGTAAGTGAGTCCGATCTTGTGAGATGCTATTCGTTGACTCCAAGCATAAATTTCACTTGGGTAGAAAGAGGACAGCCTCAGAGTCTGTGGAAATATTTATTTTTTTGGAAACCTCAGTAAGTGGCCTGAATGCTGTATATATAGACTAATAAATAGGATTGATCTTTGAGAATAATTTCCTAACTCAGCATCATAGAAGCTCTACTGTGATTTAGGAAAATGTGCAGTGCCACCTAGAGGAGGGCAGGAAAATAAGTTATTCATCTTAAAAAGAAGCACTGACTAGCTTTCTGTCAGAGCAATAAGACAGTATTTTAAAACAAGTATGTCACCTAGTGATAAGAAAACAATGTAAAATGCAGCGCACCGCGCTCCCCTGTCTGTGCTCTATGCGCTAGAATCCAGTTCGCGAGTTTCGGGCAAGGGGCTGGAAGTTGAGAATACACACGTAGAGACAAACCGACATACAGACCTCCAATCACTGGTACAAAAGCCCTTCTTTAATAGCACCACGGAAGCTTAAATACCCTGCAGTCAATGGCCAACAGGTGAAAATCCCATCCTCTGATCCTCTAAGCTAGGCACAGCTTCTAGTAACTTCAATTAGAAGTCTCTAGCAGGGAAGAGCAGCTGAAGGCCAGGACTTAATTGGTCCCAGCATAAAATGTTAAGTAAATGAGTGAAACACAAGCATCTTATTTCTAATTAAATATGTACCTTATTATGATACAGGCATGTTTGTATCTGTAAAGGAAGATAGGATAGTGTAAATTTATCAATTACTTAATTGTAAATTGTTGCAAGGAGCCGCTTGTTTGTCCCGGCCATCCAGAACTGAAGCAACCACACAGAAACTGTATTAATTAAATCACTGCTTGGCCCATTAGTTCTAACTTCTTATTGGCTGACTCTTACATCTTAATTTAACCCATTTCTATTAATCTGTATATCACCACGTAAATGTGGCTTACCGGCCAAAGTTCCGGCATCTGTCTCTGGCAGTGCTACATGACTTCTCTCTGACTCTGCCCTTCCTTCTTCCAGCATTCAGTTCTGCCCTATCAACAGGCCAAGGTGGTTTCTTTATTCATTAACCAATAAAAGCAACAAATAGACAGAAGGACCTCCCACACCAGTGAATAGATAATCCCTGTGAAACAGGAAGTGAGACACTGAGCTAAAATTAATACCTTTTATGACATTTGTATTTTGTTTTCAAAAAAGTTTTATTAGAAAGTTTTGTATTATACACCAAATTTGCAATATAATTTAAATGCACAATAGATTTGAAAAATCACTAGGCAGTGATTATATACTTCTAAATCTTGAGTACAGTTTTGTTTTGCCTTTTAAAAAAAGGAATTTCTGTATTCAATTATCTCACTTCAAACAGTTTGCAACTCAATTTCTATGTTTCTTTAATCTATAAAATTTTAAGTTTTTTTTACAGTTATTTGGAGAACTGTAACATATTTATTTATTTCAAGATTATTAACAGTGCTTCATAGTGTATATATTCCATATTTTCATTATTCAATAACAATCAGGTTGTTTCCATTTCCTAGTTATTGTACATAGAGCAGCAATGAACATGGCTGAGCAAGTATCTGTGGAGTAGAGTGTAAAGTCCTTTGGGCATATGCTAAGGAGTGGAATAGCTGAGTCTTATGGTAGATATTTATTTAGCTTTGTGAACATTCTCCACATTGATTTCCACTGAGGCTGTACCAATTTACTATTCTATAAGAGAGTGAGGGTTGTTTCTTCTTCCTGAAACCCCTTTCAACATTTGTTGCCTGTTTTGTCCGTTTTGTTGATCTTTGCTATTCTGACTTCAGGGAAATAAAAATCAAAAGTTATCCTGAGCTGGATTTACCTAATTTTTAGGAACAATAAACAAGGAATGTTTTTGGGAATAATTATTAAATACTTTTTTTTCCTTGAGAACTCTCAAGGTATGTCCAAGATTAGGTTTTTGAATGGGCTATTTTCAGTTTTTGTTTGTTTCTGACTGTTTTTGAGTTCTTTGTATATTTGGAATAACTTCTTTGTCAGATGTATATTTCCCTCCCACCCACTGCATTGACATCCCAAAAGATATTTCTTTTCTTAGAATTCAAGAGTTTCCCAGCTTTGTGACAAGGTAAATATGCGGGACTTGCTTTGTCATAATTTCAAAACTCTAGGCATGAGGTCACACAGATTTAAAAGTGGCGTTTATTCAAATCACTGTGAAATCAGCCTTCTTCCTTATTTTGGAGAAACCATCAACTTTTGTTTTGTTAATGTAAAAACTGTTTCAGTTGTCATAGCAAGTGTGGTATGTTCACACATAACTTTGAATCTAAGGTTGGAGACCCAGAAATGTTGTCAAGGCTGGGTTAGAACCAATGGATCTTTAGAGAGATCCATACAGGTCCCTCTACTGCTGTAGAACAATATTCTAATCTGATTACTTCTTAATACTGTTAGGCATATTAGTATTGGTTGCTGCTGGAATTTTTTCTCTCCACTGCTGCTTAGCTTGGTTTTCTAATTTATCGCCAATTCATGAGCTACTAACATCATCACAAATAAAAAATGTATATCTTACCAACTCTCCTACCTAGAGTTGAGTTTCCTTCATTTGTGTATACACATGATGGATAAAAACATGAATTCTTCCTATGTTTATAATTTTCTATTCTGAGAGAATGTGTCAAGCTAGAACAATAAAGGCAGAATTTTTTTTTTCTCAGAAAGACAAATTACTAAGTCACAAATGGCAGTGTTTTTGGTTGTATTGATAGTTCGCACAGGATGCCAGCTAGGAAACAGAAGAAATATAAAAATATACCTTCCATATCATTAAGATATTTTCTTTCACAGCCTCTATATTTTATTTAACCTCTAAGAAAGCATCGAGTTCCTGTTGTTTAACATGGAAACAGAAAGATTTTCTAGGTTATATCCTAAAGAATTCAGAGTATGAACTATTGGCTATAAAAGTGTTAAAATATGGTAATTATTTATCTTGCATTTTAGTAGATCACATTGAGATTTTGCTCCTGAATAAATCTTAGATTTTACTACAAATAGATGAGTGTCACAGAGGTAAGCAAACCACCATTTTATGCTTTATATATGATACACATATCAGGAAAGAAAGATGCCGACAATGTAGATTGTTCTTGTAAAAGTTTCATAGTTTCTGGTTTATCAAAGAAATAGGTTTATTTATCACTAACTTTAAGATAACAAGAAGAGAGCGTATATGGAGCTGGAATTGAAGACAATATGAGCAATATATGCTAGTAATGTTTAAGTTATGAAATGGGTTTGGCTTTCATGGAGACAGTCATGAATTTCAAGAATCAGCCTGAAGAGCAACAGAGCAAGCTATGATTTCTTAATATGTCCCCATCTCTATGTAAAATTATGCATCTTCATTAGGTTAGAATAAAATATCAGATACTTGAAGTGAAAAAAAATCACTAAGAAGTGAACATATTACAAAGATCACAAAGCTAAGTGACTTACACATTAATATGTAGAGACGGTAAGAGAGGTGAGACTAGAAACTAGAAGCTCTTAAGGGACCTGTTCAATCAATTGGTAGGTGTCCTTGAATGCCCACTTTCTCTTGTTTTTGCCATGAGCAATAAATGGAGACTTATTTTTGTTCTATCAAAATAAGACTCATTTTCTATTATATAATCCCCATGGCTGCACAATTTCATTACTTGGGTTATAATAGATAAGCAATTCTTTTAATTATCACATAAAATTCACTAATTACAAGTTTATTGGATAGATTTATTACTCACTAACATGTACATATTTAAATGTCTCATGCTGTGCACACAGTGCCTAACAGAAAACAATACTTTTGACAGTATTTTAACTGAGTTATTTTAAATGAGAAGAGCTCAATGACTGTAGCTCTTGAGGTTAAGAATCAAAATCTTTTGGCAGGTAAGGAACATGCAGGATTTAAGGTCATTGGTGATTTCAATCTTCCCATGCAATAGATTTGATGAGAAAACTCATTTCTTGAATAAGTCACTACTCCATATTCACTTAAAAATGCCTCTTGCTTTTCTATATTAATATAGAGAATTAAATGCCATTGTCCACAATACTGCTTTATCCTACCAGACCATATTTTATATTTTAAAGTAGCTATTGATTCTGTGCAGATACACTTAAAGATTAATATAAAATATTCATCAATTTTCTTTAATCAATGAGAGAATAAAATGACTGAGTTCTCTATCTGTGTGAATGTAGCGAAACTTGTGTCTCTGATGTTTTTCATCCCCTACCCTTAGAAGACAAATCTCCAAAATTTCTGGTTCGCTGATCCTATCAGATACCCCATTATCCACTCCATTTTTTTGTATGTAAGCAATTGAACTGCAAGTCTATAGATGTTTTTATCTGACAATCTTATGACTTTTTCAGTTTTTATTTGTTTAAAATAGCCTATTTTTCTCATACAACATACCCCATCATTTCCCCTCTCTCTATTCTTCCCAGTTCCTTCCCACCTCCCTCTCCTTTAGAATTACTCCTTCTGTGTCTCTCATTAGAAAAGAAAGTTTCTAAGACTAGATCATGGATGGCATCCAGCTTTGTGACTGACATTACTTCAGAATGAACAGAGTCCTTAGGAAATCAAGTTCACAGGTGAGTTAAGAATGGCAGAAGTAAGAGTCTTGAAACACGAATTTAGTTGCAGAGGAAAAGACACCTCAAGCTTAAGCAATTTGATACAACGTATTCAATGTTTCTAAGTGAGTTTTGAATATTAAAGTTCAGAAGCAAATGCAATCATTGATTTCCTTTCTCAGTGGTTTCCAGCATCACTCAGTTGTCATTTCTGTTCCCATTGTGACATCACAGAGTCAGAACTTACTGTTGGGGATGTCACTATTGCTACGATGTGATATTTATTAGTGCTGCATTGTGTATACATCAGGATAAATCAATAAAGCACTTGTAATTACTTCACTTTTCTTACGGAACTTTAAATAATAGATGAAGTTTTTTTGTCCTAATTTACAAATTTATTGATTTCCAGCATCCAGTCAATTCCGACTTGGACCCGTGAGCTCTGACTCAGATGATCTATTGTTTCTGTGGAGCCTGCCATTTTGAAGGAAAGCAATAATAGGGATTTGTGTTTAATCGCATCACCCTACACCGAGTGGACGTTATCAAATGTGTTGCTATTAGTGTGTGGACATGCTTGGTCCCAGCAAAGGTCATGCAAGCAGTAGGTGTTCAGTAGGTGTGCTTCTGGCAGACTCAAAACATTGTCTTCAGTCTTCATCGGGAACTGCATCAGACTCCATTGTGCACAGCTGGGCAAGTCCAAGTCAATTCAGGAATTTGCAAAATGCCATAAAGTAACAGATTAGAGAACCAAGATAATAAGATGAAAGTTTTCCTTTTTTTTCCAGGATGAGAACCAAACAAAAGTTATATCTATGATTTTATTCTGTGTGCACTTGGCCTGAATCATAGAAGATATAAATATGGAGAGTATATCAGCAGACTGAAGGCTTTAAATGAAAGAGGAACTTCTCTCTACTCATGTTTCCCAAAGTACAAAATGCAGACAACTCTTAATACACCTTTACCTTCAGTTCGCACATGAAATACTCTTAGTGTGAGTTCTGTCCCCATCCCTAGACGTTTGTTTCAGGGACACTCACATTTTCACTCGATTTGCTGTATTGAACAGGAATCTAATTCGGTTAAAATCCTCCTAGGACAAGGAGTTCAGATCCAAAAGTGTTTCCCTCCATAACAAAATCCGTAAGGGCTTTTACTTGTCTCTCCACAAACAGTGGGCAGCAGTCAAGTGCAAGAAAGATTTATTTTTGTCTTTCCATCATTACAGTGAATTTTAACATTTCAGAGTGAATTAATATAGGCCTCCTTAAAAAAAAACAAAATAAACAAACATTGGAAACAAAATTTATATAGTTATTTTGCTTTCTGTTTTACAGACCTCAATTATTTTACTATATTTCCCTTAAGGGTTGGGTGTCTGCATCTCAGGGCACCCCAAATCTCCAGTAACCACATTTTATATTTCTACATTGCATAATCAGCCCAAGGCTAGTCCTGGCCTCCTTAATAAAAGAAATCCTAACGGTAAAAAAAAGCAATAACAAGGTAAACGATAAGGAAGCACAAATTGGCGGAGAGAAAAATATTTCTCATCGCAGCAGGATTGTTTCATTTGACATTTTATGAAATCAACCAAACTAGAAGAAGAAGCAGCTCAGGGAAGTGCTTTGACGTCAGCACGTTAAATGCTCTAAGAGCAACTGATACTGTTGAGAAGGCAGTGAAGGTGGGATCAGGACAGCAGGTTGGCTGTAGCATCTGTGATGAACGTCTCCATATTCTAAAGTGCAGGCTTCCCCCAAGGTAGTTTTTAAATGTTAGCATGCGGGCAAGAGAGAACTCTGGCAGGCACTGGGGAGCTCCCAGTCTGTCTGGAAATCCCTGTGCTTCAGGTCTGCATTGATTTGACTAAACACAACAATTCACTTCCAAAAAAAAAATCTGCTGAAAACAAAGGTGCCCTTGCCAATATTTTGTTTCCTTTTGACAAGCCCTGATATTTCTGAGGGGAAATCCACGGCAAATGGAATCAGGTCGTTCATTTATGCTGCGCGCAAATACAATTTAAAGATACAACTCCACAGAGAGCATGCTTCCCCGAGGGCAGGCGTTTGAAAGACTGAAGGTAAAGTGTTCTTCATGATCAACTTATCAAGTCTAGTTCTCTTTGAATTCGGAAATGACCTTGCTGCAAATATTAGGCATATTGATTAAGGTTACTCTAATGAATAAATGGATACATTTTTCTGAAAAGTCCAACCTTCACCTTACCCAGAACGACTCCGTTTAAGAGCACATTCCACCGCTGTGGCTTCTTTCACGTTTGTTCTGGAATGTACTAAAGAAGGGCTGCTTCTTTCTATCAGAGCATTTCCGTCTCTCACCTATTCTTTGAGTAGTTATAAAACTCAGACGAATGATGTTGAAATGGCATACCAATGCATTTGTCTCTGATTTTTCAACTTTGTTCTGTGGATGTAAATTTAATTAATAAGCAGTGTAGACCAATTAAAACATTCTGGTTTGCCAGACGTTTTTCTCATAAAGCCATGTATTCAACATATATTTTAATGTATACAATATATAGTATTAGTATATCTTCATCTTAACAGAAATGTTAGCATTTTGCATGATTAAAATTTTAATTTATAGTTACTGGAATATAGAGATAATTTAGCACTATCTGTGTATTTGATCATTTTTGTATGCACATAAACCAATAAAAAAACTGATGTTCTCTTCCTGCATTCTTTCTGAAGTGAGTCTTTTCTCAGGAAAATTGTTGTTAGTCTATAACTAAAATGTTTTTGCTTTTCTACTGAATTTCTATTGACATAAATCATAGAACATATTAAGAACATTCAAGCAACAAGTACAAGAGTCGTGCCACGGGTTGAGATGAAAGGTGTGTTTATTGTAGATTGATGCTGATGAGAGCGTGCTGGTTTCATTGATGCACATAAAGAGTGATAGCTACTAATCCACCCTTAATCACCATACAGTCTCGATTAATTGCTTTCCTTACTGGGTCCCCTCGCTGTAAAATGAGAACCAAAAAACAGTCTTTCTAAGAAGGTTAACAGAATCAATAAAGTAGATACGGGGGCTTTCAATATACAAGGAGGAATATTTGTATGCACCAGGGTATACAGTTAAAATCAGAAACCCACCAATATTGTCTACTTCTAAAGGTTCTAATTTTATAAATTAGCTGTCTAAAGTTCTGTAGTAGCTAATGTCATATAGTCTTTATTTCTGTCCCTCATTTTATTAAACATAATACATACCAATCCCCATACTGGGAAAATATCCAAAGGAAATGACAAAGTATTATATAGACAATCTGCCTTGTAGTATTTTTGCATTATTCTTCACAGAGTCAAAATAAGAATCAGTCAACATGCTTATTTATTATTGAATGAAAAAATCTTATATATATATATACATATATAAGCAAAAGTAGATGAATACTATGCAACAATGAAAAATAACGAAGCCCCATCTTTGTGACTTCCTGTATGAAGCTGAAGGGTTTTAGTTCACACTGCATAGTGTGGTGATCTTCATCTTCTCTATGATGAAAGCGAGATACAAAGAAGTTTAGAAGACCAAAATCTTTAACAACACACCGATGGATTGCCTACTATTCTGTATGCTTGCCCATTTCATTACTATTAATTGTGCCCATTTCATAGAAACAAGAATTGTAGCATGAATAATACAAACCTAGAGTCAGATATTTGGTTTCAACCCCAAATCCAGAAATGCAAAGCAGCCAAACCACTAGAGAAGCCTGTTGGCAGAGGCTGCTTGTTCGTTTTATTGACACCCAGACAAGAAATAATCACGCAGAAACTATATTAATTACAAATACACTATTTGGCCAATCACTTAGGTGTTTTGCTGACAAGCTCCTATATTTTAAACTAAGCCATTTCCATTATTTTGTTTTTTATCTTGAGTCTCGTGGTTTTCCGACAAAGTTCTGACAGTCTCCAGCACCAGTTTTTCTTTTTAGGCAACTACATGTCATCTCTCTACCTCAATCTTCTTTTCTCCTCTATCTCTGCTTGGAATTCCAGCCTTACTCTATTCTGTACTGTCATAGACCCAAGTGGCTTTCTTATTAACTGGTGTGGGAAGTTGTTCTGTATATGTTTTGCCTTTATTGGTTAATGAATAAAGAATCTGCCTTGGCCTGTGATAGGGTAGAGTAGAACTAGGTGGGGAAACCTAAACTGAATGCTGGGAGAAAGAAGATGGGAGTCAAGAGAAGCTATGTAGCACCTTAAGAGACAGATTTTGGGTAGAACCTTGCCAATAAACCACAGCCACATGGCAATACACAGATTAATAGAAATGGGTTAAATTAAGATATAAGAAATAGCCAATAAGAAACTATAGCTAATAGGCCAAGCAGGGATTTAAATAATATGGTTTCTGTGTGGTTATTTCAGGGTTGAGCAGCCTTGAACAAACAAGCAGCCTCCTACAACAACTAACCAATGGTAATAAAACATATTTACATCATACAGCGGTGACTCTCAAATCAGAAGTATTACCTCTCTCAAGGCTGGGAGACCACAGACTAAGCAGACTAAGTAAGCAGTCCAAGCCTCTCTCCCCTCCAAATTTACATTCCCTTTAGTGCTGGGATTAAAAGTGTGACTCCCTAGTACTGGGGTGAAAGGTGTGAGCCACCACCACCTGGATTTGATTCAGCATTGATTTTGTGTAGCCCAGGATAGCCTTGATCTCTCAGAGATCCATCTGCCTCTGTCTCCCAAATCCTGGGATTAAAAGTGTGTGCCACCACTTGTTGTGGGGGCTGCGGGCCTCTTCCCACAGCCCGGCTCATGGCTGCCTGGCTAGCTTATGCCCCCAAATAACAACATACAAACTGTATTCATTTAAACATTGCTTGGCCCATTTCTATTCATGTGTGTAGCACCCCAAGGTGCACTTACCGGGAAGATTCTAGCCTATGTCCATCCTGGGTCAGAGCTTCATTGCATCTGCCTCAGAGAGCAGAGCTATGGCATCTGAGCTCACTTCCTCTTCCTCCCAGCATTCTGTTCTGTTTACTCCACCCACCTATGTTCTAACCTCTGAGGGCCAAGCAGTTTCTTTATTTTTTAACCAATGAGCTTCCTCTATCAACCACTGTCCAACCTCTAGTGGCTTGGCTTTGCCCTTCTGATCTTTGGAAAGTTTTATGTTTTAAAACACAAATAAAATTTCACTATAAAGAATGAATGATAGTTTTAACAAATATGGTAAACCAGATTTTTTTTTTCAATTTTAGCAGCGTAAAGTATCCTGAGGAGACATCTACAGCCATCCTTTGATGCCTGGGGATGGAATAGATGAAACGAAACTGGAAAGCAAAGGACATGGCTTACAGCAAGATCACATAGTCAGCTCCATGCTCTTGTGTTACTAGCTTAGAAGGGCAGATTCCCATCGGCATGGGGACATAGGGAAGCAGAGGCTTCAGAGCGACACTGCCAGAAGGTCCCCCCAGTTCTAAACTTTTGTACAATACACAGCTCAAAGCTAACTAACAGGAAATCCCTAAAGCTAGCCTGATTAGAAGAAAATATATATTTATGAGAAAAACTCAAAATTTCCAGTGTCATAATGAAAAAAAAAAAAAACTTTAAAATTCACTGTGGATATTTTCCAGTGTTGCAAATGGAGCAATATGTCATAGTCCTGTCAACTCTAATCGTTTAATTGTGGAGTAAATTATGTTGTTCTGTTTTCAGCATTTAATTTTTAAATTAGCTCTTGGCTGCAGAGTCCTTGATTATAGAACTTAATTAGCTGCGCCTGTTGACGGGAATCATGCTATGTACGGGATGCGGGATGCAGCCTCACTTAGAAAAGCTTAATAGAAACAACCAGAACCACAGGGAAACCTGTGCTACAGTTTCTCAAAGGTAGAAGAGCAGCTGTAAAATTGGCAATATTTCACAAAGTAAAATTATAATCAGAAAGAAAAAGACTAAAGTGGAACATTTTATAATTTAGGCAAAGGTGTCATTGATTGGCAGGTGTTGGTTTGCAGAAGGCCAAATTATTATTTACTTTACTTGTGACAACTCTCTAGCAGAAAGAGCAAATGGCAACTCAGATACTACCTAATCACTAAATTAAACAGCAATGACAGAAATGAAATTCTAAGTTTTAGAATGTTTTTCTATCTTTTGGCTAACTTTCAAAAACATGATTTTTACCTACAATCTTGTAAACTTGATCTTTTTCTTTTCACTAGTCAGTAATGATAGCTTCTGTTGTTTGCATGAAAATTACATAAATACATATTATTTGCAAAAGAGACCTAAATGGCTTTTACACAGTGTCCTATAAATTGGTTAACTTCATAGTGCTGATTGCCTACAGGAATAAATTTTCTTCAGAAATTTACATGACCTTTAGTTTAGTTAGCCAAACATAAATATTCGATTTAAAATTCCAAAAGAACAGAGAAATTTGAAGCAGTCAAAAAATTATGTAAAGACAAGGTATTTCTTTTGAACAGCTTGAGTGATATAAAAGGTCAGTTATTACAGGGAATTTTTAGATTTTGAGCACAGAGGAGGTGAGGGATGTAACATTAGCTGAGTTATTTATCCAAATTCGTTTTTAGGTTTTATATTGTGTAAAGTAAGGGCAGTCTCAAAAGAATGCATATATATATATATATATATATATATATATATATGCATATACATATGCATATACACTCACACAGTACAGACTGAGCATGTTATCTCTGTGTACTTAGGATTTTTCTTTTTCATGTGTGGGGATAATTTTAATTTAATGAATAAAGACATCAAAGATTTGCAAAGATAGGAAGGAGGTAGCTAAAGAAGAGTGTGTAAGGAGGAAAGAGAAGTCTGAAAGGTTGTAATTGCATTATGATCTCCAGAATAAAAGAAAACTCAGTAAAGAAGAAAGTCATTTAATATGACCACTATGAACCTCAAATAATACTGAATCCTTGTAAAGGTTTTCAAACAAAAAAATAATTTTACATAAAGTTGTATTATTTTTATTGAAGACAAATTAAAGAACACAGTTAATCTATATAATTACAGTTGTAGCTTTTATACTATCTAAGCGCTTAAAAGTTAATCCACTTCCAAGAGTCAATGTAGGAGAGAAGAGTGAAGGAACCTCATGGAAGATCTCTTCTTGATAGACCATCTCATCATAATAATCTAGACGTTTCCTTGTGCTGGAATGTAGGTTCTGTGAAGAAAAGTCTCTTGTCTGTTTTGCTATCTTTTAGCTAATCAGTTACGAGAAAATGGCCTGACAAATCATAGACAATAAATAAGCAACTGCGCCTCACCTGACCATGAGAAGGCTGGAGCACAGATGGGAAAAGGCAGGCATTTATAAATATATGTTCCTGGGAACTGATGATGGCAGATCATAGATCAGAGAGACAAAGTATGTTGTAAGCATCATGCAACTATGGATTTGATCAGGTTGATGGGAGCCTGCACACATTTGTAATCATATCCCTTCGTATCTTCATAAGAGAGTTCCAGAAAGTACTACTAAGGGGAAAAGACCTTCTCTGGGTGCAGGTATCAATACCTCTTAACAGACAGCCCAGAGAGAAGAAAATGGGGAAAAGAATGGTTGGTATTGTTGCTAGTACCCTCTCCCCAGCCTGTGCTTCTTAGATGATGTGTCTTGAATTGGTCTGTTCTTATAGCTCCTTGCTATTAAGATGGACTGAGCCCACATGCTAAAATAAATCCTTTTTCCTCTAAAGTACTTTGTCAGGCATTTTCTCACAATGACAAAGTAAGCAATGGGCTTCTGTAAAGAACATGTTCCATTTATTAATTTTGTTTTGTTTATGCTTTATGCAAATTTCCAAATGAAGAATGAATAAATAATTGCTGCTCTGATTGAGGAATTTAAAATGGTATATGGTTCTATGGTTTATATTTTTGTAAGATAGTTTACAAATGATGCATTTTCACTGACATCCTTATAATGCATTCCATTGAGATGAATTATATCTTTCCAATAAACTGTAATGAAGAACTTTAGATTTATGCTCACCTAAGTTACATAAGGAATTGAGTAGTTCGTCCCAGCTGTAACCTAAAAGCTACTCATAATTGATACCAGCTGGGAGTGACACTGGGCATATCAACCTCACCCCAGAGGAGGTCATATGCCCAGGAGCAGATGACCAATACTAAACAGACTCCTAATTGTATGTGTGGTTTTATTGTTTGGTTTTATTTGTTTTTTTTTTTTTTTCATTTTCGCTGTGTTTTTGAGATGAATAAAGGACATTAATTTGAGTGGGTAGGACAGCGGGAAGTATATAGAAAGACTTGGGGGAGGGGAAATAACAGGATCAAACTAAATATACAAAATTTTTAAAAATTTTAAAATGTAGCAAAAAATGAAGTGAACTTTGGTTAGAAACAGACACTATGTTCAGTCCGGTCATACTATGATGCACACAATTTCAGATCCTGCTCAACGACCCTGTATTCTAATAAAGACATGAAATCTCTCCCAAACTAGACCTCCAACTTTTTCTATTATTGAGAATTCACTTTCTAATTGTTTCTGTGAACTCTCTTACATGATATTACACAATCAGATTTAAAAGTCTTCTGATAAAAATAAACTCCAGAGTCACACTCACCTCTGGGATTCTCTCCACACACTCAGCCTTGAGTTACTGAAGTCTGCCCAGGCTTTCATGTACTAGAATGTCAGCGAGTGAATGACCTTGCACACAATTGAATATTTCTAATTTCATCACGAGATTTTGTTTAAATAAAATCCAAAATGATGCTCTATTATCTACACTACATTTTAATTAGGTATTCATTCATCTCCCAGACAATGGCTGATGTTCAGAAAGTTACTTAAACTTACCTGGTTATACAATCTGGAGAAATCAGACAGAATTCATCCAAAAAACTGACAGGAGCAGAAGTTGAGTCCCATAGCCAAACATTAGGCAAAGCGCCAGGAGTTCTGCCAAGGTGGGAAGAAAGGATTGGAGGAACTAGGGTGTGGTGTGGGTGATCGGGAATACCAGGAGAACATGCCCCACAGAGTCAATGGATCAGGACTCATGGGGGCTCACAGAAATCAAGGAGGCTACAGGGTTCTGACATCAGTCTTCTGCATATAATGCTCTGGCTGAGTAGCTTTGTCTTCTTGAGGAATTCAAGTGGGATTCTTGTGGAGTTTTGGTGTTCAGTGTGAGGCAGGTCTGTTTGTTTACTGTTTTGTCTTCTAATGAGACCTGTTTCCTCCTATTGGATTGCCTCATCCAGTTTTGATATGATAGTATGTGCCTGTCCCTATTCTGCCATATTCTGCCATGTTTGGTTGATATCCCCGGGAGACCTGTTCTTTTCTGAAAGAAGACAGAGGAGGTGTGGATCTAGGGGTTAGGAGAGGTGGGAGAAGAGACTGGGGAACAGAGGGAGTGTAAACTGTGGTTGGAATGTAATCTATGAGAAAAGAAATTAAAATAATAAGAGAAAAGAAAAATAAAAATTGTTTTATTTACTTTACATACTAGGCTTTCTGCGTTATATTGAATTTTTATTTAGCATTTCTCAGATAAATTGTTAAGGTACAACAATGATGCAAATATAGAAATAATTGCTTGTTTTCTGTATTAAATAGATTACTGCAGTTGAGAAAAGATATTTATTTTTAGAGTTAATTATTATCCTTAGGACTTCTTCAATTTCTGTTATCAAGAAATATAACTTATTTCTCAGGAATGTAATATTGATTTTCATTGTCTTTTAATGTCTCTTGAACTTGATAAAGCAATTAGATATAACCTTTATTAAATATCTGTGTAGAATATTATTTTAAGATGTGTTACATTTGTTTATGCTGTGGAACATTTGTTTTAATAATGCAAAGATGTGCTGCACTTCTTTATGTTGCCTTTGTTTAATTCTGTAAAACTGTGTTACTCTCCAGTCTAAAACACTTGATTGGTCTAATAAAGAGCTGAATGGCAAATAGAAAGCTGGGAGAAAGGATAGGCGGGGCGAGTTGGCAGAGAGAAAAAATGGAAGGAGACAAATGGAACAGAGTGGGGAGCTACACAGTCAGCCATGGAGTAAGAATGAGAAAGACAGAAGTAAGAAAAGGCAAAAGCCCAGAGGCAAAACATAGATGAAATCATTTACGTTAAGAAAGGCTGTGTAGAAATAAACCAAGCTAAGCTCAACTCTGAATATGGGGGGATGAAGCAGAGTAACAATGTGGTAAAACATAGAGCTGCTCGATTCTGGAAAGCAAAGGTATCAAACATGCCAAAGGAGCTGTATTCCAAGCCCATGCACTCAGCGTCAGCCCATACTGAACTCATGTGGCATTTGCAGGGAATTTTCTTGGCCAAGGAAACAGAGGGCAAATCCTTGCTTTTAAGCCTATTATTTATTTATTTATTTGTTTGCAAATACACTGGCTTATTTTATGACAGTACATTTTTAGGAACCTTTGGTTGACTTAAAATATGTATGTTCACTTAAATATATAAGGTATAAAACAGACTTTGAGAAGTACAATTACTAGGAATTATTTTTGCAATCCTGAATTCTCATTAAACATCGAAAACATGATGAAAATTATTTTTAAAAGCTATATTTCATATATGAGCTTAGAATACATGGTTTGTGAATGTTAACATACAAATCCTTTTATAAGCATTGATATTTTAGCATGTATAAGAACTACAGAAAAATTAAATTGTGCCTGTCTTTAATAATTTAAAGCATTTAACATAAAGCAAATGCATCAATGAAAATTAATTTAAAAACTGAAAAGAACTTCTTATATTTTTTCATGAGCTTATATAAATAACCTTGCTTATAGTTAGGATTCGCTCTTTCCTCTCAATTGTTGCTAAAATACTATACTACAGTATCTGCTTTACATGGCTAGAAACAACGTCACCACTTACTTGCGTCACCAGATGACTGGAATAAATAATGCTCTGTAAAGCAATAGAATGCCTAACAGTTAAGACCATTAATGAAGAAAAATAGACCACGTGAATTTATTAAAAACTGTACTGAATCTCCAACTAGGTTATTTGTCCCAGTCCCAAAGGCATAGATGTGAGATGGGGTGACATAGATGTGAAATTCCATATTCTTGCAGTCGCCATGGTCTTTGAAGTGAGCCTGGAACAACAGATCCAAGGTCAAGCAAGTGTCACAAACACTGCAGACCTGGATTAAATATTGGAAATCTTTTCCAGCCTTAGAAATCCATCAGCTCAGGACTATAGAAAATAAAAGACTGAGTTCTTGTCAATAGCTTTTTACTTCTAACTTAGACAATAATGTCACGTCCTCATAGAACCAGGTAATTCACGAGTTACAGCAAGAACCCTATTTCTCAGTTCTCCATACCCACCTTCTACACATTCTATGTCATTTAATGCTGTGTCACTATTGAAAAATTCTTACTCAGAAAAGGTTGACTTTTGCTCCTGAGTTTAGGATGTTAGCCTAGGTTCAGCTTCATTGCATTTAGTCTGTGGAGAGGTTGCTATGATAGTATTTTGTGATAGACGAAAGGGCTTTTCTCATTCCAGGAGAGGGGAGGTAGTGTCAAATGATGAACATCAAACACAATCCATGTTTTTAATAATCTATTTCCTCTAACAAGTTCACACTTTTTTCCAACTGTCTCACTTGTTATAATGCTGACACAGATATTAATTTATTCACTGATTAATGCATTCAGGAAGTGATGCTGTCACCAGGTGGGAACCAAACCTTCAAGGCATAGATCCTCACAGTTATTTTATTTTTTAAAAACACATCATTCTCTTGTCACAATTCTGTTTAGAGCAGTAATTCAATTACAAGAGAAGTGTTAGAAGCTATATGAATATATCTTTAAAGATACTTGGTTAATGGATCTGGTTTGATTAAATTAGATATAGTATTTCTTAGAAGCCTAGGGACATGTTCAGTTGGTGATTTCATATAGGTCACTTTCACTTATGTATGTATTTCAGGAAGTTTCTACTGTACTAGGTTTCCATTCTGTCCCTCAGATACCCCTTCATTTTAGCGGTCCGTCCCCATATTCCCTCCCACAGTCCCCTCTTCCCCTTTACCCCGTTCCCACTTGATACTCCCATTTCAGGACAACTTTCACCCATATCTATTTATTGTATTTCTCTTTCCTAATGAGATCTATCTGTATCCGCTAGTCCCTTACTCAATACCTACCCTCTGTGGTTCTATGTATGGATTGTATTTGATTATCATTGGCTGAACAGATAATATCTACATATAAACAAATACATATTGTATCTGTCCTTCTGTGTCTCACTCAGGGTGATATTTCTAGTTCCACCTTTTTGCCTGAAAATTTCATGATGTTATTTTTTTAATGATTGAGTGATATGTCATTGTGTAAATATAGTATATTTCCTTTATTCATTCAGTTGTGGGACATCTATGTTGTGTCTAGTTTTCTGGCTATTGAAACAGAACAGTAATGAACATGGTTGGAAAAGTGTCAATTTTCTTATTTCCTATAGTATTTAGGAGTTTTGAAGAAACAGATACTCTAATGCAATATCATTATAACTTTTGCAAATATCTGCTAACATTGCAGAAATTGTGTCAAATGTATTCATGATTCATCTGGTTGAACACTTTAGTTCAATGAATGAGACTGAAAAGATTATCACCCCTAGGGGAAGAACCTATATTTTAACATCTAACATCATTTAAATGATGAAGGCGTAAATCACAAACAATCCCACACCAGTTTGGAATTATGATTAATAGGGTGGTATTTATTTAAAGGGGAAAAAACTTACAGATCACCGTCCCAGACAGGAAGGATTCTAGTCGCTGGAAGCGGAGCAGGGAGGAAAGAGAGAGCGAGGAGGGAAGTGGCCACTTTTTTAAAGAGAGAGACCATGCCCCAATGGGCTGGTATCTCAGCGGCTATTAGCTGGAGGAGCAGAAGGATCTCCCGCAACACCTAAATTCAGTACTTCATCCTTTTTATATACAAGTATTGAAATTACTGCAAATACAAAAATCTTTTTGTGAATCAGACATGGTGGCACACACCTTTAATTCCAGCACTTGGGAGGCAGAGTCAGGCAGATCTCCGTGAGTTCGAGCCCAGCCTGTTCTAGAGAGTGGGTGCCAAGGCAGGCTCCAAAGCTACACAAAGAAACCTTGTTTCTGAAAGCCAAAATAAAAATCCTTTTGTAGACAAAAGCAGCATTAGAAAACAGTTACATTCTAACTGAAATGGTGTCTTGTATATTTTTCAACTTCCTTAGCCTTATTTATCACTTCAAAAGTAATGCTCCTATACTGTCTTATTAAGCTTATTGTATTTCTTAACATCAAGGAAAACCAGTATATATATACTTAGCCAAAATTTTATTTCTCTTCTCATTATGTGAAAAGTAATTTTATTTCTTGACAATAAATATTTGCTACCTAACAGTAGAACATTATGTGCAAATAGATGCATTAAGTTAAGCACAAGTCCCATAAAGGTGAATACATCTGTAGATAGTAACAAAGGCATAATAGAAATGCAGACATCAAATAATGGTTATGTAAACATTGTTGAACAAAATACTTTTAGCAAAAAATAGCTAAGTACCAATCAGCAGTAATCACAGAAGTTTATCAATTTATGACCACAAAGTTCTTAAATTACATAAAAGTTGTTCTTTCTGCCCAGGGAACTATGCGATTTCCAGGGAGATGATTAAAAAAACTCAGATTAAGGGAGCAGCATTATGACCTGTGGGTCAAGACCCTGAAACATAAATAAAAGGTGTTCTAAGTCAGCATTATTATGGATTCTTTGGAAAATGTCTGTTAAGAGTCAAGGGCTCTATTGAATATTTTAACTCTGTGTAGCTACATGAAAAGGACAGACATATAGTTATATATTAATATATTATGGGTATTGCTGGGTTCTTTGGATAGACACCTAAGATAGGAAAGGTCAAAGAGAGACACTAATTGGGCAAGTTTTAGTGACTCCTACAAGGGATGAATTAGATCCAATTCTAATTCATCCCTGAACTACCATTTAATTTTCAAACACTGCTAACTGTGAATGTATTTAACTCCACATTATGCACGGCAGCTGCTTACCCTTTCTTCTAATTGTATATGTACATGGAACTTATGAAACAACCCATGTGTATGAAATAATAAATACCTGTAAAATATAAGGAATGTGCAGGCATGGTCTCCATTACATAGCATGAGAATAAAACCAATCCAAAGTTCATGGTGAAGTAAACTTGGACTCAATGGTTAAATTTTCCATAAGCATCAAATATGGTCATTTTGTATTTTTGCAATCCGTCAATTGATTTGCATCCTTCCTGACTTATTTTGTTAATTTTTTATAAACCATCTTAAAGGGAATATTTAATATTTCAATATAATGGTGGCGTTCTGTATTAAATTTCATCAGTCTATATATTGTCCATTGCCTACAGTTTTGGGTTGTTGTATATAAAAAAACAATACTTCTGTACTAAAAAATTGAAATTATAACTATTTTCCTCAAGAAATGCTCTGAGAAAATGCTGCTAAGAGCGATTATGAAGTATTTTCGGTCTTCCCAGGACTGTGTGCTTTTATGGCACTGGGTTTCTGTGCTGTCAATATTTATCTACAGGTGTCTTTATTCTTAAAGTAGAGTTTAAAGCAGCACACGATTACTGATTTCTCACTTATATTGACATCGTATTCCTTTTAAGTATATTGTAAATTTCAGTCAAGTTTAATAGGATTGCTATTTGTGGAATTGAATCTGCTAAATGGTTTTTTTTTTTTTTTTTTTTTTTTTTTTTTTTTTTTTTTTTTTTTTTTTTTTTTTTGGTTTTTCGAGACAGGGTTTCTCTGTGGTTTTGGAGCCTGTCCTGGAACTAGCTCTTGTAGACCAGGCTGGCCTCGAACTCCCAGAGATCCGCCTGCCTCTGCCTCCCGAGTGCTGGGATTAAAGGCGTGCGCCACCACCGCCCGGCTGCTAAATGTTTTTTTGTTGTTTTTTTCTTTTTTTAATAGAATACTAGTAGTTTAATGCTCACAGCGTCACCGTTTACGATTTCCTCACCATCTTCGCTAACGAGCAAGTACTAGGGGTTCCCAATACATGTAGTGCTGTTAATTTTAGAAAGCTATTATATAATGATATTCTCCATAAAAGAGTGAGAAAAATCCCTGGGCAAGGTACTGGAGGCCTTTAATCTCAGTTCTTGGTAGAAAGAGGCAGCTGTATCTCTGTGAGTATGAGGCCAGCTTGATATTTGGAGAATAGGTTTCTTTGCATAGCTTTGGAGATTGCCCAGGTACTGACTCTGTAGACAAGGCTGGCATCGAACATTCAGAGATCTTCCTGCCTCTGCCTCCCAAGTGCTAGGATTAGAGGCAAGTTCCACCAGCACCTGGCCAAATCTGCTTTTTTTTATGCTTCTCATTCTCTGTCTGTGTTCTCTTTTTCCCCTTTTCTACTATAGTTGTAAGAAATAACTGACAATTCCTCATCTTAATTTCCCATTTTCTCTTATCTAGACATTCAATTATTATTGTTTATAAAGCATATAATGTATATTTTGCTTATTACAACGAAAAACTTCTTGGTAGTAAGTACTACGAAGCAATGTACTTCAATGTTTACAGTATTCTATATTAGATTTCTGTATGTATAACATGTTACTCAAAAATAATATCACACTTCTACCTTATACAAGCTCTTAAAAAAACAAATTAAGTAAATATACTAATTTACAATGAATCAGAGCACATTAGTCTGTCTAATTTGGTAACTTACATTCAAATACCTAGGGATTTTACTTATTTACCATATCATGTTTTGAAGGACAGAAAACATTTTTCATTTTAATTAAAAATTTTAATTAAAATAAGATTATACTACTTACCCTACTCCCTCCATTCCCTCCAATCTCAACCCTACTTGCAAATTAATAATCCTATTTTCCTTGATTGTTATTGTTCTATATACAATCGTTAATAAATTCTTTATATATACATAAATACATATTTATATATACATAAATACATATTTATATATACATAAATATGCATATACACACATAAACTTATTTAATCTGATTTTGATGCTTGTGTGCATATGATATTATTTTTCGTCTTTTAATTATCAGACATTCATATTCAATAACTTGTCTCTGTGTCTCTAGTAGGTTGATGTTTCCAAGGGGATTCTTTATTTATAGTACTCTGAATTATAATAACTCTGAATTTCTGTCATTTCAATTCATGTTTTTATTATATCTCTATTTTCTGCTACAACTAATTTATTTATACATGCGGTTCACTTTTTGTAGTAAATGTGTTAAAGTTTCTTATAGTACATATTTCATATTTTAAAATACTATCAGTTGGTGGGAGTCATGTGACTTATATGCACAAATTCTGGCTGTGGAAGATATATTTCTGACAATTTTCATTTATTGCTGTTATTTTCTAGAAATTGTGTGTTTTAATTGTATAAAAAAATTCTACATACAGAGCTTACAGTTTCTGATATATATCACATAAATAAACACAAACTTTAAAGTTTCAGATTATTGGGATGCACTGCTAACTCAATCTGAGTGGAAATTGAAATGCCGATAGTACTTTGTGAGTTTTCTGTAATTTATCTTTTAATCACCAGAGACTTTTATTCTCATTAGAAATAATGCAGTGTACTTGTGTTGTGAAAAAGTGCAAATATGAGAAGATTTGCATGTAAATGTGAGTGCTTATGTGAGTGTATGTGTGTGTATGTGAGTGTGCAAATTTATGTGTGGATGTGTGATTGGAGTGTGCATGGACGGAGTGTGTATATGTGTATTCGCTGTGTTCCTATGTGTATGTAATATATATCTCTTTGTGTGTATAGAGTAAGTCTATGCTTTGCATACTTACATTTGCTTGCTATTCAAGTACATGTTCATGAAGTTTTACCCATATGTGAAAGTCAGAGAACAGTGTTAGGTGTCTTCCAATATATCTCTTCACCTTAGCTTTAAGACATAGTCATTACTAAATACAAAGTTGATCACTTGATGCTTGTGGATAAGAGCTTATCATGAACTCTGGGTATCCTTTATTTTAAGTAAGCGCCATGAATCTCTCTCCATTAAATTGTTGTCGCGGAAATTCACAACACCTACTTATACAGTCTCAGCCCTTGATCAGGCTCCTCCTCAAGCTATGCTTTCCCAGGCTCCACAGCTCAAAGTCACAGCTTCAAGAGGAGCGATATTCTCCTGATCACCCTTCACCTTCAGTGGGAATAAACTCTCTCTCACTCTGTTTCTGATTTGATTTTATATACAAAGATTCCCACACATATTTGGTTTTTATTTCAGAATAATACATTTATCTAGCACTTTTACTATCTTATTTAGGCTCTCTCTACATTATAGTTGATATTAAAACATTCTTTACACTTAAATCTATTATTTTCTAAAGGTTATGGATTTAAGATTTTTTTCAGTTCCGTAAGGAGTACCTATTAGAACTGTGTTTTTATTTTTTTTCCCTTTAATTTGTCACTGAAAGTCTAGAATCCTGACTACGCTAAGTGTTGATTCTTTGACATGAAAAGCCACATGAATGTCCACCGTAGATTTTCTTAAAATAACCCTCATGAAACAGAAATCATTATTTCCTCCAGTAGGTCAATGAATAGACTGATACCGTCTATCAGTTAGTGGTAATTAATGACTATATATGAAAATAATTAAGCTGCGATAAAAACGGAAATAAATTCAGTGCTCATTGTTCATTTAAAGAAGTCAATATTGTAAGTCAACGTGCTATATGATTCTGATTAAAATACCTCGAAAAGGCTTTGATTGGCAGAGGCTGTGGGTTTTGGAGAGAAGATAGCAAAGGAATTAAGAATTCCATAATATAGTATACAAATCTTTGTGTGACATTGTAAGGAATGGCTAGGCATACTAAGTAAGAAGTAGGTGTGTGTTAATATCAAGTGTTGAGAATTTATAATTACGCTGTTGTAAACACCCACAGAATGTGCAGTAAAAAGAGTAATTTTCATTATGTTATCTCAAAATAAAAAAATATTATTGTTACTATGATTTAAAAATAATGTGATGTAAAATAATATGATTTAAAATAATAATAATTTTATAGTAGCGAGATACACTCAAAGTAAATTAGTCTGTATGGTTAATAATAATAATATATTTTCAAAAGCTGAATGAATCTAGGTCTTTACAAATATAAAAGCAAAATGAAACCAAGATAGAAAAGTAGGAAAAGAAAGCAGAAAGTAAAAATTACCAACATCAGGAGCATTACTGTAGTAATAACCATACAGTTCATAAGAATGAAAACGTACAGATACTGTTATGATTTTATTATTATCCACTGATAATTAGGCATTAATTAAATTCAAGGAATTTATTTAAAATTTGAAATCTATAATAGATAATATAAAATTGAAGTCATTAACCCATAGACACTTAGAAATTTTACTTTATAATAGATTCTAGGTTTGGAACAAAACATTAAAATTACTTTTCAAATAGTGAATAAAAGAGAACAAGTTATACCTTAGTTTCTACTATAGACAGAAACATGGACAGCTAAATTTATTTAAATAATGAAAGCCATATTCCCATAACAGAAGCACTTGCATTCCTTTGTCACGTGACCATTTGGGATAAAACACCTGACAGTTTCTAAAGCTTCATAGAGAGCATTTTGCATCTGGTAACATTTGTTACTTATAAAAGATAAAATTCTCATCAGATTTGAACATTCAGCTTTGCAATAGAACATGTCAATACCTGTAGTGGGAGCTGCGAGCCTCTTCCCATAGCTCGGCTCACGGCTGCCTGGCTAGCTTATGCCCTGAAATAACAACACACAAACTATATTCTTTTAAACACTGCCTGGCCCATTTCTATTCATGTGTGTAGCACCTTGAGGTGCGCTTACCGGGAAGATTCTAGCCTACGTCCATCCTGGGTCGGAGCTTTATCGCATCTGCCCCTGAGAGGAGCTGCCCTGCATCTGAGCTCACTTCCTCTTCCTCCCAGCATTCTGTTCTGTTTACTCCACTCACCTAAAGGCTGGCTAATCAAATGGGCCAAGGCAGTTTCTTTATTTGCCAATGACCTTCCTCCATCAAATACCTACCCTCACATTATATGAACAGCATGACCAAAATAGATACAAAAGCCAGAAAAATGCAAGCCATAAACAGATCAGTTTAGTTGAACATAAGACTATCAATTGTGGTAATTAAAAATCAGCAAGAAAAAATAAAATACAAAGATATAATAAAAAATAAACTTGTCAATATTAAAAATTTCAGTGTAAACATTTTTATAAATCTATAAAGACTGATTACAATTAAATTTTTTCTCACCATATAATAGTAATAGAATTAAATTTTATTTGCACATGAACAAAACATAAATGAAGTACTAAATTATAGTAAGGTTATAATTGTACCAAACTATACATGATAAATATAATTATACAAAATTATATTAGATTTTTTAATTAAAATATTAATGTTTATTCTAAATTTTAATAAAATATAATTTAATCTCAGTCTTTAATGGATTTCTTTTCATTAGCTCTATGTGAACCTAAGTCTCTGTACATGCTTATTAATTAGAAATATAAATAAGCTCTTAAAAATTATTTTTAAGGAAAAGTGATTTTTTTTACTTAAACATCCAATGCTTTATATAAATATTCCTAGTTGTTCAGTCTCCATATTAATCTTTCAGTCCTAATCATATTAAAACTGCCATTACTTAAAACTCTGAACGTACTGATGTGGAAGGAGAGATGACAATTCAGAGATCTCATTTGCAGCTGTCAGGTATGAACACTGTAGGGAGCATTAATTTGTGTCTTTGGAACGCTGTTAAGTCAACATAGTTTTCAAAATAATAACACCGACTTATTAAGAAGCATAAAGTTAAGCTAAATTTGTTCATGACAATCATTTGTTTCTCTTCAAGTTTGGAAAACAAGTGACTTTAATTATAGCATCAGAAATGAATAACACGTCAAAAGTTTCATGTGGAAATAATCTGAAAAAAAAGAAGATCACTCTGATATGTTTGTCACAGCATGAAATGACTTGGAACAACACTTCAGAGTTTTGCATTTAAGATTCTACAACAAAGACAAGCATAATTTGACGATACTTCAGCGTGGTAATTAGATGACAATAAATATATGTAAGACCATAATTGCATAACATTTTTGAATAAACAAAATAGTGGCACACTACAGAAGTGCATCTATCCAACACTAGAATTTTTTGTATGATTTTATAGAGAGGTACATGCATAGTTCAGCACTCTCGAACAGACACAGCAGAGATTAAGTGACTTTTAGCATGTTAACTCCACATCCCTCAAAAAAAATCAGACGGCGAGGGGTGCACCCACACACTGAGGCAATGGGGATGATCTATCGGGAACTCACCAAGGCCAGCTGGCCGGGGACTGAAAAAGCATGGGACAAAACCGGTCTCGCTGAACATAATGGACAATGAGGACTACTGAGAACTGAAGAACAATGGCAATGGGTTCTTGATCCTATTGCATGTAATGGCTTTGTGGGAGCCCAGGTAGTTTGGATGCTCACCTTAATAGACCTGGATGGAGGTGGGTGGTCCTTGGACCTCCCACAGGGCAGAGAAACCTGCTTACTCTTTGGGCTGAGGAGGAAGGAAGACTTGATTGGGGGAGGGAGAGGGAATGGGAGGTGGTGGCGGGGAAGAGGCAGAAATCTTTAATAATTAAATTAATTAATTAATAAAAAAAAAGAAAAAAAAATCTATGATTTTATACTTTACTATAAACATAAATATATATTTATATAAATATAACTTTGTTTATGTATATATTTCTCATATAGGTATATTCAAAGAGCATTTTACAGGAAAAAACAAACATATATTCCCCATTTTGTAATTCAAACGGGTGTAGTTGTAGGTTTTTGAGAAATAAGTCTTCCATAATATGTGGGAAATTACTTGTTATAGGAACAATTTGTGTTTATGTGGTGTTTTTAATGAGGTATGTTTCCTCATATGCTTAGGTTGGAGTGATGTTAGGGGAGTTTACTGTGTGACTGCAGCACTGCAGGAGGAGATGTTTCATTGCAGGTGTGCTCGAGAGCTCAAAGCCTTGTCTTAGCTTCAGTTCATCCTCTGACTTCTGCTCTGCTGGCTTGCTGATGGATAAAGATGTGCTCATCCAGCCTCTTGTTCCAACCTCCACCTTTGCATATCGTTGTCACGTATCTGCTCTCTAGGGCAAGAAGGCCAAGTAACCTCTCTCCTCCTTAATTGCCTTTGGTCATATATTTAATCACCGCAATTACTTTTATATCGTTAACAGAATGGAAATATTCTAAATTTTGCTGCTAAAATTCTCCATATGCTATGACATTGCCTTTTGCCTGGTTACTGTAACAAAGAAGAACAATGAGTGCAAGCCAGCACCATTAAGTTTTGGCAGCATTGGATACTGTGTCTCTGATAGGAACACTTGGCAAGGGTGCCTCTTTCCAGTGGCAGTGAGTGAAATGTCTCTCAGATCTCCCTCCTTGTCCTATCGCTGTCTGATTGCTCCATGCCTGTTGACACTGTAAACCTGTCTGTCTCTGATGTCCCACTCTTTCCATGATATCAGTCACAGTTGGCTAGGAAATGCAGGAGCTCTTGATTTTGACTTTATTCCCTGTATAAACCAGCTGCCACTAAATAAAGTAAGATTCTAAGAAAACTGTAGAAAGAATTTTAAAACAGAAATTTGAACAAGCAGCCACTGGCAGGCTAAAGCTAAATCCTAGGTAAGGGAGTTTCCCTTTCTACTGAGCCCTAACTATTTTTTAAGATTCCCCTTTCCCAATCCATGAATAAAATCTGATAGTTCTCAAAGACTTGATTTGTAGTTTCCCGATTACTAGTGACAGGCCATGGATTGAAGTTTCCGCAACTAAGCTGACGAAAAGTATTGGAGAAGGGTCACTTGTTGGTTCCTCTCCCCGCCCCCCACAAGCTTAGACCCAAAATAATCACACAGAAACTATATTAATTAAAATGATGCTTGGCCCATTATCTCTAACTTCTCCTTGGCTAACTATTACATCTTAATTTTAGCCCATCTCCAGTAATCTGTGCATCACCACAAGGTTGTGGCCCTCCAGCAAACTTTCAGCATGTCTGTCTTCAGCAGCAGCTCCATCCTGTCTCTCCGACTCCGCTCTTCTCCTCTCATGCTGTAAGCCAAGCCAGTTCTTTATTCATTAGCCAATAAAAGCAACATACAGACAGAAGGACCTCCCACACCAGGAAAGCTTTGTCAAAAACAGAACATGAAATACACGTAGGATCGTCAAGGTTGTATTTACCTCTGAAAGACAATGATGAAGATTAAAGTTTCTCTTCCAACTGGAATCTACTCATGATTTCTCTCTGATCAGAACATTAAATAAAAGATTTTGTTTATATATAACTTCAAAGAGTGTAACCAAAGTGCAGACTACCAAAGTAATTTATTACCTTTTAAAACTAGTTTTAATTGTGGACTGTGTGAGATGGCTCAGTGTGTAAATGACATGCCCTGCAATCCTGATAACCAGAATTTCATTCCAGAACCCACATAAAAACAGAGAGAAAACCTAATCCAAAAGTGTTATTCTGGCCTCCACAAAAACCCTGTGGCTAACGTGCCCTCTCAATACGTACCAT
This sequence comes from Chionomys nivalis, assembly GCF_950005125.1. Taxonomy (NCBI): domain Eukaryota; kingdom Metazoa; phylum Chordata; class Mammalia; order Rodentia; family Cricetidae; genus Chionomys; species Chionomys nivalis. The sequence goes on along the minus strand of NC_080111.1, from coordinate 6,441,810 downwards.
AAGCATACAATCATAATTAAAATAAATTTGATTGAGATGTATTAATAATATATATTAATGCATAAAATATATGCATATAAAGGAAACAATTAATAGGCCTTTTAAATTTTAAAGTTGATGTTCTTCTAATTCCTATTTTCTTCTTAATTTAAATAATTTAATATTAAATTATATTCTGGTTTCCTGCATATGTGCTAAAATTTTTTATAGCATTCAACTCATCATTGGAAAAGGTCAATTTATTGTTTATCGGTTGTCATTAAACACAATGCTCCATAATCACCTAGAAACCTAACATACTTTTCATAGTACTGGAAAAGAAATATATTTTAGAAATATTTATTATATCCTGCTCTGGTAAGGCAGATTTATAAAAGCCCATCAACTCTAGAATTAAAGATAACATTTGTAAGGCCTTTCTTGGCTTCAGATTCAGTTCCAGGGTTGCTTGGGCAACTTAGAACTTATCTAAAAATAAAATGCAAAGGAGGGCGAGGGATGCTCAAAGTTAGAGGAAGAGCATAATGTGGATGAGAGACTAGGTCAGAACCAAAGTTCTAATGTATACTTTAAACTGATTATAATTACACAATGAAATAACAATTTTGCAGCAAATATTAAAGTTTAAGAAAACATAAGGACACAATAATATAAATATTTCTACCTGATAAAATTGTGAGCTTGTTATCAGACTAATATTGCTGGAATTAAATTTATCACTATGTTAAAGCATCCACAGAAAATAAATATCAGCATCAATACTATGTTTTATTATTGTTGTTATTATCATCATAATTATTAAGTTCATTGCATTTATTGATTTCACGTATTTAAAATTTCCTGGATGCCTTGTTCAGCTATCAGAGAAGCTTCCTCCTGCAACAGATGGAACGAAACATAGAGAACCACGGTCAGACATTATAAAGAGTGAGAGATCTTGGAACACTCAGCCCTAAACGGGATGTCTCCATTAAACCCCTTTCCTAAGATACCATGGAACGCCAGGGAAGAGGGGGAAGAAAGAATTCAAGAGCCAGATGGGAGAGCGGAAACCAGAAAAACAGGCCCTCTAAATAAACTGCGCGAACCTCTTATGAACTCACAGAGACTGAAGCAGCAAGCACAGGGCTCGCAAAGGTCTCTGCCAGGCTCTCTGCATAGGCATCTGACTTCCAGTCCAGTTCTCATGGGATTCCCGAGTGTGTGAACGAGTGGGTCTCTGATTCCTGTGCCTTTCGGTGGGTTCCCGTCCTTCTGCTGCTTTGTCTTGTCCAACTCTTAATTGATAGCTTTTGTTTTATCTTATTGTATTTTTTTTTGCTGTATTAAAAACTGAATGAATCGGTGTGAAAAAACTAGCCACTAGTATTCACGACTGAACGCCACTTGCACCAGCCTGAAGAGTGAAAATCGGTTTTCTTTAGTAGACTGATACTCGCCATATCAACCCATAAAAAGACAGGCCTCATACTGTGAAGTCTTTGACCAACGTTGACTGTGTAGCATGGAGTTCATAGGGTGCTTTGCTTTGTGTTTTTGTGTGTGCTTTTATTTGGTTACAGGTTTCTGGTGAGTATTTTTTTTTTGGGGGGGAAGGGAGTGTGGTTCTAATTTGTTTTCTTGGTTTTGGGAATTTGTTGTTGTTGTATTGGGTTTTTGTTTCCTTTCGAATAAGAATCTTAAAGTTGGATGGGTAGGGACAGGGAGAGGATCCAGAAGGAGTTGAGGAGGGAAAGATTATGATCAAAATATATTTTAAATTAAAAATTGTTTGAAATATTTAAAATACAATGTAGTAAAATGTTTAGAAAATAAAATAAAAAATATTTTTTTCTGAATGTTTTAGTGTCCTCTTTTCAGTTTATAATGGGTCAGATAAACAATAAGTATCGTGCCATGATGCATCTTCTCTCGTGTGTATTGAATGTTTGCATAAGAGAACAATTAAATGGATGAGAGGTAATGTTGGAATATGGTTGGATCATTGTTCTCTGCCCTTCTTTTATTTGTCTGTTTGTTGCTTTACTATTTATTTATCTCTTTGTACTTCCCAGTTATTGTAAGAAGGCTTTGCACAACACGGGCAGATCTTACACTCCAGCACCTTAATTCGCATTTCTTCACTTTGTGGTTATGTGCGCTTTATTCAAATTTTAGGTATGATTTATCCTCTTAAATTTTAGTTAATTTAAATAGCAACTCACTTTTATATTTTTTTATTTTGTTTTGATTTAATTCACTTTATCAAATCCTTTCTGTTTACAGCTTTAGTGGTCCCTTTAAGCACTTGCAGATATATGATGTAGGGACTGAGAGAAATCTACCCAGTGCACAGAAATGGTGAGCCATTTTCTCATTTCATCGGACAAATCAGGCTATGTAAAGCTGTCCAACAACATACCCTGGCCTGGGCTGACTGCGTTAAAATGAACATTAATGGCACTTACATATGGTCATCAATTTGAGAGAACTTGAGAAGGGGGAAAGAGGAAGAAGATGCAAATGTCCATAGGTTTGTGAATTATCTCTGGGTCTTCAATTTCATTCCATTGCTTAACCTGCCTGTTAATACAAGGTGTGTTTGTGAGTGTATGACTGTGTGTTGTATATATTTTGCTTGCAAATGTATTTGCAAGGAAGCATGCTTCTCTGTGTGGGTCTGAGGACAGCTTGTATGAACTGCTTCTCTCCTTTCTCCATGTGCCTATAGGGGACTGAACTCAGGCCATCCAGTGTAGATACAGGTTACCCAATGTGTCACCGTGCTAACTCTAAAAATATTTTAAAATTTCCATTATGAAATACGACAGGTTATGTATATATTTATTTAATTTTAAGTTTATTCACAAAATGCAGGAAAACATTTTAATAAGCTTAAATACTTTGTTTACTTCCTAACAAAGTGAGATAACTTTATGTCATGTTATTAGTGAGTTAAGAAACCATTTCATAGCCAGATATGACTGATTTTATTTAGGCAGCACTTGGACACTAAAGTGAATAAAAGTTCTGTTTTGAAATATCATGCTGTTTTGTTTAACCCATCATAGAGTTTACAGTATGGCTCCATAAGTAATGAGCATCAATAAAACCTACTACATTCCTTTCTGTCTGGATTTGATCTCATATGTTGATGATGATACACTTGAATATATATATATATATATACACACACACAAACAAAATACAATATTTATACAAGATGGAAATTTGTATTTTTGTTCTTATGTGATGTTGTGAAACTTTGTTTTGCAATAAACTGTGCTTATTTGCTTTGAATAAACCGTGCAAGGTCTTTCTAATAAGATTGTAAATACAGCAGCTTTTTGCAGATTGAGTTTTGTTATTAAGTTCTCCATTCAACACACTTAGCTGTGTTTAACAACAAGGGTGAGTCTGCCAAAGAGAAGCAATTAAACGGAGGTAAACCAATTTGAAGGAAAGAAAATTTCGAAATGTACTTCTGTGTAGACTGGTCATGTGTCATGGCTTACCTGAGGCAGGCCTGGGTTTCGTGGACTGTTTGTGTGTAATTATTCATTGCACTGGTTTATTTTCAAATAGCCTTGTTCAGATGATAAATTATGCAATCATCCTAGCTACAGGATATAAGGACTTGAAGAAAAGAAATACCTACCAAGAATAGCTCAGGGATTGGAAAGCAGAAGGGTCACAGCTGTCTAGAAAGAGAACAGTCATTTTTTAGATCACATCTACCAAAGTTTTCTATGTAATTCAAGAAACAATCCTTAAACTAAACTTCCTTTACAAATAAAAATGATCTCTATAATATGCCAAAAGAACCTGAGGGAGGAATTCATAATATGTTATCATAATAAATGTTCAAGATATTTTTAGAAAACAGTAACTGTAAAAAAAAATCAAAATTTCTTAGTGAGGCATTGCAAAAAAGTTTATTCCGCTCAACTCATTGTGCCAAGCAGTATCTATTGAAAACTAAAATAATTACTATTACTTGTCTGTTTGTTTTGTAATCTTGGGAGACAGGATCTCATAATGCAGCTTTGACTGGCCTCGAACTGTTCATATAGTACAAGCTGGCTCCAAGATTCATGAGCCTTTGCCTGCTGAGTGTTGGAATTAAAAATGTGAACCACTATGCATACAAAGAATTGCTATCTTATAGATGAGATTTACATATACTTTATTATCCAAATTGGGATTCGTGAAAGGGAAAAAAGATAGTTAAGTAACAGTTAACTAACAATTAAACTAGATAATGTTGCAGATGGAAATTGCCCTGGGTAAACAAAGTGACTTCAGAGTGATGGGACATTGAAAGCATCCTACATCAAGTCCACATGAAACCCAGTCCCTTGAACGTGCAGAATATCACCACCAATATTGAGCATGACACCCATATCAATGCATAAACCCTTATCTTGTATCTGTTTATGGCTCTTTCCCACTTCTAAACAGTATTGTGTGAGGGAATGGAATCTCATTCTTTTGCAAGATGGTGGAAAGATAGAAACAGATGGAATACTAAGACCCATTGTCTCCCATCACTGGAAAATTTCCTAAGCAGCGTCCATTAAGAGAGAATTGACCAGGAGGTCAATGAAGTAGAACAAGAGGCTTCATAATTTAAGATAAAGTAGCTAAGCAATTCCACGGGTGCAAGGGAATTTCACCCCATGGATGGATTTGTGCCATGTGTACGATTATACATAAAATCAAAAATTTCATAGATGTGGTTAAGTGGCAGTCTTTATTATTTTATTATATGAATAAAACTTTATGGAATATCAACATTTCAGAAAAAAACTAAAATTGCTGAAAAACCCTTGAAGACTTGAAGTGGAAAAAAAAAAACTAAGGTTTTGTGGATTTTGCATCTTCATTAACCCAGGATTCTAAGTTAACACAGTTCAATTTGATAATGAAACTTAGTTTAAGCTGTGATAAATACTGCAGCTCTAACTTTTCTATTATTCCATTCCATCCAAACAGCAAAAATAACCACACTAAACGGATAATTAGCGACTTTTTTAGATTTGTTGCAAAAACATTTGATGTTGCACCAACATATAGCAAACTGAGTAAAAACCGAAAAGAGAAGAGGGGATAGGCGATAACACAATAGTCCCCCCCTAAGTACAGACAGAGAGCGAAGGAACCTCCGCTTCATTTGGTTAGTATATGATGTATTTCCAATAAAGAACCCCCTCTCTTTATTACACTTACAACCCACTTTTATCTCCAGAACTATTCTTTCTAAAGTTGGCAAATATGTATACATAGGTAAGCTTTTCTGTCCCCATAAGTTTTAATTGCGTGCTTCTGGTGAGTAGTTCCTGCATAAAGTCAAAGGAAGAAATAAGAATAAATGAGATAATTTATATCCTAGCATTGAGTTTGTGGTGCCTCCTTTGGCAAATGGTGTCACCTTGAACTACAAACCCTGACCTTATCCCACCTACCCCAAATTGCTCTATTTCTCTCTCTCTCTCTCTCTCTCTCTCTCTCTCTCTGTCTCTCTCTGTCTCTCTCTGTCTCTCTCTGTCTTCCTCTCTGTCTCTCTGTCTCTGTCCTCTCTGTCTCTGTCTCTCTTTCTCTGCCCTTCTTTTGTTTCTTTCCCATGCGGTACTTATCCCTGTGTCCCTAATAGTAATAGTCATAATTATGCATTACGCACATTTAGCTGCTTAGTTTCATTATCCTTTGTTCCCCTTCCATCGACCTATATTCCCTAAATAGTCATTTATTAGCCATCTTTTTAATTATATTATTTTTGTATGCCATCTGTTTCCTATTTGGACGTAAGTAAATCTGGAGATTTAAATGAAGCAACTCTCCAACCTGACTACAATTCTGTGCTAGCTCTTCCCTTTTATTTCTTCGAGGACATATTTGGTTCATTTTATTTTCGGCACTCTACTTCAGATTTGACTTTTGACAGGAGAGCATTTGTGATTACATCTCAACAAGTAGGAGCATTTCACATCCTGACTCCAAAGGAACAGCGTCAGACACAGTGTATTGTCAAATACGGATACCAGTCTATATTCACCTTCATTATATGGCTATAACGCCAACAATATACACGAAAAGAACTGTTGAATTTTCCAACAGCAAACTTTTGACAGATTTGTTTTGTCAAAAGTCATATAGGTATATATAAGTGAATTGCTTCTCTGGGTGTTTGGAGCACGTCTTGAGCTTCATATCTCCTGATTTGTTTTTGCATGCTGTGTGTCATCTGACTCCATCAAAGAACTGTGCTTGGTTCTTTTGCCACCATTAAGTAGTTTAAAAACCAAAAGACAGCAACTTTTGGCACTCATTATGAGACAGCGCAGGCTGTTGTCGAAGGTGCACATTCAAATCCTGAGTTCTAATCCTGGAATGCTAATTCCGATGTGTCAATGCAAAGCAAGTTAAAATTTGATAATGAGAACAACTAATTCCAGGACACATCACATGATGCACCTCAGAAACCTTAGCAGTAGGAATAAGGGCACTGAGAACTACCTCTTTGAAGAAACCAGACACCTAATACAGGCAAACATATCTCTTAATTTTATACAAATTTAGTATCTACTTTATTTTTTATAGAACATATTCAATAAAAGATACTTATAAGGTAAGAATGTTATATACTACTCTTGGTTCACTATGGAGTGTCTCCTTCAAGGCAAACACATTGATGATCCTTCCTAAAATTATCCCATAGACATTGATAAAAGTCTAGACAGAACGCTAATGAAGTCAGTCCCACTGTTTACACTGATCTGAGTGCTGACTTGTCTGAGTTAATTATCTCATACTGGAATAAGTGACTATCTGCTCTATGATTTTAGGCTATGATACAATTTAGCTATTCAGAAAATCACACAGTGAAAGGGGGAGTTTTACCAGAAACACTATAAAACGGGATGACTTGTGTGAGAATTGAAAGTGATCACTTGCATTCTCTCACTATGCTCCTATCAGGGAAAAGTCATTGTGATTTCACATGAGAGTCATTTTCAATGAAAGGGAGCAGAGATAGAAATGCATGTAGTTTGAGACCACGATGTAATTGAGGCAACTTTTCCTTGAACGTAGCCATGGAAACAGTGATCAGCAGTCTGCAGCTGACATGCAGCTTCAGCTGGCCCCTCATTCTGTTCTTTCCTCCTGCAGGATCCCTGAGAGCATCATGGTAGGTAGGACCCACTTACTATCCTTATTACCATTCTGTAGCTTCAATTGGTATTTGAACATCTTAGAGAACATAAACTTTTTTCATAAGACCCTGTAAAATGAAGTCTGTACATTATTAGCAGAATGTTAACTGTCTAAATAATTTCTCTACCTTTGTCCCTTCAAAAACAAAATGTTATTCAGCTTCCATAGCAGAAATTTTTAAATTTAAGGGATATTGATGTAAAATAATCTATTTTATTGAACATTTAAAGTGTATGAATTATGTAAAATTAGCTAATAACTTTAAATTTGAAAAAAAACTAAAATATAAAAAAATATATAGACAACAAATGAATTAATAATTGATGTTTCAAGAATGCTGTGAATCTTTAATTTTTAGATCTACTATAAAAATCTATTAGCATCAACAATAAAAACAAATAATCCCACTAAGCACTATGCTGATTTCTAATGCTAAATTTAGTAATTTTGAACTTCACATAAATGTAATTTGTTATGTACCTTTAATTTTACACTTCTTATCTCATCTCCAGGGGCCCAGAGATAGGAGGCTACCTTCCCATTACTAGCAAGTTGACTTAATCAATGTGCTGAATTCCTGACCTGGGAGTGAACATGTATCAAAATAATAGGTGGGTGGACCCTGAGATGCAATAACTCAGGGTATCCTCTGGAAATCACATGCATGTACACACACCCATTTACAACTTATCCAAACACAAAGGAGCGTATGCACATACAAACACACAGGAACAAAAACCCATATGCACACACACACACATGCACAAACACGCATACACACAGAAAGTTAATTGAGTTATAATGTAGGTTCACAATGAGGCTGACTATATCTGTGCCTTTACTAAATAAGTTTTTAAATGACTCTATAGTAATATTTTTGATAAAGTTAAAAACATGTTTAACTTTAAGAGTAGCTAAATAAGAAGGTGAACCCAAAGAAAAACATATAAGCATCCTCCTGAATATTAACCTTCATCAGGCAATGAAAGGAGACAGAGACAGAGACCCACATTGGAGCACCGGACTGAAATCTCAAGGTCCAAATCAGGAGCAGAAGGAGAGAGAGCACGAGCAAGGAACTCAGGACTGCGAGGGGTGCACCCACACACTGAGACAATGGGGATGATCTATCGGGAACTCACCAAGGCCAGGTGGCCTGGGTCTGAAAAAGCATGGGATAAAACCGGACTCGCTGAACATAGCGGACAATGAGGACTGCTGAGAACTCAAGAACAATGGCACTGGGTTTTGATCCTACTGCACTTACTGGCTTTGTGGGAGCCTAGGCAGTTTGGATGCTCACCTTACTAGACTGGGATGGAGGTGGGTGGTCCTTGGACTTCCCACAGGACAGGCAACCCTGATTGCTCTTTGGGCTGACGAGGGAGGGGAATTGATGGGGGGAGGGGGAGGGAAATGGGAGAAGGTGGTGGGGAAGAGGCAGAAATCTTTAAGAAATCAATCAATCAATCAATAAAAAATAAATCCAAATACCGAAATAGGATATCAATTTTAAATGGAATGGTCTAAGAGAAATACATATTTTACCGCATGATGTCAGGCATTTAGTTTTCTATGCACATCTGTACGTAAAATTGACAAAAGTATTAAAAACATCACCCTGTATCCATTAAATATATAATAGCATCTTATAAAATTATATGATTGCAAAAGTCTGAATGTGTTTATCGATACGATGCTTTTTAATATTTTCATGCGTATACTTGGACTGGAATCTAATTTTCCATGACTATAAAATAAAATTGAATATAAATTTTTATCAAATCTTCTTTCACTATTCTTCATTTCTGAGTTATGTTCAGCATCAATCTACAGATACAGAATACAGAAAAATTTATTAGAGCTTAGAAAAATTTAAAGAGGAATAATATGTTTGTATTTTGAATTATCTTAAAAATATTTGTATTCATTATGTACTTCTTTTATGTTTGTTGGATTTTGTATATCTTATTCAGTGATGGCACATTCTAGTATTTATTTCTTAACATTATCCCTTCTCAGTGCTACACTTAAATTATGTTCATTATTTTAATATTGATCTATCGCTAGAATGGAAAATAAATTTCTTTTTCATAAGGACAACACATCAAGTGACACTAATGATTCAGGTTCTGAGGATGGAAATCAGATCTTCATGGTGGAGGCCACATTATTTTGAAACCAGCCACAGGAGGAGAACGAGTCACATTTCATAACTGCAGGAATTTCTGTAAATGATTAACAGTACGTCACCAAATAAAATGATATTCCATTCCATCTTTTCTAGCTCATTTCATTAAGAATTTAGAAATCTAACACTCCTTTCCATCTACTAAAATTTTCATATGATTACTATCAATTTTTTTTGTTCATTTGCAAAACTGGTTGATTTTTATATATTAAAAACCTGTAAGGCTTTGTTTCCAGATTCTTAGTCTCTTGGCGATTTCTAAAAATTTGCAAATTCTTCAGGGCTCTGCATGCTGAAATATAAAACTTCTCTTAAATTATTCTTTCTTTTCTTTAGAAATACTCATACCTTCTGCTTTAAGACAGGCTATTTGTGAAGTCACGTTGCTGTGGACTCAGGTATGGCGTTGGATTTCTGTGTGCACCCCTTCTGGAGTGGGGAAACTGCAGGCACTGTTGGCAGTTCTTGTTTTACAGAGTGCTCAGAATAGAAGTCAGGGCTTCAAACATGCTAAGCCAATATTCACCTTCCTGTAGCATATTCCAACTTTAGTAGAAACAATTTTAGTATCTCCATAATGCTACCCAATATTAAAATATGATATAAATATGATGTGTAAGATATCTTATTTTCTTTTTTGAGGCAGGGTTTCTTGGTAGCTTTGGAGTCTGTCCTGGAACTGACTCTGTAGACAAGGCCAACCTCAAATTCACAAAGATCTGCCTGCCTCTGCGTCCCGAGTACTAGGTTTAAAGACGTGTGCACTACCACCTGGCCACAAATCTTATGTATGTATGTACATTATGAATGACAAGTTTTAGCTCTCTTCTTGCTACTCTAATCTGATCTATTTACATATTAAGAATAGGTATAGTCTTTGAATATATAGGACGTGGAAGATGATATGCTTCCCTTTTGAGCTTTGAAACTGATATGGTTGATCACAGTAAGACCAACATCACCCTTTGAGACAATTTTATACAAATGCAGCGTGCTCCATGATTCTGTTAGTCAGAATTTTTACATTCATTTTCCAAAAGGGGGAACTGAAATAGATAAAAAATTGAAATACATACAATTCTAAAAAGAGTGAATGGGAAAAGCAGGCTCTGGCTTACACATTTCCCTATGAAAATAAGAAAAGAACTGCATAAATGACTAGACAATTGATTCGCGATTTTAGTTCCAGGTTCTGAAGTTTGTTCTGTACAGAAAATTGCACTTTTGATAAAAATACACAAACAATATTTTCAAATAAAAATTGTGATTTTGAGGTTAATATATATGCTGCATGGTGTATTTAGTGGATGTTTAAGTATTCAGCTGGAGCATAAACAAACTCCTTTTAGCACTAGTTTATAATCTTTAAATTATAAGATGATATAAGTGAAATACTCAACCTCAGCATCACTACCTTAGTTTGTGACATCTGAAGACATGAGAATATGTTCTTACATACAAAAATGATAGTACAGTAAAGTAATCCTACACCCAATTTATTATTGATAGTAAACTTTTACTATATATTAAATTTAAAATCACACATATTTAATATTCATAAGTATTTCCTTGGTCACTTTGTGAATTATGCCATCTGTAATGACTTCTTAATTTAAAGATTCCTGCTCAGGTTTCTTTGGTGCTACTGAGATGAGATACCTTGACAGGAATCAATTAAGAACAGGAGGATTTATTTAGCTCACAGGTGCCAACTCACTGTCCATCGTGATAGGGAAGTCCCAGCAGGTAGAGCTTGATGTAGATTCTCATGATGCATCCTAGTCAGAAGAACAATGGATACACATTTCATTTTAATGCTGAGCACTCTTTCACAATGGGACTGCCCCCCCATCAATCAGTAGTAAAGAAAAGAAAATACCCTACTTTTTTTCCCCCAGTCTTATAGAAGCATTTCCTCAGGTGAGGATCCCTTCTCTCTGATGACTCTGGCTTGAATCAAGTTGACATAAAATTATCCAGTACAGGACAGGTCTTCTTACTTCAGTTAATGTTATTAAGAAAATTCTCCATGGACATAGTACAGATTTCTGCCCGGTGATTCTAGATTGTATCAAGTTGACCAAAGTAATCATTACACTAGACTCAAGTTTACGATATAGGCATAGTATGCCTGCATTTACAGAATTCCAAATTAACATGCCGAATCATCTTATTAAAATTCATTTCCTCTTTAATCTGACTAGGTAAAAGTTGATTTTTTTCCTTACCTTGCCTAGTCCCATATTTCCCTAATTTTAACAATAATTCTGTTTGACAATACATGTAGTAATAAGGAATTCCTTCTTTTTTATTTTTGTAAATAATAATTACAATATTTCTTTCCTCTAAATCTTTTCATATAACTCTCGCTCTTCTAAACCCATAACCCCTTTCTCCATGAATTTTAATGTATGCAAATATGTATATGTATTTTTTATCTTCCTAAATATAACCTGCTCAGTCTATATAAAGATAATTGTATGTAGGCTTTCAGGAAGGACCATTTGACACAGGACAAGCAATTAGTGTGTTCTTTTTTGAGGAAGACCACCCTCTCAGGTTTTCTCAGATGCCTAGAGTTCTTTGGGTAGGGTTGAGGCCTTCTAGGCTTTGCCCAAGTTCACTTTAGTATATCCTTCGGTGACCTTGCTCAGTTGAAATTTGGGCAGTCATGTTAGTGATCATTTATGGGTGTAGCTTTCATATTACTATGACACACAATATCCGAGCTAACTAATAATCCTCAGGGTCCCTTTTCCATAAGACTCCCTAAACATTTAAAGCAGGAGTGTATTTTTGATGCGTCTATTTGAATTGGTCTCACAATTCTGCATTGGATAGGCTGTGGTTTTCTGTGGTGTTATTAGTCCATCACAAAGAGCAGTTTCCTTAATGAGGTGTGATGAGCATGATGCAACATCTTTTCGCCTAGAGTACTATGGGACCTGAAAGGAGTTACAAGTTTTAAGCTTCCCTAAGCTTCAAGTCAGGATGGTGGATACATACATAGTTAAAAATGCATAAATCAGCCGGGCGGTGGTGGCGCACGCCTTTAATCCCAGCACTTGGGAGGCAGAGGCAGGCGGATCTCTGTGAGTTCGAGACCAGCCTGGTCTACAAGAGCCAGTTATATCCTATTCCACAGATTCATCCAACACGTTTTCATCTCCTTCAGAGGACCACTGAATGTTCTTGATGTCTTACGGCCTCCTTTCTTCCCAGTCTCTCTTTTCTTCATTCAACTCTGGCTGACATTTATCAGATCTTCAGCTGCAAGTCTGCTTTCTAGGAAATCTCATAACACATTTTCTTTATTTCGTTCCAGTAATCTTTATAGACTCTGTTCACACATGTTTTGACTTAATAAACATCTTATAGTCCTTGGGGAAATTATTTCTTAATTATCACCCATTGATGCCACTTTTATTTATTTAATGCTTAGTTTCTTTTAATACTAACAATCTAAGTTACATAAGAACAGAAACCTTCCCAGATTTACAAATGGATAGGTCACCTACTCCTCAAAGAGTGGCTGCTACATAAAGATTCTCACAAAATACAGATAAGATGACTAAATAAATATGTTAATTGAACATAGTATAATTTACAGACATACATATAGGTATTGCGAATTTCCTGTAGTTTAGGCAAAGTAACTGAAGTTTCTTTTTCATTTTGATAAAATTTTAGTCTCAGTTCTATGCTGTTTTTGAACACGACTCTCTTTGTAGCCCTGGCTGACCTGTAATTCTCTCTGTAGATCAGGCTGCCTTTGAACTCACAGAGATCTACAGTCTCTGCCTCCTGAATACTGAGATAAAAGGAGGGTACCACCAGGTTCAGCTTCACTCTTACCTCTTAACATATTACTGTTATAGTTATTATTAGTTAGAATCTGATTGTTAATCTGGTGTGGGAGGTCCTTCTTTCTGTGTGTTTCTTTTATTGGTTAATGAATAAAGAACTGCTCTGAATTTATGGCAGGCAAGAACAAAACTAGGCAGAGAAGCTAGACTGTATGCTGGGAGAAAGAAGGGCACAGTTAGGGAGAAGCAAAGGAACCGCAGGAGACAGACTGTGGGAACTATAGTCGGTAAGCCAGAGCCACCTGGGCATACACAGATTAATAGAAATGGGTTACATTCAAATGTAAGAGTTAGCCAATAAGAAGCTAGAGCTAATGGACCAAGAGGTGATTTAATTAATACAGTTTCTATATGACTATTTCGGGGCTGAGCACAAGCAGGCTTCTTCCAATAGTTCATCTATAGCATCATAGAGATTAAATATCATCTCTATTTGGTTTTAGTTTTTAAAACTTCTGTTTTAACTCATCTTTTGTCACCTGTCCTTCTTGTAAAATCTCCCTTCCTTAGCCTGCTTTTGAACTACAATTTAGATACTTTATTTTAATTTCAAAGTTTCTAATCCTTTTGTGTCAAATATTAAAAGCATACTTTTTTATAAGTGAAACAAATTAAATTGTGTTCTTATTACTTTCAACAGTCATGTCAGATATGACAGCATTCAATAATTTATTCCATTTTCCCTTACTTTTCTTAATATTCATGTTTCATGCCATATATTTTTAGAACTCTTCATTAACTTATGCCTATGCTCATTGGCTAAGACGGGTTCACTAAAGGTCTATTCCCACGGTGTGCCTCTCTTACTACAGTAGAGTATTTGGAGCCGATTCCTCATTTAGAGTCCAAATAAGCCAGAAACTTATTTTCAACTTAAATGTGGATCTTGTGGAAAAATTTAAACAGAGTGCATTTGCAAAATTTGCACTCCAGTCTTATTGTTTACTTTGCCTGTGTCTGTGTCCAACGTAATTCCCTCCACAGCACCCTACAGACTCTTGTGGATCTTCCAGCCAGTGAACTCGGGACCCTCAATGGCTTGTTTTACAGCTCTGCTTGACAGGCCTGGTGCCAGTTTTCAGACAAGAGTCAGTGTGACTATGTTCAGCCCTTTATCTTTTTATTTATCCATTCGGTGTCTAACCTTTTGTATTCAGTTTTCTTTAGTCACTCCAGATTATCCTCATGTGGTTGATCATTTATATGTTGTCCAAAGCTGTGAGTTTTCCACAGAGAAATAAATCTGATAGACACTATTCCTCAGTTACCCATATCCTGCATGTAATTTTAAATAAATTCTTCCCATCTGGTACTTTTAGTTATTTGTCAGAATTATTCAATTAAGGAAGAATGTACTGAAAAACCACAATTAAACCAAATCACTCACCATTTTGTCCTGGACCTATTTTCTCATGCAAAGTTTGTTTTTCAATCACAGATTATCTACAGGAGAAAATTATTTAAAATATTGTGGTTTCCTCTTTGTTATATATTTGATTAAATTTCAGTCTAAGATTTGAATTTGTTTGATTTCTTCCTTTCTCCCACCATCTGCTCCTTTTGGCTTCTCTTTCCCCTACTCAATTATTCCTTCCTTCCAATTCTATTTGCAGTTTTGTTACAGGGCTACCAAAATTCTGCTAAATGTTCAAATACTAGTTTTACCATGTAGAAGAAGTTAAGCTTAACATTTTTTAATGTTTTAACTAATTTAACAAAAGCTTAACAAATATTGGTATTTGAGTTAATGGTTATGACCACAGTAATAGAAAGAAACTATCTCTCTTAGAGATCAGTCACACTTTTTAGTGCAAATGCACTTACTGGTAAAATATGGAAATATTGTCAATGTAATAACATGCTTGATGCTAGCTACAAGACACAGTGAAAATTTCTTTTACTTCCATAAAATTTTATATATAAGTTATTTTTTTATTTCACATTACACAGTCAACCATTATTCTTTAAGGTACTGTCAGTATTAATCACATGTGTTTTCTTCCTCTTCCACAAAGAAATACCAAGGATAAATTATTACATTTTTTCAAAGATTTCGCACATCACACAAAATGTTTTCTCATTGTCAGTCTTCACCCTCATTCTGATTTTATGTCCACAAAATCACCTTGTACTGTTCTCACATAATTTTGAAATGAATGAAATGTTGCCAGTTAATTTATTATTATTTTAATACTTTGAATGAAAAGTCCAATGAAAGGTGGTAATATAGAATGTCAACACACTCAAGTTTCACTGTTTTAATAACACACACACACACATGCCCAACTACATCAGAATGCATGTACTCACTAAGAAAGATACTGAAAGTTTACCCACAGAAAGCACATATATTAACAAAGGACATCATATCAAATTGAAATTAACATCAAATTGGTGTGATGAACTGGTTTATCCTTTTGGCAATTATTCTTAGAACTCTGCATATTTCAGTGGCTAAGCTTTGCATTCAAAATACTAGTGATAAACTATCCTTTTGAAAGTGATTGCTCATCTTGTCTGTGAAGACAGACCTTTTGGGACACATGGTGCAGTAAAACATACTAGTACTTATTGGACAGAACATGCTTAAGACCTCTCACCCTCTTAATCTGTTCTTACCTCTGAGGCATGGCCTAAGGAGTATTCTGTTGATATCTGAATTAAACTTCAGCCCAAGCAGAAGACAGTAAACAGACTACTTTACCTTACTGGTCATGGACATAGAATTATTCCCTACTTAGAAAAGCAGGTGAAGATGGAGAATAGAGTTTTCAAAGGTAAAAGTATATTTTGTACTTACATGAAGAAATTAGAATTTGGTTAAGCCATGTTCTTCAGTACTTATGTGATTAAAATAAACATTCAAATTTTGTGGAAACTGACAAAATGAGAAAAATTATCAGCAAGGAGAATGGAGATTAAACAATATTCAAAGATGGGGCTCTGAGGACCATACCAGTTTAGAATGTTAATGAACCCAATTTTGCAACCAATGTTGAAAGGTATAAACAACTTATATGTACCTTCTTATAACATATTTATGGAAGAGGACCAGGAAGATAGTAGAGCTGTAACATATGATAAGTAATGAAGTACAGTGAATTTGATGTTGACGTGGCCTTCATGAGACTGAGATGTGATTTTCATGTAAAAAGATGATTTTTTTTTCTGAAAAATTTCTAACATTCTATATTTTCCATCACTCTTTTCTCACAATAACAAGAAACATACCATATATATCATGAAATAAGTACAATAACTTTGGCTCTTAAACTTCTGTTTGTAGTCTGTATGTATAAAATTATAAACATGTTATTTATATGCATGTGTGTATGCACATGAATGTATACATACATGCATGTTCATATGTGTATTTATATGTCCATTTAATATGACTTGAAATTTTGTTTTTAATTTCTGATTCAGTAATCTCATCTGGTCCATGCTCTTATTTTCTTCTTGCTTTTATCCTTCTATCTTCTTCTCTTTCTTCTGATTTCTTCTCTCTCTGTGTGAGAAACACTAAAAGTAGAAGACAATTATAAGGGAAAATTGCACAATACACATGTAAAATGTCAATTTTAGTTGAATTTTAAAAGTATTATTTTTGAATTAATTCATAAGTTAATACTTATTCATCATTTTTTATTCTGTTCAGCATATCATTCAGGGCTTTGCTCCTATTAAGTAAGAGTTCTACCATTGAAAATTCCATGATCCCAGGAACATTTAGAGCTGACAAAATCAAAAATTTAATTATGAGATTCTTATTATTACTAGATTACCATTGGCCTATATCATGGTTTAAAAATGGGTAGTTTATTCATAAATGTAAATATAAAGACACATTAAAAGGATAAGTTTTGTGATTGTTCACAGAAAGTGAAAGATGCTCTCATTACTTTGCGACCTCTGAATTTGAGATATACCTCAGTGTGAAAATCTTTCTTTCTCTTCTTGACTGTGAATGTACTTAGTGATAATGAATGTAGAAAA
The DNA here is from genome assembly GCF_950005125.1 of Chionomys nivalis. Classification (NCBI taxonomy): domain Eukaryota; kingdom Metazoa; phylum Chordata; class Mammalia; order Rodentia; family Cricetidae; genus Chionomys; species Chionomys nivalis. The sequence continues at coordinate 6,424,563 of NC_080111.1, read as the reverse complement.
AGCATCAATATCTGTTTCTGAAACAGAACTGTGAATGTATCTATTAAGACTTAACAGGGCAGGCCGCCGTGCATTTCAGGCACTGAGAATGAGCTCTCAAATGCAGGCTTGACTGAAGTGACATCACACATGCCGTTTGTCACAGTAGATTGACCCTGGATGTGTTGCGTGAATTCCTACCACAAAGCAAGTTAGTAGCTTATGCCTCTCCTTTTCCTTGCTAACATCTGGAGGTGATAAAAGTATCTATCTCCCTGGATGGTTTTGAAGTACATGGCTCAGAACATATGAAACATTATTGCTCCAAAAGCATAATAAACACCCACCTTCTGTCCTATTTAAAGTGACAATTAGTGCAAAGGTAAATGGTAACCCTCCTCACCATCTGCAGGACTGCTAGTCCTCTAATAGATATTTTGACCTTTGATAGCCCTTAACCCAAAAGATCACCGAAATTCTTTTCAACTACCTTTTTTCCTATAGACTGAATTTTCAGGGTCCACATCACAGCATTTAGGACGTAGTTCAATGAGTTGTTTTATACTGTGTGCAGATATTTGCTAGAGATTAAGTAGCATTTGGATGTTGGTTCATGATTATATTTTCAGTGTTCAGAGGTCTTAATGAGGACATGGCATATCAGAACTAGATGTTGGTACACAATAGAAATATCCGAGTGCTTTGTGTGTGTGATTTTTCTCTATGTATTGCATATTTTCATCATTTATGTTTTACATGCACACAATTAAATGACTTATATTTATTCACATATATAAAGGATTTATACACATGCATGGATTTTGAAAAGTTACAGTTTATCAATCACTTCTCACGGAATGTTTTACTATAAATATACTTTTATATAATCTAATTTGATCTTCATAATTAGCTTGCAAGGTGGGTATTATAATTCATCCCATTTTGTTGATTAAACACTTTGCCTCAGGTGAATAATTTATCTGGCATTTTAGAGTCATATTTTAGTTTATGATATGTAGTTTGCTCATCTTTGCCCATAAACACTGTGCTACTGCACCTATCAAAATAATAGTGCTAAGGATTTAACCTCATTTCTGGGTATATTACTTCATTTTACTCCATTCAAACACATACGTGACTGACTAAATTTACACATTAGATTAAATGTATCATTACAATGATGTTCCCCCAAACACTACTTTTTTGCTTTATTTGTTTTGCAGTATTGTACTAAAATATCTTATTATGGCAGTATATTAAATTTTTGTTCCATAATGTTATAACATTTTATTTTATTTAGTTACTTTAATATGAAATTATATTACATTGAATGATATATTTTACATATTAAATTTCATTATCAGTATTAAATTATAGTACTGAATTATATTAGAATCATTAGCTTTAGTGTTATTTTGTGTCTTACTACATATGTAGATATTTCTCCTTGTGCTATATTATTTGACATTTATATTACTTGGTTGTGGCCATCCTCCTGTATTGCTTACCATCAGACTAGAAGAACCTGGTCCTGCAAGCTGGGTCTTTTTTGAGAATCACTTTGTACAAAAGTAGCCAGGCTCTACCAGGAAACTTTTGCCAGATTCCTCTTAGTCACGTTGCTCTTTCCTCTCACCATTTCAGAAAAGAAAGTCTCGTGTACATCCGTATCCAGAAAAGGGTTCCACTAGAGACCCCAACTTGTCTACTGGATTTCCTTTGGCCTTTGGTTCTGCCAGATCAAATTTTGTACTTTAGCAACTTGAGCATCCTCCTGCTTAGGATTTGAGTGGGGATGTTCAGGCTAAACTCACTTTCAATTAGTTTTGAATTCATCTCAGTGGACAGTGACTGAAGTTTATACTCTCTGAGCCATCTTGAAACATGGTGTTCTTTCATAAGAATACACTCTTTCTCCTCTAGAAAATTCCACAATTCCTTCTTGAGAAGTTATGAGAGGAAGAACTGAATCTCTTCCTACTGTATCATTTGCCTGTCTTTAAGAAGAAAATGCCAATTAGACACATTAAGTTAGTTAATTTTGTGGAATTGTTGTAATATTTAATTTGATTAAAATTAATTTTAGTGAAGAATGTCAGTCCTCTCAATAATTAGACATGCACTATCACTTTGATTTTAATTGCTTAAGAGTTCAAGAAAAAACAAATATCTTTCATCATAATGTATGGTTTCCAATTATACCATGTTTTCCTTACTCTTTTCTCCTACATGAATTTATCTGTAGAGAAATATTTTACTAATTTCGGAAAAGACTATCTTTGTCACTTTCAACTTAAGATAATTTTCATATATTTATCATTATAGTTCCTCTCTTATTCTACATCTAAAATGTATTCAATATCTAATATATATCATATATATGAACATACTTCAACTATACATTAAGGGCAATATTCATATTATTATATTTTAAAGCTATATTTTATCATACTATTTTATAGTTTATTTTATTCTGTAGCTCAAAAAATATAAAGAACTAAATCATGACCTTCTGTTTTTTTTTCTGAAAGTAGACTTCTAAGATATTCTCATTTTTAGTGAATTTTATCATTCTTTCTAATTTGGCCTTTTTAGTAAAATAATTATGAATTTCCTTTTCTGAATTATCCATCAGTAAATAATTCAAATAGGCAATTAAAGAGCTCTAATTCCTTTTAAAATTACTGACTTTTAGCCCATGTCTTACTGAGGGAATTCGTGACAGATACTAAATAGGACATCATAATGTCAATAGGGCTCCTACAAATCAAGTTTACTAATAAGATTATTGCCCTGGCTTAAGGTTTCTGTGAATTCTTCTGCCAACTATAAATGGAGTACAATTATTTTTTCTCCTTATGAAACTCTTACTGCTTGCCTTTAACAGTTTCTGTTTACATTTTTCTTTCTATTATTAATCCAAGGCAGTTACAACTTCAATTACATTTCATGCTCCTTGTCTAAACACACGCCCACTGGCTTATGAGGAACTTCTAGTTCGCAGAGTTATGCATAAATGTGGGATTGGATTATCTATGAATGGTTATCCCTTGAGAAAAGTTGTCCTTTTCCCATCAGTTGCCTGTAACTATTTATCTCTGTGTGGGGACTTGTGAAATTGTCCCCAAGTATGCTGGCATGTAAGCGTTAACTGTCTTTTATCAGGTCTTGTCTAGGCAATGAAATTTTTTGAGATTTAGTGGGTGCAGGTTCTTTGAATGTCTTGAAGAAACTATGCTACATCAGGAGTCGTGGTCCTCTCACCCTTATGGTAATCCCCCAAAAACTGGGATTAAGAATTGGGTTGTAGATCTACCATAGTCACTTATTCTTTAAATTTTATCCAGTTGTGGGCTTCTGTGACAGCCTCTGTCTCTTGCAAAATAAAAGAATAAAGAAACTGCCTTGGTCTAGTTGATAGGGGAGAAGGTAGGTAGACGGGGAAGACAGAACTGAATGTTGGGAGGAAGAAAGCAAAGGGGAGAGACACCATGGAGCCGCCAGAGACAAACATGCCAAATGTTTCCTGGTAAGCCATTGCCATGTGGCGATACACAGATTAATAGAAATGGATTAAATTAATATAAGATTTAGCCAATAAGAAGTTAGAGCAAATGAGTCTAGCAATGTTTTAATGAATACAGTTTCTGTGAGCTTTTTATCAGTTCTGGGTGGCTGGGACAAACAAGCAAGTGTTGGGAGCAGTGAGACGCCAGATCCTGAATTTCTTGTAATCCCCTGATCTGAGTGCCTACAGCTGCTCTGAGCACGAGACCTTCAGGAGTTCCTGATGGTAGGAGAGTGGTTTCTGGTGGGTTTGGCTGGGGCGTGGCTATCTCTATATAAGCTGCCCCTGAACACAATAAAGGGGGCATTCTTGGGGAATTCAAGGATGACCCGTGTCACTGTCTCTCTGTCTGTGTGTGTTTGTGTATTTTAACCTCCAGCCCCCTTGCCCGAAGCTCCTGAATTGGGTGCCAGCACACAGCGCAGACACGGGGGCGTGGTATGTGGCAAGCAGGCCCTCACCCTGCAACACAGTCAATGAATTTAAATAGAATTGTTGTATAAAGCAATTATTTATATTGCTCATTAACAGTCTCAAGGAAAAATTTTACGATGAGTGAGTAAAAACTCATTACCTAGAAAAGGTTATACTTATGCTAAGTCAATTGTTTAAGTTTTAAAGCAACATATTAATAAAAAAAGTCAAAAGGCAGTTCAACTAGGTCATATATGAAATGAACAATTATATTATTCTCAATGTAAATAATATCAACAAAATTTGACCATTTTTTGCTCAAGAATCCAACATTAAATGGATAGATTGCAACATGAAGGGTCCTTGCACACTGTTAGAGACTCGATCAATTATTTTTCTACTCCCATACAAGTGGTTACTTATAAAACATTAAAATCAAATCACTTCAGGCAAGTGTTTTGTAATGGATTAACTTGTCCATGATATAATCAAGCCTTAGAATAATATTACAAATGCCATACAAGAGTTTTAACCAGCAACATTAAGACCCTTTGCCAGCTGAATCCATTACTGAAGAGAGAAATCCTTCAGGCAATGTTAGGTCAGTGATTACAGCAATTTATTTCTCATTAGCTTGTGACTACCTGACCTCTTCATCTCTTTCTGTTCTATGAAATTGCACTTCAGAGTGTATACACACAAACCCATGCTTATGGAATCATTTCATGTCATTCAAAAATGTGAGTATAATTTAATGAAAGTAGTTCTTCTCCAGGATTCTATTCTGAAATGCTGATCAATTGGTTTTATACTTGAAATTTCCTAAGATAGTAATATTCTTTACAATAAAAATACTTAGAATCATACTATATACTGGTTTATGCTTGTGACAATCAGCATACTATATTTAGAACATTCACATTGGTATAAAATTGCACACTAAATATCTTAAAATTCTAGAAACAGAAGAAAATAATAAGGAATACTCAAGTGTTAAAATTGAACTATTTCAAGAGTATGAAATTATTAAAATAAAAAGCACTCCAATTCTTTCAAATTTAACATAAGCGTGATGTTTCAAGTAAGTAAATGTATAAAAAATATCTTCCATTGTATTAATTATGTCACATAAGAAAAGCTAAAATGAGTCCCTAATTCAGGCGGCCCGATTCAGCTTCACTTGCTTCAAATTAAAGTATACCAGCAAAGAGGCATCAAAGGCAAATATATTTCTTGACCTTTCCTTCAAGTGGACATTACTAGCACTCATTAAATGACATGCTTACTCTGTGTTTAAAATCATCAATACATTATGTTATGCGAGTCAGCTTATTATCTGCTTCACTCTTTTTTCCTCCCTTTTTCTACTTATTGATGCTTTTCCCTATGCACGAGAACTGCTCAAACTGCGGGGCATATTATATGAACATTTAAAGGAGCCTTTCAAGCAAAGTTCTCATAAGAGTAGTCTTAAAACTTCAGAAATACAGTAGTTTTGTCTGTATTAAGTGTCTACTCTGTCGATTACATTTTTATGCTTGGAAGATTTTTTTAAAGTAACTGTTTTGGGATCAAATGCTCAGTATTGTACTAAATGGAAACAAATTACCAACATCAAATATATTAGCATAAGGCCAGATTTATTTATTTATTTATTTATTTATTTATTTATTTATTTATTTATTTTTGGTTTTTCGAGACAGTGTTTCTCTGTAGCTTTGGTGCCTGTCCTGGAACTAGCTCTTGTAGACCAGGCTGGTCTCGAACTCACAGAGATTCGCCTGTCTCTGCCTCCCGAGTGCTGGGATTAAAGGCGTGCGCCACCACCGCCCGGCAAGGCCAGTTTTAATAGATGTTGAAGACAAGTTAATGACTTTTTTAAAAGTTGATTTGTCAGATTTCTACATTTGATTGATTTTTAAGAACAGCAAGATGTGTCAAAATCCACATTAATATTCATTATAAAAGCTGCAGAATTTTAAGTGGAATATGTCTTTGCATTAGCTCCCAATATTAGATAACATATGCTTAGCAAAAATAATAACTAGTAGCATTATCTGCAATTTTGTTTCATAACAGTGAGGGCTCTAAATGTAAGACACGTTTCACTGGTCATAGTGGGTCAATCCTCTTTACCCATGATGCCCCTTTCTCACTTAAATGAGCACTTGTAACCTGTGTAAGTGCTGCGGCAGCATCTTCTCTGGACCCAGCCTTGTGCCTGGCTAGCTATGGAAAGCCATTCCTTGTATAGCATCCAGCTTCAGTAAGAAGGATTCTCATTTGCCTTATAAAGAAAACCTTGCAGTGGCTAAACTTTGTATTTTCAATTTGAAAAGCTCAAGGACCCTCTTAATAATCATAAGACACTAGTTTATTTAAAGGAGAAAATTAATCAAAATGATGAAAGTATTAAAAATAATAAGCACTAGATTACAGTGGCAAAATTATCATCTTCCCTCTTACAGCTGTCCCTTATTTTTAATACTCACTCACACATACATACTCACACACACACACACACACATACAATCAAAACCCACAACATTGACCACAAAATACACACCCATTTCAGTCAAAACTTTAAATAGCGACAGCTTCAATTCTCCAACAGCAGACACAAGCTGACTGAATGATGCCACAAACAAAATCCATGTATCTACTTACTGCAAGTCGCACATCTTAGCTAAAAAGATAGGTAAAATTTTATGCACTAGATTTCAGTGACAAAATTATTATCTTCCCTCTTAAAATTGTCCCTTATTTCATTTTAATGACTATATTTATTTTCTTGTTTGATAATAATGATTGAAAACCCACTCAAACTCTACTTGGTCATTGTATTTAAAACATTACAAATTATGATCAGGTTATTCAGCTATATTTAGCCATAATTCATGGATAATCATAAATCTGTCTTTATGCACTCAAGAAAAAGTTAGGATGAAACACAGTAATATGCATAAACATTATTCTTGGTTTAGGTAATTTTACTTTTTTTCTTTTGCAAAAAATCTTTTAGAATTTGCAGGATGAGTTTTGAGCATATTCACCCTCCTGCCCAATACCTTCCATTCTTTATGCATCCAACACTGTGAATTCATATGTTTTACACCCATCAGGTTATATTTTTGCTGCTTATATTTTAATGGATATGAAACCTTGAGGGGGAACTTTGTCGATCTACCTTCACTGGCGACAGCCTTTTAAAAACAAAAGTTTAGTTGGTGCATCTCTCCCATGCTCATAACTTTGGGGCTGATTCACTCCTCAGCTAATAGGACTGACTCTATTATGCTGCCCTGGTAAAATACAGGGCCTGCTCCCCAGAGTGATGCCGCTGGTAGGGGTCAGGGGACAGCTCTTCCTTTCTTCTGACCACAGGGCCATCTCTGTCACCCACCCCCACCCCCCCCGGCATTGATTGGGAAGGAGGGGAAGAGGTCAGCTTCGGCACCCATGCTGACACAGGGTATGTAACAGAGATAGCTCTCCATGCTCACAACTTTGGAACTAGTTCCCTCACACCTGTGCTGACAGGGTTGACTCCATTGTGTTGCTCCTGTGAGGTGCAGGGTATGCTCTCCCGAAGGTAGCTGTTGCAAGTCAGTCTTGCTGTCATAACAGATGAGTAATGGGGACAGCTCTCCATTGTTTACTACATCAGGGGTGACTCAACCACACCTCCAGCCACAGGGTTGTCTGTGTTCTTTTGCTCAGGGAAGGTGCAGTACCTGCTCTCTCAAGTGCTGCAGCTGGTGTAGGGATCACAGAAAACTCCCCTGCTCCTTTGATCTCAGGACCAGCTCTGCCACTTGACCCAGCCATTGTGTGGGATGGGGTGGGGGAGAGAGCATCTTTCCATAGTCCATGCTACCATAAGACAGATGAGACAACTTGATTTCTCATCTGGTGAGCCAACCCTACAGCTTCCTACTCCCAGCCCCAGGGTTGTGGTTTGAATTGTCACAACTTTCACCACATCTAAGATCTGCCTGAAAATGTGAATAGACCTAGAAACCCAAACCTGCATGTTCTCCAAAATACACAGTGGAAGCAGGATGTCCAGAAAGAGTCCTAGTGTGGGACCAGCATCAATCATGTAGTGGAGACCAGGGACATCAATAAGACTAATGACTCTTTGCAAAAAACACTTGCAAATAGAGATGTATGGACAAAGGCGTATGTGGTATAACAGCTTCCACAACAAGCTTTTAAATTTTTATCTGTTTTTAATTTTTCCATTCTATTTTCCTCCTTTTTTTCTCTTGAATTTGTTTGATTTTGTGCAGGGGCAGAAGGTGGATGAGAGGGACAAAGAATGAATGGGATCTAGATACACGATATAAAAGACACATAGAATAAATTAAAAAGTTTAAGTAAAAGTTTATTTTGCATGTATACATGTATTAATTAATATATGTACTTATTTTGAAATTTCTTGCAGGCATAATGGTATGCCACATGCATTACTGTGTTTTGAAGAGTCCAGAAAGGATAAGGATCTCCTGAAACTGGAGGTATGTATGGTTGTGAGCTGCCACACATTTACTGGGAAATAAACCAAAGTCTCATGGAAGAGTAGCAAGTGTTCTTAACTACTGAGCCATCTCTGTCTCATGACACCATTAAAGGAAGCTGACTCCTCCCTCTCCTAGCAGCTCTCAATGACCAATAGCTCCTTGGTCATGGGTCGTACTTTATGGTTGCTCCTAGCTCTAGCTTTTCCTTTAAAATGTTCATCATTTCTGAAAAGGCTAATCTAAACTAAGGCTGGAAATAAAATCTGCAATTACTTTCAAAGTCATTAAACATGCTGGTCTGATCCACAGTGGAAGCCAAATCACTGCTTTATGAAAGGCAAAAAATGTTACCTGGATAAAATTGCTTGGCTTAAGACAAATTGAAATCGTGTATTTCATGGATATTGTACCAGCATCAAGACTTATTTTTGAAGTGAGGAAAGAATTGCGAATGTAGAAAGGGAATATACTTGTTGTTCTAGAATAATCAGATTGTATCTTAACTGGAAATTATTGTTACTTATTATGGAAAAGTAGGTATCATCTTATTTCACATATTCCACAAAAAATGCATACTGAACAAACCAATGTAATTATAGTTTGCCAGAGATATGAGTTCTGAAAACAGAATATATATAAAATTACAGGCTTTCATTTCATCGACTAACAGTTAATACATTAAAATGAAATCAGGTTCTATTTTAAATTAACAGACTAAATACAAAGAACAAAGAAAGCAAATAAAAATGATAAACTCAGCAGACCAATGTAGTTAAAATGGTGGGAAAACATCGTGCTTAACATAGCCTGTGAATTTCCAAACCATAAATACATGTTAGCATTTTATTTACTCTATCACCACCCCAGATTAGCTGTAATGAATGAACAATGAACACACATACACACACTGAATGAATAAACAGCTGGGAAGTCTTAACTCACAACACTGAGAATTTGAAACACACACATATCCAGGCAAGGCCACTCTCCCTTGCAAGGCTGCAAGTCCTTCCTATGTGTTCCTGAAAGGAAGCCAATGGCTCCCTAGGTTATCAGTAGATTGTTCCAATATTCACATGTTGTTCTCTGGGCCTTCTTCTCTCAGTGTCTAGGCGTCTTCCTCATATGATTTGGTAAGAATGTCACTTAGCCACATGAATTGTATTTAGGTTTGATATATCACCCGAGAAAAGTCGTTACTCCAAGAAAGATACAGTCTATAATATGGGATAAAAAAATATTGAAACCATTGAACCTAAATTCAAAAGTTCATCAGTTCTGGAGGATCTAAAATAAGCCAAAGATAAAAATGTTGCATGGGTTGGCACAATTGGGGTAAACAAAGCTAATCACGTTAATCAATAAATCACGTCAATCAATAAATCACATTAATCAATAAATCACGTTAATCAAGCCTATTTTTAAGCCAAAGCAAAGGTGAAAATAACTGAGGAAATAAAAGATGTTGTAATAAGAGCGGCGGGGCTGCGTCCCCGGCACCCGGCCGCCCGCATGGCTTATGCCCCAAAATAATTACACAGAAACTGTATTCTTTTAAACACTGCCTGGCCCATTAGTTCCGGCCTCTTATTGGCTAGCTCTTACATATTGATCTAACCCATTTCTAATATTCTGTGTAGTACCACGAGCTGGCTTACCAGGGAGGATCTTAACCTGCGTCTGTCTGGAGTGGGAGAATCATGGCGACTCCTTACTCAGCTTCTTTCTCCCAGCATTCTGTCTGTTTACTCCACCCACCTAAGGGCTGGCCTATAAATGGGCCAAGGCAGTTTCTTTATTAGTAAACCAATGACCTTCCTCCATCAAAAAGAAAAACATAAAAATAAAAACAAGCACGAGGAAGCCTGGTTGTAAATATCATAAATATTCCTCAGCATGCCACCATGAAACCCATTGATTTGAGTGCTAGCAAAAAAGAGTTTTAAAATATAATGGGAAAAATTCAAAAATTCAGTTACGCTGACCCAATAGCACGGCTGTGGATTCGTAAGTGACTGCACAGAGGGCTAGGATTCTGGCCATAAATTAGGTACTATCTCCTTAAAGAAATAATTATCTGCTGGGCGGTGGTGGCACACGCCTTTAATCCCAGCACTTGGGAGGCAGAGGCAGGCGGATCTCTGTGAGTTCGAGACCAGCCTGGTCTACAAGAGCTAGTTCCAGGACAGGAACCAAAACCACAGAGAAACCCTGTCTCGAAAAACCAAAAAAAAAAAAAAAAGAAATAATTATCCTACACATCTATTCTATATGATTTTTATGATTCTACCTTCCTGAAGGGTGGGCTCCAAGTCTGACTGCTATCACTGGACTAACTCTTTTTTATTGAATAGCGTTTCATATTAAATCTCCAACCTGGACAGATAGATTCCTAACTATCTGGCCCAGAAGTATCTTTCTCTTGACAGCTGACGACGCGACTGTAACAAAAGTCATCACCGATACAATACTTTCCATTCATCAATGAAGAGAATACATAAAACCAGGAATAACTGTACGAAATATTAAATAATTACGTGTGATCAAAACTTCAAAGGCTAGAGAAAGGAATTCAAATATAAAACAAGATAAATCCTGATAACTCACTCTAAAATCAATTCATGAATGATTGTAGTTTAGGTTTCAAATGATCTTAGTTAATTTTCAGTAGCTGTGAGGAGGAATGGTGTTCAAGGAAGCTTACAAGTAAAAGGAATTGCAAGGCAAATGATACAAATGCATTAAACAGGATCTTCTGTTACAGAATTTTAAATTACTTCTTCTCACAACTTAAATCTATAAATATTTTCACCATTCATATAAAAATGCTATCACCATGTCACAAGCTGATTTGTTTTATCTTCATGTTCTCCCTTAAATGAAATGTGGTTTGAAGGATAAAATCTAATATAAGGAACATATGCCTGAGGCAAATTTACCAAGGTAGAAAAAAAAAAAACCTCACTGAATATATAAAATAATTCAGAGTTCTAGAATGTGGAGTTACCGCTGACACTACCCTGTGTAGTGTGTTTATCCCATCTTTATTATCCTCATCTGTATTCCAGAGGTTCCCTTGGAATTGCCTCTTCTTGCTTATGGAATTTTGTTGACACATTAGATGTCAGGATCCAAAAATTTATGTAGTGGAACAGAAGGGTGTTTCCTTCTTAAAGTTTTATGGATCCAGTTTTTGTTTTTTTTTTTTCCTCTCCTGATGTGGCAACTGGGATTATCTTTGGATCTCATGCTGGGATTTTTGCCAGAAAATATTTGCAGAGTAAAGGGAAGAAAGGAGAGGGATGCCAGTTTGAGATACACAGCACATATTGAAGGGTTTAGTATCAGAGGTGTTTTTATTTAGATAGGTCTACGTAATATCAATATCTCTTTATGTTTTTAGGTCTAATGCACATACATAGTTCACATAGTCTATTAACTTGGTACACACAATAGTACATATACATATATATGTGCATGTGTGTGTGTCCTCATCATGCCATTTCATACTTTATTATATGCATAATTAATTATACACACAATTAATTAGATAATAATTTGTATTAATTGGTTATGCATATAATTAAATAATTATATGATAAGCACATTTACTTTCGTACTCTGATTCAGCTGTGCTGTTCTCACCCTTCATTCTTTTTCCATCTCCAATGTCACACACCTCAGAGGCATCAAAGTTAATAGCATCAAACTCCAGGCTCAACTCCCACAATTCACTAAACGGTTGAGTCATAGTAAGGGAGTCAATGCTTTGCCACAGACTGCTTTATAGTTACTGGAATTACTCCCTTAAATATTTACACAACGATATAAGTGAACACCATGCACATCATATTTTCAACATGTTTTTCATAGAGTAAATAATGTTCATGGATGGTAATAAGTAATTTTCAATGTTTCTGGGAAATACATAGTTTTTAATGTAGAAAATGTTTGCCTAAGTTATTTTAATATTTTATTAACAAATAGAATTTCAGAAAAATATATTTAGTTATTCATTATCTTCATACAAAAATGCCAAGCTGTGTAGAAAACATTTCAATGTCATCCATTAAAAACTATGTAAAGTTTTATAGTTCTCCAATGTCGAATGCTTTTATCTATGAATGTTTTAAACAACAAAAAGCAGAATAAAATACTTCTGGGAAGATAATATTTCTTCTTCCTGCAAATTAAATGACTATCTTTAGCTATACTAATAGTCACAGCAAAGTTCTAGACTTTACTTAAAATATCCTTTAGCAAAAATGCAACCAAGCATTTCTCTGAAAACCCAGAATATAAATAAGCCTAACTTTGAGGCTTTGATTTTACACAGAAAGCATGTAATTTTAAAGGGATATGTTGAGTTTCATGTATAAAATTAAGAAAAAATGAATAACAGAATAAAATTTCAAAAAGAAAAATGCATAAGGAAACAAACTTGCGAGTACATACATATATACATTTAAGTGTGTGTGTGTGTGTGTGTGTGTGTGTAGTACACCCAGTAACTACTGGCATGCACATTTTTCTGGTGATCAACAGCTCTCTAATTCGACTTAAGACATGCTGAAGAAGAAGGAAGCAATGTCTAGTACTACAAACCTAGCTAATAGCCCAGTGCTAGTTAAATCATTGTTACTGGAGGAGAATCTACAACTATTAATTTAACAAATCAATCCCATGAAGTATCTGATCTCCAAACAGACTTTCAAATATGGGTTTTAAAACTCTTATTTTTTTTAATCATGTGTCATTGCTCCTTTGATATTGAAGAAACAGGTCAATCTTTTTATGCCCTTTTTAAAATTTGTGTAGTATCTAAAGTTACGAACATTTTTTTTTATTTTTTATTTTAAAGCGCTTTCTTGTGTCTGTACACATGACGAACAAAGAATGCCTTTAGCATCTGAAGTGTTTGCCTGGAGTCTGTGAATCAGTTTGCTGATACTATGCCACCACTCTTGCCATTGTGTTTTACAAAGCTTGAGGGGAGATCAAATCTCGGAGCCCATGTAAATCCTGTCGTATAAACGAGAAAATAATTGAAGGCTTGAGATTCTTTTGTATGTGGCCCGGTATTTACATTTGACCTTCACATGTTCTCAAGTCTGCTTTAAACTTTCTCAGGGCTACCTGTAATGTTTAATGCAATATAAAAGTTATAAAACATAGTCCCATTTATTATATATGAAGAAATCTATCAAAAATCATCTATATGCATTCAATAAATAAACCATTTTATTTCAAACGTTTGCAATCCAGAATTAGTTGAAGGTTCAAAGTCAACTCTATTTTCATAAAGAGCCAAGTGTATTTAATATCTGGGATTCTTGAAATCAATTGCACCACCAATGGCAATATGCAGTCAGCTGGATTTCTTTATTATAACCATCTTTGTAGATTGTGTAATGATTTAATTAATATTTTGTAGGCAAGCCATGTTTAAATTTTCCAATTTTAAATGCTTTTCACAGTTCTAGTTGCAACAGAGTTGTTTTGTCCTTTGCCATTAAGGTGGAAAATACTGAAGAGGGCTCGGTAACAGAGGGCAGAAGATAGTATTTGTTGATTCATATTGCTTAAACATTCATCACTAATTCATTATTCACTTTGAATTCCCTGTGGGACTTTAAAAAGCTGCATGTGCATTTTGTGATTGATATAAAAGTTAAAATTAATACACTTAACAATTAGACAATCCTACCATTAATTACATAGCAACCAGCAGTGCTAGCAGGAGAAATACAGGCTACAGATGCTCTACACTGTCCAACTTCACTTAGGACCCTGTAAATCGTGATAGGTAATCAACACCTGGAAAAAACAGAGGCTCTGTAAACAGGCCCCATGGAGATTCACTACCACTAAACCCTGGTTAGATTTGTGTCCACACACAGATGCACACATGCCTGTTATCACATACACACACTCACGCACACATGAATGTACTCACGCACACATACACAATTTTCTCAGGGATCAAACAATTAATTCATGCTTACCCAAAACTTTGCAATTAATTGGGTAGCATCACATAACAGATAAAAAAAAAAGAAAGTGTTGGGACTTCTTCAAG